>NC_057794.1:192371476-192718291 GCF_018294505.1 Triticum aestivum
AGGCGGCGGCGAGTGGCGCAGCGCCACGTGGCAGCGGCGGGGCTGGCCGGACGTATCCGACGCCGTTCGGACGTGTCCGGCGGCGGCGGATCTGAGATTTTAGGGTTTCGGGGGAGGAGACCCGGGATTTGGAATGGGGAGGGTCTATTTATAGGCATAGAGGGAGTTAGGAGAGTCCAAATGAGGTGCGGTTTTCGGCCATGCGATCGTGATCGAACGCTCTAGGAAATGGAGCAGAGTTTGGTGGGTTTTTGGGCCAAATTGGAGGGGTGTTGGGCTGCAACACACATGAGGCCTTTTTGGTCCCTCGGTTAACCGTTGGAGTATCAAACGAAGTCCAAATGGTACGAAACTTGACAGGCGGTCTATCGGTAGTAAACCAAGGCCGCTTGGCAAGTCTCGGTCCAATCCGGAAATGTTTAATCCCCACACACGAAAGAAAGCTAGAAATGACCACCGGAGGAGAACGAACCGCCGGAATGCAAAACGGACAACGGGGAAAATGCTCGAATGCATGAGATGAACACGTATGCAAATGCAATGCACATGATGACATGATATGAGATGCATGACAACGACAACAACACACGGAGGCAAAACCCGAACCCGAGGAAATAAATATAACTTAACGCCGGAAACGGCAAGAGTTGGAGTACAAATTGGGAAAATTACATCCAGGGTGTTACAACACTCCACCACTACGAAAGGATCTCGTCCCGAGATCTAGGACTGAAAGAACGTCGGGTACTCAGAACGGAGGTGATCCTCGCGTTCCCAGGTAGCTTCACGGTCGGAATGGTGTGACCACTTGACTTTGAGAAATTTGATTGACTTGTTGCGAGTCTTGCGTTCAGTCTCTTCAAGAATAGCAACTGGGTGCTCACGATAAGAGAGATCTTCTTGGAGCTCAATGTCCTCGAAGTTGACGGTGCGGTCAGGAGTCTTGAAGCACTTTCGAAGCTGAGAGACATGGAACATGTCATGAACATTTGCAAAGTTTGAAGGAAGCTCGAGTTGATAGGCGAGGTCGCCTCTCTTGCTGACAATCTTGAAAGGTCCCACGTATCTGGGGGCAAGCTTCCCTTTGATACCGAAGCGACGAGTACCTTTCATAGGAGAGACACGGAGGTAAACATGATCTCCGATCTCGAAAGCCAAATCACAGTGCTTACTATCATAGTAGCTCTTCTGACGGGATTGGGCTGCTTTGAGGTTATCTCGAATGACTTTGCACATTTCTTCTGCTTCTATGATTAAGTCATTACCCAAAAGCTGACGTTCACCAGTTTCAGACCAGTTGAGAGGTGTAGGGCACTTCCTGCCATACAGAATTTCAAAAGGGGCCTTGCCCGAACTTGCTTGAAAACTGTTGTTGTAGGAGAATTCAGCATAAGGAAGACAATCCTCCCACTTCATGCTGAAGGAGATCACACAAGCCCTGAGCATATCTTCAAGAATCTGGTTGACACGCTCGACTTGACTACTTGTTTGAGGATGGAAAGTTGTGCTGAAGCGGATGTTGGTGCCCATGGCCTTCTGGAAAGAATCCCAAAACTTCGTGGTAAAGATGCTGCCATGGTCTAAAGAGATCACTTGAGGAATACCGTGCAGAGAGACAATGCGAGAGGTATAGAGTTCCGCCAATTGAGCTGCAGTGATCAACTCTTTGATAGGCAGAAAGTGAGCCACTTTGGTGAGTTTGTCGATGACAACGAATATAGCATCATTGCCACTCTTGGACTTTGGAAACCCAATCACGAAGTCCATTTTGATGTGGTCAAACTTCCATTCTGGAATGGCAAGAGGTTGGAGGAGACCAGCTGGCCTTTGGTATTCTGCCTTCACTCTTCTGCAGACATCACATTCATTCACGAATTGAGCGATCTCGCGCTTCATTCGAGTCCACCAATAAGCTTGCTTAAGGTCCTGATACATCTTCGTGCTCCCAGGGTGGATGGAGAGGAGAGAATTGTGAGCCTCGTTCATGATCACTTTACGGAGGTCACCTTTGGGCACAACAATACGATCCTCGAAGAAGAGAGTGTCCTTGTCATCAAGGCGGTAGCACTTGTACTTGGACTGACTCTTGGCAATCCCAATCTTCACCTTTTTCACCATAGCATCAAGAAGCTGGGCTTGGCGAATCTGGTCTTCTAAGGTAGGAGAGACTTGAAGGTTGGCGAGGAAACCTTGAGGAACAACTTGCAGATTAAGTTTGCGGAAAGCTTCACAAAGCTCGGGTTGATAAGGCTTGAGAATCAGACTGTTGCAGTAAGCCTTCCTGCTCAAAGCGTCAGCAATCACATTGGCCTTGCCTGGAGTATACTCGATACTCGGATTATACTCTTGAATCATTTCGACCCATCGAGTTTGCCTGAGGTTGAGATTAGGCTGAGTGAAGATGTACTTGAGACTCTTGTGATCAGTGAAAATGTCCACTTTTCTTCCCAATAGAAGATGTCTCCAAGTCAAAAGAGCATGCACAACTGCCGCCAACTCGAGATCATGAGTGGGGTAGTTCTTCTCATTAGGCTTCAACTGGCGAGATGTATAAGCAACAACTTTCTTCTCTTGCATCAATACTGCGCCAAGACCTTGGAGAGAGGCATCACAAAAGACCTCGTACGGCTTGGATTCATCAGGCGGAGTCAGAACTGGAGCAGTGATCAATTTCTCTTTCAAAGTGTTGAAAGCAATATCACACTCCGGAGACCAAACGTACTTGACGTGCTTCTGAAGAAGATTTGAGAGAGGCTTCGCGATCTTAGAAAAGTTTTCAACGAATCTTCGGCAATAGCTTGCGAGACCGAGAAAACTGCGGAGTTGCTTCACGTTCTGAGGAGGTTCCCAATTCACAATTGCAGACACCTTCTCAGGATTCACGGCAATGCCCTTGGCAGAGATGATATGACCAAGATAAAGAACCTCATCGAGCCAAAATTCACACTTGGAGAACTTGGCGTAGAACTGATGTTCTCTGAGCTTATCAAGAACCAAACGCAAGTGCTTGGCATGATCTTCCTTGTTCTTGGAGAAAACCAGAATGTCGTCGAGATAGACCAAAACGAAGTCATTGGTGTAGGCGTTGAAGATGAAGTTCATCATGCGAGAGAACGTCGGAGGAGCGTTGGCGAGGCCAAAAGACATGACAGTGTATTCATATGAACCAAAGCTTGTTCTGAATGCTGTCTTGGGAATATCTTCTTCACGAATGCGAATCTGGTGATAACCCATACGGAGATCAAGCTTGGAGAATACTTGGGCACCTTTGAGTTGTTCGAACAGCTCATTGATGTTGGGAAGTGGGTATTTGTTCTTGATGGTCTTCTTGTTCACTGGACGGTAATCAACACAAAGTCGGTCCGTTCCATCCTTCTTCTTCACAAAAAGAACACCACAACCCCACGGAGAAGAACTAGGCCGGATGAGACCCATTCTTTCTTGCATATCGAGTTGCTTCTTCAGCTCCTTCAACTCTTCAGGTCCGAGCTTGTAAGGACGTTTGCACACAGGTTCCGTGCCAGGCTCAAGATCAATAACGAATTCAACTGGCCGGTGCGGAGGCATTCCTGGGAGCTCTTCTGGAAAGACGTCTTGATATTCGCAAACGACTGGAATTTGAGAGATGGCATCCAATTCACCCTTCTCATTGAGAGAAAACAGACGGATAGTATCATCACGAGCGGCAAAGACAATTACATCCTCAGACGAATGAGTCAATTGAATCTGCCTGGCTGCACAATCAAGCTGAGCCTTGTGCTTAGAAAGCCAATCCATTCCGAGAATAAGATCAATATCCGAGTCACCAAGAACCGTTGGAGAAGCCAAGAACTTGTAGTCACCCAAAGTGATAGAAACATCCGGAACGATACTGAGCATGCATGCGCTTACCGGGAGAGACAACTGCTAAAGGACTAGGCAAAACTTGCGAAACCAATTCATGCTTAGATTGAAAACGGTCTCGAGATGAAGCAATGCGATGCACCAGTGTCAAAAAGAACTTTTGCGGGAATATCATTAACAGGAAGGTTACCCATGATCACATCTGACGAGTCCTCTGCCTGAGCTGCATTCATCAAATTGACCTTGGCATGCTTGGGGTTATGCTTGACCACAGCTGTACTTGCCGATCTGACAGGAGGAGGAGGAGGAAGACGCCTCTGGTTGAGACACTTGTTGGCATAGTGACCCTTCTGTTGGCACTTGTTGCACGTGACCTCTGAAAGCGGACGGTGATACGGAGCACTCGATCTTGGAGCTTGAGACGAAGTCTTGTTCTGAAAGCCAGGGTTGGGTGGGTGGGAAGAACCACTGCCACCTTTGCTCTTCTGCTGATACGGCTGACGGAACGGAGGAGGAGGAAGCCAAAACTTCTGCTGCTTGGCCACTTGAGTAGAGGAAGAAGGAGTAACATCTCTGACTCGCTTCTTGGAAGCATCACACCTCAACTGAGCAGCCTCTTGCTTCAGTGCCATGTTGTAGAACTCATCGTATCTCAAGGGCTCAAAGAGAACAAGAGCGAGCTGAATTTCTTCTCTGAGACCACCCCTGAACTGATATATCATGCTCTTCTCATCAGGGACGTCCTGCTTGGCAAAGCGGGCAAGCTTCTGGAACAACTTGTTGTAGTCATAGACAGACAAAGAGCCTTGCTTCAGATTGCGGAATTCCTCACGCTTGCTTTCAACCACGCTCTGCGGAATATGATGAGCTCGGAAATCTCGACGGAAATCATCCCAAGTGATAACACGTCCACCTCTGGAGTCCTTGTACTGCTGGAACCATTCTGCAGCTTGATCTTTGAGTTGGAAGGAAGCGAACTTGACAAAGTCCTCAGGCCTGACGTTACTGCACTCGAAATGCTTACACAGATCCACAAGCCAATCGTCAGCATCGGTTGCCTCAACACAATTGCTGAAAGTCTTTGGCCCGTTAGCAAGGAACTGGTTGAGTGTAGCAAAGTGACTCTGATTGCTGCCTTGATTCCCTTGACTGCCTTGATTGCGCTCTTGAAGAATTTGCATGATCAGCTGTGTGTTTGCATTGGTTGCGGCCATCACAGCTTGCCATGCCTCTGGAGGAGGTGGAGGTGGTGGCGGATCAGGATTCGGAGTCGTGCGCGTTGGAGGAGCCATCCTGAAGAGGTTGACCACCATTAGCACATTGACAGATAAATATTGAAGCTGAATCCAACGGAATGAAAATTGCAACATATAGTCTTCACATCCGAACAAAATGAACGAATGCATTCCTCTTGAAATGGTCACATATCCATAAATTGAGAAGCCACGTAGAATTAAGGTAGAGAAATAAATCAACAAGGTACGGATCAAGAACGAATAATCGGTAAGAAATCCCAATCTCAAACCAATATCCGTGGAAGAAGAACTAGAGCTACTAGAATTCCCACCTATGAAACTCCCGAACCTTTCCGGTTATGCAATCAGGTGTTGGGGATACAGGGGAAGCATAATATCTCACCCAAACTAGCAAATCCTACATCCAGCTGTATCCATCCTTCAACACATAACCAAGAAACCTTCGGAAACCATCTACCTCAACCTTCGAAAAGCATCCGTTATACAAGTTATGGCGATACTCCCGAACTCCCGCCCCAGTACTGGGTGGCGTCGAGGTTATCTCACCAACGAACTGCATAAAAGAGATTTTCGATGTCGGCGTACTAAACTCAGGTATTCCAGAACTGCAACGATAAAATTATGATGACAACACCTCAGAGCTCAACTCCCCGGGACACTTCCACTAAACCCCTGACAGGAGGCACCAAGACAATGTTCTCATCATAAAACCATCGGAACGATTCCAAGATACCCGCGTGATCCTAAAATTTTTTTAGTGAAATTTGAGAAGAGAAGAGTCAAAACTCTACGTCAGGATGCCTTACCAGAGCGATGAGGAGACTGGGAAGTAAAAAGAATTCCTAAACTCTCCGATATATAATTCCTAAAGACTCAAAACATTTTTCTAGACACAACTCGGCCGCTAAAAACGATCAAGCAATGGGGCTCCTAAGGTCGGGGAAGGCTCTGATTACCAACTTGTAACACCCTCGATGCGACTATAGCTCCCACGTGTCGAGGCACGACTTAGAGACATAATCGCATTGAAGGCATATGTCGCAAGTTAGGCAATCTTCACAACATCCCATGTAATATAATAATAAAAGGGGAGATAACATAGTTGGCTTACACTCGCCACGTCAATCAAGTACATAAATAACATTACATCATCCAAACACTCATGGCCCGACTACGGCGCCAAAATAAAAGAGAACCCAACATGCGACACGGTCCCAATCACCCCCAACTGGGCACCACTACTGATCATCGGGAAAGGAAACATAGTATCGTTGAGAGTCTTCGTCGAACTCCCACTTGAGCTCATACGCGTCTCCTGGAGCGGAATCATCAGGCCCTGCATCTGGTGTAATAGTAATCTGTGAGCCACAGGGACTCAGCAATCTCGCACCCTCGCGATCAAGACTATTTAAGCTTATAGGTAAGGCAAGGTAAAATATGAGTGGAGCTGCAGCAAGCGACTAGCAAGTATGGTGGCTAACTTATTCGCAAAAGAGAGCGAGAAGAGGAGGCAAAGCACGAGCGAGAAACTAGAGAGCAACCTGCGCAAACATTACTCCAACACCGTGTCCACTTCCCGGACTCCGCCGAGAAGAGGCCATCACGGTAACACACTCAGTTGATTCATTTTAATTAATTAAGGTTCAAGTTATCTACAACCGGACATTAACAAATTCCCATCTGCCCATAACCGCGGGCACGGCTTTCGAAAGTTCAATCCCTGCAGGGGAGTCCCAACTTAGCCCATGACAAGCTCTCACGGTCAACGAAGGAATAGACCTCCTCCCAAGACGTTCCGATCAGACTCGGTATCTCGGTAACTCAAGACACTTCGACAGGTTAAAACAAGACCAGCAACACCGCCCGAATGTGCCGACAAATCCCGATAGGAGCTGCACATATCTCTTTCTCAGGGCACACTCAGATTGTCCTAGGTACGGGTAGGCCAGCCCAGAGTTGCCCCTAGTGGCCACCGGTAGCTGACAGGTGGACCAACACTCAGAGGAGCACTGGCCCGGGGGGGGGGTTAAAATAAGATGACCCTTGAGTCTGCAGAACCCAAGGGAAAGAAAAGGCTAGGTGGCAAATGGTAAAACCAAGGTTGGGCATTGCTGGAAAAGCTTTAATCAAGGCGAAATATCAAGGGGTTCCCATTATAACCCAACCACGTAAGGAACGCAAAATCCGGGAACATAACACCGATATGACGGAAACTAGGGCGGCAAGAGTGGAACAGAACACTAGGCGAGAGGCCGAGCCTTCCACCCTTTACCAAGTATATAGATGCATTAAGATAACATGGCAATATAATGATATCCCAACAAGTAAATAAAGATGTTCCAACAAGGAACGGCCTCCAATCTTCACCTGCAACTAGCAACGCTATAAGAGGGGCTGAGCAAAGCGGTAACATAGCCAATCAACGGTTTGCTAGGACAATGGTGGGTTAGAGGTTTGACATGGCAATTTGGGAGGCTTGCAAGCAAGTGGTAGGCATCGTAGCAATGGCATAGCAAAAGAGCGAGCAAACTAGCATAGCAAAGATAGTAGTGATTTCGAGGGTATGATCATCTTGCCTGCACAGTTGTCAGAGTTGACTGGATCCTCAAAGCAAACTCAACGGGCTCCTCGTTAGCGAACTCGTCTCCCGGCTCTACCCAAACAAGACAAACAAGCAACAAGGATACAATCAACCACGTGCAAACTCAACAACACGATGCAAAGATGATATGCTATGCGGGATGCGATGCGGGATGCAAAATGCAAGATATGACAGGAAATGCATGAACCTGGCCTCAACTTGGAATTCCAAGGGTGCCACTGGAAAGATGAGATGAAATCGCTTGAAAACGATATAAAGAACGCCGGAATCGGAGTTACGGTTTGGAAATGGCAAGCGATTCAAAAATGACACCGGTCTGCGATTTACAGCAAGTAGGCATCTAAATGCAATGAAATGAACATGCTACAGCACCAAACATGACAACAAAATACATGGCAGGGATGCACACAAGATGCTTAACAAAAGTCTAGCACTGAGCTACGGCCAATTCATCCATTAAGAGGTTCAAACAAGCATGGCAAAAACGCAAATGGTAAAACAGATCTCAGACTTAGTGAAATTAACACTTGTCTGGAATTTCAGATCATATAGCCCTCTTCGGAGCAACAAAACAACATGCTACAGGACCTGAACATGACAAAGAAAGACATGGCATGGAGCTACTCAACAAGCTTAACAAAAGTCCCTTAGTGACCTTGAGCCAAAAGGGATCACAAAATATACTAACAAGCACACGAACATAGCAAAAACATAATCAGTTTTCAGACTTAGTGAAAACTGGGACATGCTGAAACATAACTCACGAAGGCATGTTTACGAGCTCGATGCACTCACCACGGTGCAAGTCATGGCAAGACAAGCATACACCCATAAGAAGGCACAAAATACAAGCTAGACATGGCAAGAACAATGGCATAGCATGCACGGATCAACTACAATAACATCGGCAAAATCGCAAACAAGTTGACGATCTGCCCAGATTCACAACGAAGCAAAAGTAGAGCTCGATTGACTCAAGCTAGGGTGCTCCATAATTGCAAACAAAGACATGGATGGATAGAGCACTACAAGATTAACAAAACTCCCTTACTGATCATCCTCAAAAGAGGTACGGATCACTAGGAAACAACAAGAACATATGGCATCATGAACTAAACAATCCCAGGACTTAGTGAAATCACTAAGTCCCTGAAAACAGAATTAGCAAGTGCACCACTTTGCAAGCTTGCACAAGTCACCACACACATCCTAAAAATACATGGGTTGCACCTCTGGAAAGATGACAAAACCCTTAACAAAACATATGAAGAACTCACGGGCATATCATGCACACATTAATCATGGCAAAAATGACAAAAGTGCTAAACGGAGTAACAGATCTGACAATTAACTCAAGTAGCCCTCTTCTAACAGCATTTCGGGCATCAAGATGAACTCAAATGAAAATGATGCAATGGAATGAAATGATGTACTCTCTGAGATGAACATTTTGATATGCTATATGCCCAAATCGGAGCTACGGATGAAAGTTACGGAGCCACGAACATGTGCATATGAGCTAAAATCCTGAGGACTTACCTAGGGTTAGGATTTCAGATCTGAGATCTGCGCGGATTACGAGGCCACCGGAGTTACTGTTCACCACCGGAATGTCGAGGTCGCCGGAGAGGCTCGTGGCGGCCGGAGCTGTCGGGGCCGGGGCGAAGGCAGCCGGGCGGTGGGGCGACGACCGACGCGCGGCAGCGGGCGGCGGGGCGGCGACCGACGCGTGGAGGCGGCGGTTGCGCGTGGAGGAGGGCGATGCGGGCCGGGAGGGCCGGCTGCGGGCCTCAGGGGCCGACTGGGGCGGCGAAGTGGGCGCAGGCGGCGGCTAGTGGCGCGGCGCCATGTGGCAGCGGCGAGGCTGGCCGGACGTGTCCGGCGCCGTCCGGACGTGTCCGGCAGCGGGGGATCTGAGATTTTAGGGTTTCGGGGGAGGAGACCCGGGATTTGGAATGGGGAGGGTCTATTTATAGGCATAGAGGGAGTTAGGAGAGTCCAAATGAGGTGCGGTTTTTGGCCACGCGATCGTGATCGAACGCTCCAGGACATGGAGCAGAATTTGGTGGGTTTTTGGGCCAAATTGGAGGGGTGTTGGGCTGCAACACACACGAGGCCTTTTTTGTCCCTCGGTTAACCGATGGAGTATCAAACGAAGGCCAAATGGTACGAAACTTGACAGGCGGTCTACCGGTAGTAAACAAAGGCTGCTTGGCAAGTCTTGGTCCAATCCGGAAATGTTTAATCCCCACACACGAAAGAAAGCTAGAAATGGCCACCGGAGGAGAACGAAGCGCCGGAATGCAAAACGGGAAACGGGGAAAATGCTCGAATGCATGAGATGAACACGTATGCAAATGCAATGCACATGATGACATGATATGAGATGCATGACAACGACAACAACACACGGAGGCAAAACCCGAACCCGAGGAAATAAATATAACTTAATGCCGGAAACGGCAAGAGTTGGAGTACAAATTGGGAAAGTTACATCCAGGGTGTTACATGTTGAGTCCATGGATTATACACACTCTCACCCTTCCACCATTTCTAGCCTCTCTAGTACCGCGCAACTTTCACCGGTACCATACACCCACCATATACCTTCCTCAAAACAGCCACCATACCTACCTATTATGGCATTTCCATAGCCATTCCGAGATGTATTGCCATGCAACTTTCCACCGTTCCGTTTGTTATGACATGCTTCATCATTGTCATATTGCTTTGCATGATCATGTAGTTGACATCGTATTTGTGGCAAAGCCACCTTTATAATTCTTTCATACATGTCACTCTTGATTCATTGCACATCCCGGTACACAGCCGGAGGCATTCATATAGAGTCATATTTTGTTCTAAGTATCGAGTTGTAATTTTTGAGTTGTAAGTAAATAAAAGTGTGATGATCATCATTATTAGAGCATTGTCCCATGTGAGGAAAGGATGATGGAGACTATGATTCCCCCACAAGTCGGGATGAGACTCCGGACGAAAAAAAAGAAGAGGCCATAAAAAAAGAGAAAAAGGCCCAAATAAAAAAAAGATGAGAGAAAAAGAGAGAAGGGACAATGTTACTATCCTTTTACCACACTTGTGCTTCAAAGTATTACCATGATATTCATGATAGCGAGTCTCCTATGTTGTCACTTTCATATACTAGTGGGAATTTTACATTATAGAACTTGGCTTGTATATTCCAATGATGGGCTTCCTCAAAATGCCCTAGGTCTTCGTGAGCAAGCTAGTTGGATGCACACCCACTTAGTTTCTTTTGTTGAGCTTTCATACACTTATAGCTCTAGTGCATTCGTTGCATGGCAATCCCTACTCACTCACAGTGATATCTATTGATGGGCATCTCCATAGCCCGTTGATATGCCTAGTTGATGTGAGACTATCTTCTCCTTTTTGTCTTCTCCACAACCACCATTCTATTCCACCTATAGTGCTATATCCATGGCTCACGCTCATGTATTGCGTGAAGATTGAAAAAGTTTAAGAACATCAAAAGTATGAAACAATTGCTTGTCTTGTTATCGGGGTTGTGCATGATTAAATACTTTGTGTGATGAAGATAGAGAATAACGAGACTATATGATTTTGTAGGGATAACTTTCTTTGGTCATGTTATTTTGAGAAGACATGATTGCTTTGTTAGTATGCTTGAAGTATTATTATTTTTATGTCAATATTAAACTTTTGTATTGAATCTTTCAGATCTAAACATTCATGCCACAATAAAGAAAATTACATTGAGAATTATGCTAGGTAGCATTCCACATCAAAAAATCTGTTTTTATCATTTACCTACTCAAGGACAAGCAGGAATTAAGCTTGGGGATGCTTGATACGTCTCCAATGTATCTATAATTTTTGATTATTCCATGCTATTATATCATCTGTTTTGGATGTTTAATGGGCTTTAATATACCTTCTTATATTATTTTTGGGACTAATCTACTAACCAAAGGCCCGGTGCAAATTGCTGTTTTTTTGCCTATTTCAGTGTTTCGCAGAAAAGGAATATCAAACGGAATCCAAACGGAATGAAACCTTCGGGAGAGTTATTTTTGGAACGAACATGATCCAGGAGACTTGGAGTGGACGTCAAGAAAGAAGAGAGGAGGCCACGAGGCAGGAGGGCGCAACCAGGGGGGTAGGCGTGCCCCACCCTCATGGGGCCCTCGCAGCTCCCCCGACGTACTTCTTCCTCCTATATATACCCATATACCCTGAAAACATCTAGGAGCACCACGAAACCCTATCTCCACCGCCGCAACCTTCTGTACCCGTGAGATCCCATCTTGGGGCCTTTTTCGGCGCTCCACCGGAGGGGGAACCGATCACGGAGGTCTTCTACATCAACACCATAGCCTCTCTGATGATGTGTGAGTAGTTTACCACAGACCTTCGGGTCCATAGTTATTAGCTAGATGGCTTCTTCTCCCTCTTTGGATCTCAATACAAAGTTCTCCTCGATTCTCTTGGAGATCTATTCGATGTAATTCTTTTTGCGGTGTGTCTGTCGAGATCCGATGAATTGTGGGTTTATGATCAAGATTATCTATGAACAATATTTGATTCTTCTCTGAATTCTTTTATGAATGATTTAATGTCTTTGCAAGTCTCTTCGAATTATCAGTTTGGTTTGGCCTACTAGATTGATCTTTCTTGCAATGGGAGAAGTGCTTAGCTTTGGGTTCAATCTTGCGGTGTCCTTTCCTAGTGACAGCAGGGTAGCAAGGCACGTATTGTATTGTTGCCATCGAGGATAAAAAGATGGGGCTTATATCATATTGCTTGAGTTTATCCGTCTACATCATGTCATCTTGCCTAATGCGTTACTCTGTTCTTATGAACTAAATACTCTAGATGCATGTTGGATAGCGGTCGATGTGTGGAGTAATAGTAGTAGATGCAGAATCATTTCGGTCTACTTGTTGCAGATGTGATGCCTATATACATGATCATGCCTAGATATTCTCATAACTATGCGCTTTTCTATCAATTGCTCGCCAGTAATTTGTTCACCCACCGTAGAATTTTCTATCTTGAGAGAAGCCACTAGTGAAAACTATGTCCCCGAGGTCTATCTTCCATCATGTTATTTTCCTATCTACTTGCTATTTCCATCGTTGTTTATTTTGCAATCTTTATTTTCCAATCTATACAATAAAAATACCAAAAATATTTATCTTATTATCTCTATCAGATCTCACTTTCGTAAGTGACTGTGAAGGGATTGACAACCCCTTTATCGCGTTGGTTGCGAGGTTCTTGTTTGTTTGTGCAGGTACGAGGGACTTGCGTGTAATCTCCTACTGGATTGATACCTTGGTTCTAAAAAACTAAGGGAAATACTTACGCTACTTTGCTGCATCACCCTTTCCTCTTCAAGGGAAAACCAACGCATGCTCAAGAGGTAGCAGAAGACGAGCAGGAATTAAGCTTGGGGATGCTGATATGTCTCCAACGTATTTATAATTTTTGATTGTTCCATGCTGTTATATTATCGATCCTGGATGTTTTATAATCATTTTATAGTCATTTAATATCATTTTTTGGTACTAACCTATTGACATAGTGCCAAGTGCTAGTAGCTGTTTTTTGCATGTTTTTTACATCACAGATAATCAATACCAAACGGAGTCCAAACACAACGAAACTTTTTGTGGATGTTTTTGGACCAGAAGACAACCAATGGGCCAAAGTAGCAACTAGGGGAGCACAACCCACTAGGCCTCCAGGCGCGCCTGGTGGGTTGTGCCCACCTCGGGTGCCCCCCGGACCGCCTCTTTACTCTATAAATACCCCAATATTCCAGAAACCCTAGGGGAGTCAACGAAAATCAATTCCAGCCATCGCAGAGTCCAGAACCACCAGATCAAATCTAGACACCATCACAGAGGGGTTCGCCACACTACAAAAAAAGACACATCCATGACATTTTGGGCCAAACGAATTTTTGTGTGTCATGCTTATGACACTTCTATGACGATAATTGTGACAAACCCGGTATCATCATAGATGTGGTGGGATCCTACTTCTATGCCAAAAATCATGACAGAAAATGGGCTTTTCGTCCTGGACAGGGCGGAGACGCAGCTGCATGACATTCTTTGGGCCGTCCATGACGAAGAAAACCCTTGTAGAAGCGAGGGCGAGGAAAATATCGGGGGAGTTCGCGGTTATGGTGGGTGGTCGGGGGCCGAGCGATGGGCGTTTCTCTCGTACGTACGCGCGTGTGTGCGAGGCATTGTGCTCTAACTGAACCCGAGTGAGGCGTTGCGCTCCAACTGAACCCGAGCGATTGCACTGCAGGCTACACGTTACTAAACCCGAGCGATCGATCGATCCCTTGTTGTTAACTAAACCTGAGTGATTCCTTCTCTACTGCTGCTAACTGAAGCCGATCGATGCTGCCTCTTGATGGCAGTGAGCGTTGTTGTGGGGTTTGGATGAACAGTTCCCGATGGGGGGTTGGATGAACAGGGCCCAGTGGTAGTAGAGGCCGTTGCCGCTAGATGAACAGGACCCTGATCGACCGAGCCGGTGGATGAACAGGACCCCGTGGAGGGCTGGATGAATAGGATGCCGCGAAGGGCTGGTTGAATAGTAACCAGTGGATGGCTGGATGAACAGTAGCCAGCCGAGGGCTGGATGAATAGTAGCCCCGTGGAGGGGTGGTTGAACAGGACCCCGTGGAGAGGTTTAGTTGAATAGTAGCCCGTGGAGGAGCGCGCGGTGGAGGCTGGATGAACAGGAACCTATGGATGAACATTCGCAGGTGGAGGCTGGAGGAGGTCGACGGTGGAGATGAACAGTATCCCGTGGAGTCCCGTTTTGCGGTACGCCACACCCCTCCCGATGAACATGACCCCCGTTTCGATCGTAGCGCTCCAACACAAGTCCGTTTCCTTCGTTCTACGGTACGCCACACCCCTCCCGATCAACAGGACCCCGTTTCCATCGTAGGAGGTCCGTTTCCTCGGTTTTGTGGTACGCCAGACCCCTCCCGATGAACAGGATCCCGTTTCCACTATGGCCGGTCAAACACAAGGCCGTTTCCTCCTTCTGCGGTACGCCATGCCTCGTTTCCATCGGCTGTTCCGTCCAAGCCGGTTGGCTCCCGATGAACAACACGCGTTCTGTTGCCTCCCGATGAACATGACGCATTCCGTTGCCTCCCCATGAACACGACGACGACGTAGTTTCTCCGTTCTGACCCAGCCATAACCATGTACACGAGCCCTGGCCGTACATATGCGCGAGTAGGCATTCGAGACCCCGCCCGTATGTACGTATGTGGCTGTATTTACTTTCTTGCACCCTGGCCGTTGTACGTACGTGTACAAGCTACGTGTGCACCTCTACTATGACACGTGCGCGCCTCTACTACCACATGTTCCCTTCGTTACATGGCCATGGTTCATCGCTGCAGCCTACACACAGACCGATCGACTAGTATGTACGTACACGTTCGCGACCAGAATGACAATGCTATGTATGCTTCGACCGGGTGGGTCCTGACTGTCAGGCACTTCCTCGCGTGTGAAGATGTAGCTGGTGGGTTCCAGTAGTCAGGGGGCGAATCATTTTTTTGCCCGTAATATGGACGCACTTTCTTGCGTGTGAAGATGTAGCTGGTGGGTCCCAGCAGTCAGAGGGAGAAAACATTATTTTTCAGGGTAAAAAGAATGCAGTTGCATGCATGCATCCATGGGCGTGGTGCATCCCCACTGTCAGCCTCTCACGTACAGTCATCTTCCGATGACTCTCTTTTGTTGACCACGTTGACCACATCGTGCCAAGCTTACCAAGGCCGGTGGACGACGGCAAGGCCCCAGACTGGAACGACCTGGATAAGGGGAAGACACGGCAGTGGAGTCGCAGATGGAGAGGTGTGGGAAACTTGACTGGTTCGGGTGTGCGGCAGCACTGCCGCCCACGGGAGACAGGAGCAAGAACAGAGGTTGAAGAAGGATCACGACTGTTGGATTAACATCCAATGGTCCAGCTGCTAGAATCATTTGTTGATTAAGTTGACAAAGCCCTGCGTACACGTCCGCTTAGTAGGCCCACAAGTTAGCCACCAAATCTGACGGGTCCCAACTATCAACTGGAGGAATAGTTTTTTTCTCATAACAAGGAGGCACTTCCTTCCGTGCGAAGATATAGCCGGTGGGTCCCAACTGTCAGGGGGAGGCAACATTTTTTTCAGCTTAATAAGGAGGAACTTTCCTTGCATGCAACCATGGACCTCGTGGGTCCCAGCCGTCAGGCTCTCCACATACATTCCTCTTCCGATGACTCTCGTTTGTTGACAACGCCGCGCCGAGCGCAGCGAGGCAGTGGACGACGGCGAGGCCCCGGGTGGGAACGACCCGGAGATGGGAAGACGCGACAGTGGAGTCGTAGATTGAGAGGAGTACAAGGGTTATAAGTGGTTCTAGTGCGGTGTGGGGCCGCAGTCGGTGGAGAATAACAAGAGGTGTGGAGGTATGTGGGGATAGCCTGGCCGACGGTGGGGTAGCGCTTCGTAGGATGCATGCTAAGCAGAGCCGCTAGCTGTCGGAGGCCGGACCAGGCAATCCTGGTGACGTTGGAGGAAGAAGACGAGAGATTGAAGGTGCATGCCGGCCATTGGATATAAATCCAATGGCTATGGATGTTATAATCATTTGTTGACCAAGTTGACAACGCCCTGCGTAGGCTTCGACCTATTGGCCCACATGTCAGCCTACAAAAATGTGGCATATATTTAACCCATGTTTTCTTTTCTTAACCCATGTTTTCTAGAATGTATATACCATTTGCTTGGCTGGATGAACAAATAATTTCGCGTTAATGCGGCCCATTTAATATTTTCTCAGAAATTCCACCCCATTTGCACTTTCTTGAAATAGATGAATTAGTTGGGCTTGTTCTATATACAATACAATGTTAGGTTAGAAGGAGAAATTAATATAAAAAAATAAAGCGTTGCGACACATTTTTTATATATAAAATTAATAAATTAGCAAGTTATTGCTCAAAATAAAAATGAGCGCTTTATCATTACATTGGTCCTTAAAATCCTCGTCAGCTTTTGTACGCAATCACCGGGATTTTCCTACCAGTGAGTCAAAAACAACCAGGATATTCCTTGCCAACTTCTGTTAAACATTTACTTTTATAAGTTAATAACACGTGGGATGTTTTTATAATGTATATATAAGTCTCTATAAAATATACGATAATAGTAATTATATAAATATATATAATGTAGTTAGAAGGGAAAACATAAATTGGACACAACATTAGTATTCTTATATATAGATAAATAGAACAGAGATCTGCGTTTTATTAAGAAAATACATTGGGCTGACAATCTTTAAGAAAAAGTAAAACCTAAGCTAGGAGGCCCATAGGCTGGTATGGACATCAAAAAATAAGTTGAAACCACTGTCTCCGTATGTCGTGGGCTACGCATACCTAGGCCTAGCTGATACTTGTTCGCCCTCTGGAAAAAATGATACCAGCTAGATCCCCGTGCGAACTGAATTAAAGAGGGGGCCGGCGGCGCGACTGAAGAAGCACACCAGACGCGATTTTTTTCTTCAATGGATGGCTCTCGATGGTGTTTCTTTACTTGCCTCTGCACCATACAACTTGTATTTTTAGCCTCCCAGTCAATGGTGGACCAGCAGCCCATTTGCCGGGTGGGCCAACCTATAGAAACCACCACTCGATTTTTCATCAAGCCCCCAAAACAACGCAGTACTATGCTTGTTTTGAGGCCGAAAACATTACGACAGGGGTTGAGCGGGGGAGGGGGGAAGACAGAGCAAAAATATTAAAAAGAGCTGATGCACCGTTGCTACCCTAACAAAGCAGGTGCAATTCTTCTCGAGAAGAAGGTGTGCCGTTGACACCCACACGTCACAAATCCCACAATAGACGTACTAACAAGTTCACACACAAGTACAAAAGAACAGGTAAACATTTGTATCAAACTCAGGTTCACAGGACATGCTCATATTCATAGCCAACATTCACAATCAACAACTCAAAAGATTCATATATACACAAGTTCAGCATGTCTATGCATCCAAATGATTGATAGATCACACGACAATATTCATAGATAATTCACAAAAAGATTCAAATATACACATTTTCAGTATGTTTATGCAACCAAATGATTGAGATCACAGCCAATATCATCCATGGACGAACTTTAATTACCTATGGTACAGACTGGTAAATGGTGTTCAGTCGGAGGTACTTCTTGCTAAAATTAATGCTTGTACGAGTAAACTTTCGAGTACATAAGAGGCAGCATAGACAATCTGAGCTTTGCTTTTAGGTTTATCCTCAAATAGTGGCCTTGTGCCGAGGGAGGTTTGATCAACTTGGCCACTACTTTCATCCAACTAGTTTACTGGCTCATCTTGGTCACGTAGCTCGCCAATATTCTACATTACAGACAAGAAAGGAGGCGGTTGAGAAAATGAACCATCCAAATTTTTGTGCAGTTCAACTAAAACGGAGCATCCTTGGCGTGCAGACTGATTAAGTGCCAGATGAATATGCGCGTCACCCAACTTGACTGGAATCTTTAGACTCCATGCCATACAGTTCGCTACCATATGTGCCGATAACCAAAAGGCACAAGTTGGGAGCAAAGACTGGACTACATTTTTCTGGGCTAAAGGCCAAGCAATATTTTTGGCATTCACTCTCCTAATACTTGAGGTTTGACAACTGGTTGACGCCGGTCAATACTGAATGAATATAGGAACTTCTTCTTGTCAACATCGATGCTTGTCTGAGTGAACTTTGGAGTACATAGCAGAAGCATAAGTACCTGTCCATCTGACCTTTTTGTGCAGTTCTACTAAAATCATCCAATGGAATGATTTGCCTGCGAGTTCAGGCTCCAAGTTACTCATTTATGAAATCAGCAAATAGTAGCACAATACCAAATTACCAATACATATGACAAGCACAATAATCAGGATAAAGACCAGTACCAACCTGTGTGAGGTAGCATATCAGTTACTATTTCCTTTGATTGGAAGCCGAGATAAGACAAGCGACTGACAACAAAGGAAGGAAGCAATCCCAGATTAGCGACTGGCGGGAAAGGAAGGAAGTTGTCGAGGCAATGAAGCACCCAACATTTTTGTGCAGTTCCACCAAAATCGAGCACCCCTATTGGCACATATATTAAGAGAGTGAGATTATTATAATAGTGGCACAAGTTGACGAAACATACACTAATAAATAGAAGCACCCTCATTATCTTAATGGGTAAAGTTAGCAACATAGTAGTCTTGCTTAAAGAGAGGTATTAGTTTATTTAATCAATGCCAATTAGCTCAACACTCAAAGCATTGCCATGTTTCATAGGTTGCAAAA
Source organism: Triticum aestivum (assembly GCF_018294505.1). NCBI lineage: Eukaryota > Viridiplantae > Streptophyta > Magnoliopsida > Poales > Poaceae > Triticum > Triticum aestivum. Next base: position 192,390,587 of record NC_057794.1, read on the forward strand.
CTTTAACGTGCAAAGATAAAGGAGTTTCTCACGACAGTAGCACGATACAAATAGAGATGACAGCAAACTAATAAGGATGAAGGCCTTAGGCAAGTACCAACCTGAGCAAAAAAGCTTATTCATGTAGTCCCAGAAGAGATGATAAAGCACTCACTGGAATCACTCAATAGTATATATTTTTGTGCACTTCAAGTGTATGGTTGAAATCACTCTTGTTTACCAGTGCTGAGATTATATCGAAAGATTATCAAGAACTTCCAGCAGAGTTAAAGCACTGGATGGGATACAGTTCATTGTATTGTCTTGTGTAGTTCCACTAAAATGTATGATTGGCATAACATGATCCCTATTTGCACAAGTAGGAATAAGCTGAAACCTTCATTAGCTTAGTGACAAAGGATAGAAAGACATTAGCATATTACTCTAACAGTAGCATCAAATTCATCATGGACAATACACAAAAGTGGAAGGGCTCCCTGGAGGATCGTCTCACATGTAAGGTAGACGTTGCCGGAGCCCTTGAATGGCCTAGACTAAGGCCTCGGCTTCAGCAATATCACCTTGGCACGTTTACTCTTCTTCTTCTTCTTCTTCCTCCTCTTCATGCTCTGTTTCTCTTTCTCCTCACCAGTTGGTGAAACCAAGTACATGATTGGCCTTCTATTTCAGAATTGGTTTTGTCAGTGAGGGAGCACAAGTGTACTATAGTAAACAATAGTATTATTTTCTCATGGCAGTCAGAAAATAGAGATGAACACATGCATTAAATATCTTTCTTACCTAAAGGACGGTTATGGTGCCAATATGGATGATGAGGATTGGAACACATATCTCCCTTTGTGCAGTTCCACCGAAATGAACCAACTATTCCATTATGGCATTCCAATTAAACAACACAAAAGTCACTTCTTTTAAGAAGTGTTTTGTGCGGTGCACCAAAAGGTCACAACAACAACCACGTGAAATGGATATCCCTGTTTGCACAAATAGCTACAGAGGAAACAGTCAGAGTCTCAAACAATTATAGGAATTGTTTTGGCTAAACTTGTCATGGCTTCTAACAGTGGCATGGATTCATTTTACCTGGGGCCTTAGATTAAGAACAGCTAAATATTTGGTATAAGGGCATGGGACAGTGGGTGCACTAGCAATCCAACACCATGTACCTAAACCGGACCATAAAGTGGTGATTCAAAGTTTGTTGCCCCGAGAAACAAACATCCAAGAAACATATCTCAGCTGGTCCCATTTTTGTTCACTCTAGACACCTACTCCTATGTTTTTTTGGAAATGGAGGCATGCTCTCGGCCTGCGCGTATGTATGAGTGCTTGTGTCTATACCGATGTTCAAAAAAAATGATGCATGCAGCCATCTTATGCGTGGATAGCAAATCTAGTCCTAGTCATACACCACTGTGTATAGCATTTCCCCTATATTTCCCTTTTCAACCAAGAGACCGGTTGGATGACCAGTCTATGCTACTTTCACCCCCTATCCTTCCTGTTTGTACCAAGTCCGATGTACATACTAAATTCCGCCACCCCCACTTTATTTCTTGTTTGAACCAAGTACAACATTCGACTCCATGAAGTAGCTTTACCTCTAACAATAGAATAAAAAAATATGTGTCATTGGACCATTCGATCGAGAGGGGCTGAGAGGTAGAAAATGATGCACATGCAACGACATAGCGAGCTGGAGAAGTAGAGCTAGGGCGGTTTCGAAGGAAGATATACCTGAAGGTCGTCGGGATGTGGATAGGTGGGCGGCGGGAGGCCGGATCCGCCCACACTAGGGCGACGACGAAGTGTTCGGAGGACCTCCCATGCCGGCACTTGGCTAGAGATAACGGTGCAACCGGAAGTGGGTCTCCTTACTCGCTTTCGACGACGGCCTCAACGCTGCCCCTCCTCCCCTTCACCGGCAGAGGGGGATACCTCCGGATCTGTAACCAACGGTGAGGATAGAAAGATAATGTTTTTTGAAGGGAGAAAGACAATGTTACTGCTGCTATCTTGTTTAGATCTGGAGAGGATGAGAGTGTGTGAATAGAGCAACCCTAGCAAGCAAGCACGGAGGCTCCGGCCTATATATACGTAGTGGGGTAGTTTTCCTTTTTCACTCCATCAAAACAATCATTTAAAATTGTGTACGTGCCAGGTCGCCGTTTTTTTGAGTTGTTGATTTTTTTTGAGACAGCTACCCGCTTATTCCAAGTGGTGTTACGATGTGCCAGGTCGAACTTTGTATCGTTCAAGTTTGGTACAAGACCCTCCATTAAATGAACAACCACCCCCTCGTAAAATTTGTGAACAAGACCACGGCTAAAATTATCAGAAACGTGTGCTGCCCCAACATGCATTATTATTTATATTTTCTATGTGGGAGTATCCTCAAAACAAAATGTGAGAGTACAATATGTATTGGGCCCCTTTGTAATTGGTACTAAATTTTGACCAAAGATTTAACTGACAAAATGTTAGTGCATGTTAACAAAAATTATATCGTTTGATTCGTAATTGAACATAGTTTTCAATTATGTAATTTTTTGTGACATGTATGAACATTTGGTTAGTTAAATTTATAGTCAAAATTTGGTAAGGTGCATTAAATCAACACATGCAAGTATCAAAAGGAGATTCATGGCATGCGTGCATGCATTGTAATTAATGCATCAGTAAACGCAAATTATTGAAATATATCAAGTGAAGTGCTTTGATCTGTCGCGTCAACTCGTACAAGACCGAGAAGTTTGATTCCTACAACGCCCTCTCGCTCATGGACTGAGCTCCGGTGCCTTAACTGCACCTGCCTTTGGCTGCATGACAGGTGGGCCACCTGCCTGTTGGGCCCACGTATCATGCACGCAAAGGCAGGAGCAGTAATTCAATGAAGCTGAGTCACTCCCTCGCCCATGAATGTGGTGGTTGGCAGGACTAGGAGAAGCTTTCGTTCGCTACACGCTCTCCCTCTCGCACGCGGTGGACATAACAGTTAAATCGGTGTCAGATGGCCAGAAGCATGCACTAGTACTCCATCATTGTTCGACTTCCCGAAGAGGCGAAGAGCCAAGTGCAGCCCGGACGCTTGTGTGGCAGTTTCATGTGTAGAGTAGTCTAGGATAGCGTGTACTGTGCCTGTAAGCTTAAAATCATTAGGTTTGGCTCCATGCTTTTTTTGATTAAAATAATCTTGTGGCCCTACCTGTCATCCTGGTGATTGTAGTTTGCACGCTCATCTCTTCAAGACTCAAGACAGGAATATATATTTTAATTTGTGGTGGGGTAAATGTTAGAGGTTGCAGCAAATGGAGTATTCTACACCGCGGGTCTTTCAGCCAAGTTTAGAGGCAACCATGTGGGGCCAGTGCTATGATGTGTCGCGTCAACTCGTACAACGAGGAGAAGCTTGATTTTACTACTACACGCCTTCTCCCTCGCCCATGCGCGCGGTGGCTCGCAAACGAGGACATGCTTTTGCTTAGGATGGTCGTAATGGAATACTGGTATCATACATATGATACTAGTGTATGATACTACACTTTCGTAGTGCATAGTATCATATGTTAGTATCATCGATGACTTCATTTATTAGCATGCATTACACATAGTAGCACAACATTTAATATGATACGATATCATGATATGACACTCAACCCTCTCTTTCTTCATTTACTTCTATGCCACCTCATCAAATTTGCCTAGTTGGCATGCATGATACTCCACTGTTCCTAAATATTTGTCTTTTTAGATATTTCAAATGGATTACCACATACGGATATATATATACATATTTTAGAGTGTAGATTCACTCATTTTGCTCCCTATGTAGTCACTTGTTGAAATCTCTAGAAAGACAAATATTTAGGAACGGAGGGAGTACTACCTATGATACTCTCATTGCAACTAGCCTTATAGAGTACTACAACAAGCTATCCCTCCCGCATGCGGTGGGCGGACATGCAATAGTGGATTCGATACTGTAGAATTAGTAGTAACATCATTGTTCGTCTTCTTGAAGAGGCGAATAGCCAAGCACAACCCGAACGTGGCAGTTGCAAATGCTCGCCACAGTGTGTTTGGTTGCATTCTCATCTCAGCATAGTTATTCCCTCTTCGTGCATGCTCATTCCAGCACCCCTCTTCATGCATGCTCCTCTCATGCATGCTCCTAGTGTATTTGTGTTAAGCTAGTGTGTACTCATGCACCCTTCATACAGCCTACCAAACACCCAAAAGTGGGTCGAGAAGGGCTTGGAGCATGCCTATAGCAAGGCTCTTGCATGAGACAAAATTGCTATTTGAGCCCAGTATTGTAGTACTACTTGCTAGTATAGCCCTGTAAACCGGAAAGGAGTATTTGCCTTTCTAGAGATTTCAAAAAGTGACTACACTACACCCTAAATGGGTAGTACTAGAGCCAAATGAGTGAATCTACACCATAAATAAATGCGTAGTTCTCTTGTTTTTCTCTCTGCCTTGGTAGCGGTGCACAATATTGAGTACTCCTATATGACTAGCCGCTCTATCTACATGCGAGACATCAAAGCATCCGGGCCCACGTGCCATCCACCAAATCACAGCAAGGTGCTATAGTTGAGACTCACCGGTCACCACGGCGTGGCCTTGAAGTGGCCTCGAAGTTGGACTGGACGAAGCAACCATCATTTCATTGGAACGCTCGTCGAAGCCCTTTCTCTCCTTTCTTGAAGAAAACCTCACTCCAGGCTACTTACTTCTGCCATTTTTCTTTTGTACCGACGAAGGAAAGGTGGGCGAATCAGTGATGCTACTATATTTTCATTCCAAGAATCTTCTTTTTGCGAAGCATCGATCGATTCTCACAGCCTATTCTTTTCCCGTTTTCGTTGCGAATGTGGTTTCCTTTCGATTGTTTTTTGTTTGTCAGTTCATTGATGGATCCTGGAGCACTAGGCAAAGAGTTTCCGGTGGACAACCCACTGGAGACAGCGATCTCCAGGAAGCGAGCACCGATGAACGAGTTGACCATGTTGGCGTGCCAACCCATGGAGATGAAGAACTCCAAGAAACAAGCACTGGCCAAAGAGTTGACGACATTGGCAGACGAACTCCTCAAAGAAAGTTGGAAGAACAACAAGGGCCCCACCGTGCCTACCCCAGAAACTCTAATGGCCACCTATGCAAGGCTCAAGGCCGAGTTTGAGGAGATAGTCGCTGTCGAGAAGCAGTATTCCCCTGGCAAGGTGATGGCCCCCATTGAGGACGAGGAGATGGCCCCGGAGGGATGGGATCCCCCTGTGAGCTACACAAGGTAAAAAATAATGGCTTACCATAGTTGTGGTTTTTGATTATGTGTAATGTGCTTGCTATTATGTTAGGGTTGTGCAGGTGCCGGTGGACGTCCTTGATGATTCCGATGTCGCTGCCCGTCCTGTGGATAACGCCCCAGAGATCGTTTTTGATATCGCGGTCCGTCCTGTTGACATTGCTCCAGAGATCGATTCCGATGCCGCTGTCCATCCTATGGACATCACCCCAGAGATCAATTTCGATGTTGAGATGGATATCGCCCTAGAGATCGATTCCCATGCGTTGTCCGTGTTGTGGTCATTGCCCGAGAGATCGATGACAAGAAATAGTTGGTCACGCTAATCCTTCAGGGTAGTTTGCACTGTGTTTAATTACCAGAACGATGCGTGTTATCAAACCATCTTAGGGCTAGTGCACTGTCTTGTGTGGGCGGTACTTGCTACTTTTGTTTGATAGTGAATCATGCAAACCCTCTCCGAGTTGTGGAAACAGATGTATCTTCACCATCTTTTGATGTAACTAGCACAATGGCCCTCGCAAATGTGAGGGTAGCGTCTTTAGTGTGTTGAAAGTGTTACTAAATAAATTTATGCCTTTTAACACTTACAATTCTCATGCGATATTAATTGATGCAATTATTGAGCCACCTCAAATTTATGCTTAAAAATCATATGCATGAAAACATCTTGAAATTTTGAAAAACTGATTTGTGTTACTTGCAAATGACCATAATAATGTCTGTACATTTCGTTTTGTAACTAACATTGTAATAGCACATAAAATTAATTTTAGATATGTAGCTACATGGTAGGTTATATGCCATAGTGCATTAGTACATAGATTTAAATGGACATTGTTATATTATTGTTCCTTTTTTAGAACAGTTATATTATTGTTCATTAGTAGTGTTCACCGTAATAATGGCCGCATTATATTAAGGGGTTGTCGAATCAACACCTGATGCCGTCTATGTACACTTATGAAATATTTTTACTGCAGGGCATTAGGTAATATAATATAAGATGCAAACGAGCAATACATATAGAAAGTGGGTTGTAGCATGTCAATGGTTGGATTTTTGATTTATTTTATAGTTTTCAGGTTGATCCTCATTTTTATAGTTGGTCATGTATTTCCATCGTATAGTACATATTATAATGTTAGATCATGACAACAAACTCGATCCTCGCTTTTCTGGTCGATCATGCATTTTTAGATGTATAATAGACATGGTCTCTTATATCATGAGAAAATAGATTTAGATAAAACTTTCATGGGTGAAAACACATAAACTTTGCTAATATTTGTCTAGCTGCCTATAGAACAATATATGATGATCTAATGGACAGACACAAAAAATTGGTTTGTAATGTGAGTACACCAAAAGATTCATGGGAACTGGCAAGCATACTAAATATTCGCAACTAATATAAGATATTTTACATCACTACTTTAGTGATCTATTAGATCTCAGTAAATGTAATGCTATTGATTCAATTTTCTCAATACATTTGTATACACAAATAGTCAAAGTGCAAATTAGAGAGTATTATTACTGTTTACCTCATCTCTAATAAATTCCTTTTGTGGCCTACTCGTCAAGTAAAACATTCTACTCTCTCTCACAAATATAAATGGTGCCACATGTAAAAATCAAGTAAATATTGAAGTACTAAATTTTCAATCTTATTGCTTTATCATTCTCCTAGTTAGACCCTTCATTCCAAAATACGGATATACAAAGTCTCACAAACCATCTTTGTTGCATGGCGTATGTGGTGCTTGTGCCGCGTGATGACTATACAAGACGACATCACATCTATCCCTGATCAATGTATAAGGTAGTCCAAACCGTGCATGCATGTTCCTAGAGAATTCGTGCACATCCTAGCAAAAAAAAGGAAGCCATTGCACATGGTATTGGACTATCGATCAACTATCTATACCTCCGCTCCAAAATGGTAACTGAACATCCGGCCGGACTATATGGATCATGTTTTGTCCTCGGGTGACCTTAATAAAGAATTTGAAATTTTAAAGTGCATATAAAAGTCAGTTGTACTTAGGGAAGATATGACAATTACAATCTGCCTCTGATGTGAATTGTTTGTGTTGCGTACGTTTGCCGTTGGTGCTGCCTAGGATGGTCGGGTCTTCACGGGGGCTTCATCCCCGTTGCATCCATGGCGAGGAGAAAGCCCGTCGTTCCATTTTATCTAAGAAAATGCTTAAAGGCTAGACAACATGACATATATGTAGGTGATTTTAAAAGATATGATGTTTGACTATACCATCTAGATATAGGAAAGTCAAATAGCGAAGCAGGCAGGTTCGTCTACATATGTTGTTGATCCGCACACATTAAGGGGAAAATATACATTGAAGAAGAAGACGATACGTTGATGGAAAAGTAGACACAGGCGTAAGAATGCATTATGGAAATGATTTTTTCTACATGGCACAAACATTAGCAGACTTGGGGAGCGAAGTTAAAATATGTAATAAACTTGTCAAGAAACAAACGACCGTTGCATGTATGTTGAAATGGAAAACTCAAAAGTAATTTCATTTGTACGACATAGTTAATTAAGGTTTGATATTCCTTTGGCTTGAATTTACACGAACTTGCACAAAGAAGAAGCTAGTATACAGTGACATGTAAATTTGATGATGTAAAACAAATACAAAAATTCTTTGGACTGATTCTTACATGGGTAGACATTCTTAAAGAGTAGCACATATAAAAATATTTAATCTGATCACAACTGATTAATCTTCACTATTGTGATGTATCCTTTGCTAGTCTCATGAAGGAAGAAGAGTTCTCCCCAAATCATAAACATAGCACCAGTACGGCTACGAACTAATTCATATAACAGATTTGTTTCGCATTGGCTACATGAATAATAAAATAATTTTTTCCATTAGAAAAACAACCACCACCATCAGAATTTTTTTTAATAATCAGCAGATTGGCTCTTTTTTTTTAAAATGGAGGTGTACCCCCGGCCTCTGCATCATGATGATGCATGCGGCCATCTTATTAACCATCCAAAATCGTCATAAAAGTCTTACAGCTCACAAAACGAAACAGAAAAGAGTATCAAAATAAGTAAAAGTACAAGGGAACCACGCCAACCGGCACAACCTGGTTGATGTGCTTCCCTGAAAAAAAAGAAGACGTGCTGATGTACTCCTCGGGACATGCATCCACCTAAAAATCACCAAGGTTAGTAAAGGACTATAACTTGAGGAGACTAATTACCAGGATGCTAGAACATATAAATAAATCAATGACTGCTTACCGGACAATGGTTGATGAGGCGCCTGTCCAGTCAGAGTGGCATGGTGAAGAAGATACATTCAGCGGCAAGAGGATAAGCACTTGACATCACCGGCCATGGCCAAAACCACCTCGGGCAGCGACTGTCTCTCACGACATCTTTCTTTCCGCCTACGCTGTCGTCGACCAGCGGCAGGAGGGCGAGACAAGCAGGACCTAGCTAGCGAACCTGAATCCTTTGATCACTTCACATGTATGTACATCTGTCGACAAAAGCTAATTGATTTCTTGCTGGCCGGAAAACATATGTACACGGATACACAGGGGTAATCGATCTGATCCACCACATGCATCAATCCTAACTGATTTCTCCATTGCTTCAACTCACGACATAGCAGCCAACAAAGCTGATGGATTTCTTGGTTGCCGGAATACGGATGCACGGGGAATCGATCTGGTTTGCCATAACAGTCGGAACCTATTGTGGCTGCTTTGCGGCTCATATACAATTAGATGCTACGTGTTAATTAGTCTCAAGGTTAAAGAAGACCTTATTTTCTATGGCATTGGTGGGTAATTTTTTTACTTTAAAGTTGATCCGGTGGTTGTGGTTTTTATGTACCAAATTAAGGGTTAGATGTTTCTAATTATTGTGAGATTTTCTAGACTAATTTTCTATTTTCTAGTTAGCTCATCAAACATTTTTAATATAAATAGATAGATATACGGCATGCTTAGATGTAAGTTTGAACTGTTTATCATATCAGCAGGGCTTATTTGATAATTCTTGGTGTTAATAGGCTAGTTACTTTGCGAGCTATAGTACTTGCAAAACACTCACTGAAGAGAAACGTTGGGGCTGATGAGCTCGTGATACGCTTACACTGATCCGTCGTCGATCGGCCAATAGCCCAAGCTCCTAAAATTGCAGGCTTAGCGTTCGATCAGACAATAGTCGACACAGATACATTCAGGAATCATTTGGTTCATTGGGTAGAAAAATCGTAGCAAAAGTACAGAGACATACAACACAAAATCATAGCAGTAAAGAGACGTACTCCCTCCGTTCCAAAATAGATGAGTCAACTTTATACTACTAACTTTGAAACAGAGGAAGTACAAATCCTAGGCGGGCTAGTTTGGCCTAGTGGGTTTCAGTGATATGACGTGATACAGTCCCGTCCAGTCTTTGCATATGGTAACAGTACTGCGGGTACAGCAAGTTTTCTTGAAGAAGCGAAATTCAACGAAGTCATGATGGTTCCTTCGTCCGACCAACTTACAGTGGGAAAGGTTGGACCTGCGCTACGACAAGGGTAGACCAGGATAATTTTGTGCATGACAGGTGGACCAGGATGGTCGACGTCCCACATATCGACGAATGAAAGTATTCTTTCCGATATAGTGGATGAGCAACGAGTATTCATTGTTTATTTTTGATGAAACCTATGATCTCCACTGTTACGACGGAGGAGTGTGAAACACGACAGTCCAGTGAACTTGGCATGTGCACCACTCCCTCCTTCCTCATGTAATACTATAGTGTTGACTATAAGGTTGGCTATAAGGTTACAACTTTTTCTCACTTTCTCTCTATCTATTTCCTCTCAAATGTTTTTTACCTTTCTTTTTTAGACAGAATTGTTTTTATGACTCTTTTTTAGAATTAGTTTTTTTATACCTAGGAGCACGTGTAGAGACGGGCTCCTGCAGATCCCACTCCTTGACTTTGTCAGTGCCTCTCTCTCCTCCACATAAGCGGGCTTAGGGCATGCACAATGGTTTTATTGTAGGGACGCCACATAGGATAAATGATGAGGTGGAGGAAAGAAAAATCATAAGAAAAGGTTTGTCTTACCTTATTTAAGAGAAATAAGAGAAGACAAGAGATGATCTCTTAGCACAATATGTTTCACCATGTTTTTAGGAATAACTAGTTATTGAAGATAAGGCTAAGAGATGACCCATTGTACACATGTTTTTTTGTCATCTCTAAATTACATGCAAGATTTATGATAAGACTATCTTATCAACCACTGTATATGCCCTTATAGCCCAGAATTTTACTGGCACTACTTGCTATGAATGCGGGCAGTTGGCGTCTGAGGGGAGAGCGTGCGCAGGGAGGTGGTGGGGTGGGGGGGTGTTCTGGTGGGCTAGGGTGATCAGAAGCGGGCTTGGAATCGGTCCGGACTCCCGCATGGCCCACCTCACATTATCATCATATATTCCTTGGAGTCCGTGCGCGGCGGGCGGGTGATCTATTCTCCCTCCCCTGTCTCTCTCTTCTCAGCCGACGCCCACCGAGCGATTAGATTTCGGGGCTGTTTGGTTTGAGACTAAGTTTGCCTAAGGTTGCCACACCTAAGGTTAGGCAAGTTTGACTAATTTGGGTGGGTGTTTGGTTCAAGCCACACCTTAGGCAAGCCACACTAGGATCCCACATCACATACACTCAAAAAGTGTGGCAAGATTTCCTTAGGCTTGCCAAATTATGGCTCTCATTTTGAAGAACTAACCTTAGACAAGTGTGGCAACATTGTATGGCCATGTGTGGCATTGTTAGGCCTAGAACCAAACAGCCCCTTCGGCTATCGACGATTTATTCAATTGCAGTCCCACATGTCAGTGAAAATGCAAGACAACGCGTGTCCCCTCTGGTGAGCCGCGTGCGAGTCGTAAGTGTGCTGCCTTTTCTTTTTGAACTTGCAAAGCATAACATTTTCGTGCGATCAAAATGACGAGGGCGGTGCTTTCCCACGCGTTAGGCGGGCTAGTTTGAGTGATATGACGTGCTACAGTGCCATCCACTTGCTCCATTTTTATGTAAGCAAGAGTCTATGCTCTTACGTGGGAGGAGTGCGAAACACGACAAATCTGATTTTGATCGAGGGATAACTATTCCCTGCGAAATAATGGAGCACTGTTAGCGATTATAGCATGATAGTTAGGGCATCTCCAGCACTGGTCCTCAAATTTACACCGGCATCTGTCCGAGGACACTGATGGATGCCATCCAGTGCTGCCTGCATACCTTTTGACAACTATATGAACTAACCGGATGAAATTCATGCAAACAAAGCAAATTTCAAATTAACCGGATGAAATTCATTAAATTTCAAAAACTTTTCCAATAAACTGGATGAAATTCATTACATATTTCACACAAACCGTACTAAAACCTACTGTAAACCTAATCTAAATGATCGCCGGCACCCAACCACCATGTCCGGCCATGAACCTAAGAAAGCCGGCCATTGACTTTGCCTCCTCCTCATCCGACTCGATAACCTCCTCCCCCGGAGCACAAGGTTATGATGATTTCTGCCTCCACGTCGCTGTCAAGCGGCTAATCGGCCGCCAATGTTTATCCCACCAAGCTTGACATCGACTGAGTGGAGGAGTGGTGGCCTTCCTAGGACCAGAGTGGCGGTGACCTACCGTGTACTACTCTTCCTTGCTGCCGGCTACGCCCTCGCACGCGTGCCGGCTTCGTGGTCGTGGCGGCGGAGAGCGGCCGAGGGGGGGGGGGGAGCCGGCGATCTCCTTCATCTGCTCCTGCAATAGTAAGTCCAAGAGAACTTTGGAGTGCCATGAGTGGTGCCAACAGAAGGAAGGGACCAGAGGAGAATGAGTGTGGGTCTTTGGCTATGGCTGGGAGCTGGGGGTCAAGTTAATATAGCAGGCGAATGGCAATGAGCCGCGACAGACGGATGGACGGCTGGCGTCAGAGTAGGTTCGTCGGCAGCCGCGTGTCATTAATGTGGGCGGTGGATGGAAGGATGGCCGTGGTGTCGTTAACGCGGAGCAGTCGCTTGCACCGGGATGCCGCGCGGGTGGCGCTCTCTCGGTCGTCGCGCTGCTGCAATGCCGGCGCCAATGAGAGGTCGCGTCAGGCGTGAATGCGGATGCTCCTTCAGTGACTTAACTGCAGGTGCGTTGGGTCACTGACATGTGGACCCAACGGACATCTGGCCCACATGTTAGTGTAACAACTACACCTGTAGTTAAGTACGGTGCGTGCGGCATTGACGTTCTGGAGAGACGGTGACCGTTTCAAGCGGGAAGCGCGCGCTAGCGATGGAAGGGGTTTCGGTAGGCCAGGGCGGTCAGACGCTGGTGTGGTGGTAAAATGTGAACTCATGGATGACGAGCCTTTGAAGCGTATGCGGCGCGTATTGACAACCAGGCATCCATGGAACCGCTCTTATCGCCAGCTAGCATTCGACGACCACCATTAGACACCACACAACCATGCATAACTTACGAATAATGGACGAATTGATCAGACACACACTCGTGCAGTGGAACTATGATTGGTTTCTCACGATAGTACATAGTCAGTACCATAGTACCCTCTCTAGCTAGGCTGTTTTATAGATTGTCGTTGTGATAGATGATATACATGAGCAAGGCGCCGAGTCATGAGTACGACCGTTGGTGTTGAGCCAGGTGAGTACATGCTCGGTGTTCGCGGAGGCCTCCAGCAAACGTCTAAACACTAATGTCAGGCACCGCCGGGGCGCGCAGGTGACGGGCTCGCCGTTTGCGTTGCGCCATGAGCAGGACTTTGATTGAGAGGGTGACGTGCATGCATTAGCATGGTTTGACAGTGTGAGCGTGAGTGTCTGGCTGTCTGCACGTGTACATGCTACTTGCCTCTATGGACGGTGTGCGCTAATGTGTGCAACACGTATAATATAAAAAAATCCGTTTGTGCATTTAACGCAAAGTATTTCATTTTCATTTGGCTGACGAGTGTGCATTGCAGCGACGAGTTCGTGGTTTGATTCCTCACATATGCATAATTTTGGTTTTTATTTCTTTCTCCACTAACAAGTAGGTCCGCATAGATAGATAGATAAAGAACACGAGCCGATGAGGTGCATGCGGACTGTTTGACTGGTCAACCAGACAAATATAGAGCTATATGCTGAGCCAGTGACCGTATAATCACCATATCTCATATACAACGATCAAAGTGAGCTATCAAGACAAGTTCAATGACTGCCAATGCATTTTACTCGGTAATAAATGACCAGGATGGAAGGGGAATCCAAATTTCCTTCGTCTTCTGTCCTTGAGTTCTTGACAAACCAATGCACTATACGGTTGTCCGGCCACTCCACCCCAGAGCTATCACAAAGCGTCGTTCCACCATGTTGCACACTAACTGGTAAGGAAGTGATGGCATCCTGCCGCGCCGAGTTCCTCGCCGCCCACGACCGCACACAGAATCGTAGGGAAGCAATGGCATCCCACCGTGCCGAGTTCATCGCCACTCGCGACCTCACACCTATGTGGGCGGAATTTGAAGCTGCCAAGGCTGAATGGGCAGTAGAGCAAGAGGCGGCCAAAGCCGCACAGAGGGAGTGGAAAAGTTAGAAAGCGCTCAAGAAAAGATAGGCCCGCCGCCACAAGAAAGAAGAGGACGCACGCACTGCTGTGGACAGGTCGGCGGAGATCCAAGCATGCTGGGTTGTCGCCGATAAAGCTGGGAAGGAGAATGACGGCGTCTAGCCAGCATGTGAGAAGTAGTAGTACTAGTAGTTAGTGTGTGTGTCTATGTCACCCGTACGTTTTTTTAATTAATTATGAGCATGTACCAGTACTACTCCCTCCGTCTAGGTTGTGCACGGTGACCAAGGGGGAGGGGAAAATGAGAGAACTTAATGGTTTTGCTAATTAATAGCATTGCATGCAATGAACTAACCACTACATGTCATGTTTGGTACAGTCTCAAGTAATTGAAAACATGCACTGCCCACATCTCTTATTTGTTGGTGTGTCTCGAAACAAGAAACGAGAAGGGAGTTAATGTACCGTGCCTAAGGCTGGTCATAGTGGGGAGTACCTTATACTAGTGCCATGCATATGACAAGTAGTCTAAGTTACTACCTTCATAGTGCAAAGTAACATAGTAGTAGTATCATAGATGGCTTCATTTATTAGCTTGTAGACTGATCTTGTATTGGGAAGCGCTATGTTACAGTAACATATTATGTTACTACTTCTCATTAACTACTTGCCACATAAGCAAAAATTTCTTGGAGGGTGCTATGTTAGAGCATCTTGTTGGGGAACGTAGTAATTTCAAAAAAAAGTTCCTACGCACATGCAGGATCATGGTGATGCATAGCAATGAGAGGGGTGAGTGTCGTCCACGTACCCTCGTAGACCATTAAGCGGAAGCGTTATGACAACACGGTTGATGTAGTCGTACGTTTTCACGATCGACCGATCCTTAGTACCGAACGTACGACACCTTCGCATTCAGCACACGTTGAGCTCGGTGACGTCCCGTGAACTCACGATCTATTAGAGCTCGGGGAAGAGTTTCGTCAGCATGACGGCGTGGTGACGATGTTGATGAAGCTACCGCAGCAGGGCTTAGCCTAAACACCGCTACAGTATGACCGAGGTGGATTATGGTGGAGGGGGGCATCGCGCACGGCTAGAGAGATCTCAATGATCAACTTGTGTGTCGAGAGGTGCCCCCGTGCCCCTATATATAAAGGAACAAGGGGGGAGAGGCGGCCGACCAGGAGGAGGCGCACCAGGAGGAGTCCTACTCCCACTGGGAGTAGGACTCCCTCCTTTCCTAGTTGGAGTAGGAGAAGGAGGAAGGAGGAGGGAGAGTGGAAGGAAAGGGGGGTGCCGCCCCCCTCCTTGTCCAATTCGGTCTAGAAGGAGAGGGGGTACGCATCCTGCCCTGGCAGCCCCTCCTCTCTTCCACTAAGGCCCATCTTGGCCCATTAAACCCCCAGGGGTTCCGGTAACCCCCGGTACTCCGGTAAAATCCCGATTTTACCCGGAACACTTCCGATATCCAAATATAGGCTTCCAATATATAAATATTTATGTCTTGACCATTTCGAGACTCCTCGTCATGTCCGAGATCACATCCGGGACTCCGAACTACCTTCGGTACATCAAAACATATAAACTCATAAAACCGATCGTCACAGAACATTAAGCGTGTGGACCCTACGGGTTCGAGAACTATGTAGACACGATCGAGACACGTTTCCGGTCAACAACCAATAACGGAAGCTGGATGCTCATATTGGTTCCTACATATTCTATGAAGATCTTTATCGAGAGGGCCCAGAGATACCTCTCCGACGATCGGAGTGACAAATCCTAATCTTGATCTATTCCAACTCAACAAGTACCATCGGAGACACCTATAGAGCACCTTTATAATCACCCAGTTACGTTGTGACGTTTGGTAGCACACAAAGTGATCCTCCGGTATTCGGGAGTTGCATAATCCCATAGTCATAAGAACATGTATAAGTCATGAATAAAGCAATAGCAGTAAACAAACGATCGAGTGCTAAGCTAACGAAATAGGTCAAGTCAATCACATAATTCTCCTAATGATGTGATCTCATTGATCAAATAACAACTCATGTCTATGGTTAGGAAACTTAACCATGTTTGATGAATGAGCTAGTCAAGTAGAGGCATACTAGTGACACTATGTTTTTCTATGTATTCACACATGTATTATGTTTCCGGTTAATACAATTCTAGCATGAATAATAAACATTTATCATGAAATAAGGAAATAAATAATAACTTTATTATTGCCTCTAGGGCATATTTCCTTCAGTCTCCCACTTGCACTAGAGTCAATAATCTAGATTACACAGTAATGATTTGAACACCCATGGAGCCTTGGTGCTGATCATGTTTTGCTCGTGGAAGAGGCTTAGTCAACGGGTCTGCAACATTCAGATCCATATATATCTTGCAAATCTCTATGTCTCCCACCTGGACTTGATCCCGGATGGAGTTGAAGCATCTCTTGATGTGCTTAGTTCTCTTGTGAAATCTGGATTCCTTTGCCAAGGCAATTGCACCAGTATTGTCACAAAAGATTTTCATTAGACCCGATGCACTAGGTATGACACCTAGATCGGATATGAACTCCTTCATCCAAACTCCTTCATTCGCTGCTTCCGAAGCAGCAATGTACTCCGCTTCACATGTAGATCCCGCCATGACGCTCTGTTTAGAACCACTCCAACTGACAGCTCCACCGTTTAATATAAACACGTATCTGGTTTGCGATTTAGAATCGTCCGGATCAGTGTCAAAGCTTGCATCAACGTAACCATTTACGATGAGCTCTTTGTCACCTCCACAAACGAGAAACATATCCTTGTTCCTTTTCAGGTACTTCAGGATGTTCTTGACCGATGTCTAGTGATCCACTCCTAGACTACTTTGGTACCTCCCTGCTAAACTAATAGCAAGGCAAACATCAGGTCTGGTACACAGCATTGCATACATGATAGAGCCTATGGATGAAGCATAGGGAACACTTTTCATTTTCTCTCTATCTTCTGCAATGGTCGGACATTGAGTCTTACTCAACTTCACACCTTGTAACACAGGCAAGAACCCTTTCTTAGCATGATCCATTTCGAACTTCTTCAAAACTTTATCAAGGTATGTGCTTTGTGAAAGTCCAATTAAGCATCTTGATCTATCTCTATAGATCTTGATGCCCATTATATAGGCAGCTTCACCGAGGTCTTTCATTGAAAAACTCTTATTCAAGTATCCTTTTATGCTATCCAGAAATTCTATATCATTTCCAATCAGCAATATGTCATCCACATATAATATTAGAAATGCTAGAGAGCCCCCACTCACTTTCTTGTAAATACAGGCTTCTCGAAAAGACTGTATAAAACCATATGCTTTGATCACACTATCCAAACGTTTATTCCAACTCCGAGAGGCTTGCACCAGTCCATAAATGGATCACTGGAGCTTGCACACTTTGTTAGCTCCCTTTGGATCGATAAAACCTTCAGGTTGCATCATATACAACTCTTCTTCTAGAAATACATTCAGGAATGCAGTCTTTACATCCATTTGCCAAATTTCATAATCATAAAACGTGGCAATTTCTAACATGATTCGGACGGACTTAAGCATCACTACGGGTGAGAAGGTCTCATCGTAGTCAACTCCTTGAACCTGTCGAAAACCTTTTGCAACAAGTCGAGCTTTGTAGACAGTAACAGTACTGTCAGCGTCTGTCTTCTTCTTGAAGATCCATTTATTCTCGATGTCTTGCCGATCATAGGGCAAGTCAACCAAAGTCCACACTTTGTTCTCATACATGGATCCCATCTCAGATTTCATGGCTTCAAGCCATTTTGCAGAATCTGGGCTCATCATCGCTTCCTCATAGTTCGTAGGTTCGTCATGGTCAAGTAACATGACCTCCAGAACTGGACTACCGTACCACTCTGGTGCGGATCTTGCTCTGGTTGACCTATGAGGTTCGGTAGTAACTTGATCTAAAGTTTCATGATCATCAGCATTAGCTTCCTCACTAATTGGTGTAGATGTCACAGGAACCGGTTTCTATGGTGAACTACTTTCCAATAAGGGAGTATTTACAGTTACCTCATCAAGTTCTACTTTCCTCCCACTCACTTCTTTCGAGAGAAACTCCTTCTCTAGAAAGGATCCATTCTTAGCAATGAATATCTTGCCTTCAGATCTGTGATAGAAGGTGCACCCAATAGTTTCCTTTGGGTATCCTATGAAGACACATTTCTCCGATTTGGGTTCGAGCTTATCAGGTCGAAGCTTTTTCACATAAGCATCGCAGCCCCAAACTTTAAGAAACGACAAGTTTGGTTTCTTGCCAAACCATAGTTCATAAGGCGTCGTCTCAACGGAGTTTGATGGTGCCCTATTTAACGTGAACGCAGCCGTCTCTAAAGCATAACCCCAAAATGATAGCGGTAAATCAGTAAGAGACATCAAAGATCGTACCATATCTAGTAAAGTATGATTACGATGTTTGGACTCACCATTACACTGTGGTGTTCCGGGTGGCGTGAGTTGCGAAACTATTCCGCATTGTTTCAAATGTAGGCCAAACTCGTAACTCAAATATTCTCCTCCACGATCAGATCGCAGAAACTTTATTTTCTTGTTATGATGATTTTCCACTTCACTCTGCAATTCTTTGAACTTTTCAAATGTTTCAAACTTATGTTTCATTAAGTAGATATACCCATATCTGCTCAAATCATCTATGAAGGTGAGAAAATAACGATACCCGCTGCGAGCCTCAATATTCATTGGACCACATACATCAGTATGTATGATTTCCAACAAATCTGTTGCTTGCTCCATAGTTCCGGAGACCGGCGTTTTAGTCACCTTGCCCATAAGGCATGGTTCGTAAGTACCAAGTGATTCATAATCAAGTGATTCCAAAAGTCCATCAGTATGGAGTTTCTTCATGCGTTTTATACCAATATGACCCAAACGACAGTGCCACAAATAAGTTGCACTATCATTATCAACTTTGCATCTTTTGGCTTCAACATTATGAATATGTGTATCACTATTATCGAGATTCAATAAGAATAGACCACTCTTTAAGGGTGCATGACCATAAAAGATATTAATCATATAAATAGAACAAGCATTATTCTCTGATTTAAATGAATAACTGTATCGCATCAAACAAGATCCAGATAAAATGTTCATGCTTAACGCTGGCACCAAATAACAATTATTTAGGTCTAAAACTAATCCCGAAGGTAGATGTAGAGGTAGCGTGCCGACATCGATCACATCGACTTTGGAACCATTTCCTACGCGCATCTTCACCACGTCCTTAGCCAGTCTTCGCTTAATCCGTAATCCCTGTTTTGAGTTGCAAATATTAGCACCAGAACCAGTACCAAATACCCAGGTGCTACTGCGAGCTCTGGTGAGGTACACATCAATAACATGTATATCACATATACCTTTGTTCACCTTGCCATCCTTCTTATCCGCCAAATACTTGGGGCAGTTCCGCTTCTAGTGACCTGTCTGTTTGCAGTAGAAGCACTCAGTCTCAGGCTTAGGTCCAGACTTGGGTTTCTTCTCCTGAACATCAACTTGTTTGCTGTTCTTCTTGATGTTCCCCTTCTTCTTCCCTTTGCCCTTTTTCTTGAAAATGGTGGTTTTATTGACCATCAACACTTGATGCTCCTTCTTGATTTCTACCTCCGCAGCCTTTAGCACCGCGAAGATCTCGGTAATAGTCTTATTCATCCCTTGCATATTGTCGGTGTCAAAAC
This sequence comes from Triticum aestivum, assembly GCF_018294505.1. Classification (NCBI taxonomy): domain Eukaryota; kingdom Viridiplantae; phylum Streptophyta; class Magnoliopsida; order Poales; family Poaceae; genus Triticum; species Triticum aestivum. The sequence continues at coordinate 192,410,276 of NC_057794.1, forward strand.
CGGTGGATCTCGGGTAGGGGGTCCCGAACTGTGCGTCTAAGGCGGATGGTAATAGGAGGCAAGGGACACGATGTTTCACCCAGGTTCGGGCCCTCTTGATGGAGATAAAACCCAACGTCCTGCTTGATTTATTATTGATAATATGAGTAGTACAAGAGTTGATCTACCACGAGATCAGAGAGGCTAAACCCTAGAAGCTAGCGTATGGTATGATTGTATGTTGTCCTACGGACTAAAACCCACCGGTTTATATAGACACCGGAGGGGGCTAGGGTTACACAAGGTCGGTTACAAAGGAGGAGATATACATATCCGTATTTCCTAGCTTGCCTTCCACGCCAAGTAGAGTCCCATCCGGACACGGGACGAAGTCTTCAATCTCGTATCTTCATAGTCCAACAGTCGGGCCAAAGGATATAGTCCGGCTGTCCGGAGACCCCCTAATCCAGGACTCCCTCGGTAGCCCCTGAACCAGGATTCAATGACGACGAGTCCGGCGCGCAGTGTTGTCTTTGGCATTGCAAGGCGGGTTCCTCCTCCGAATACACCACAGAAGAGTTTGAATCCAAGGATAGTGTCCGACCCTGCAAAATAAGTTCCACATACCACCGTAGAGAGAATAATATTTCCACAAATCTAATCCGCTGACATGTTTTGGTAGCATGACCTCACACCATGGCTCGGTAATTATTTGAACCGTTTTTCTTTAACCAGCCCCCGCTCATAACGCGAGGTGGTTTCTTGACACGTCTTGTCAAAGCAGAGATCGTGTTCCCCTTATTACGGGATTCTCATCAATACGGACATGGGTAACCCAACCGTGCCTAGGACTCCTAGATTTTAGGCAAGTCCCAAATGTCCACGAGGAGGACGCTTGATATTCACCCTCTTTATAAAGGGACAAGGTTGTTACTTTTTTCCCTCCCATGCTCAATCGAATCCCTCCCCCGCCTCGACTTCTAACACCCAAAGCCAAGGTCAGGTGCTTCAGACCTTCAATCATGTCCAGATCCAGCCTTCAAGGCTGGTGGATGTCTTCCTCCGTCACGGAGGAGGACATCAAGAAGTTGAGGGAGGCCAGATATCTAACCGCCGAAATTTCGCATAGGCTGCCCGCCAGAGGGCAGGTCGTCCCTACTCCTGAACCCAACGAGAGCATTGTGTCCGTCTCCCACTTCCTCCGACGAGTAGGCCTCTCTCTCGATCCCTTTGTCAGGGGTCTCATGTTCTATTATGGGCTAGATTTTCACGATCTGGCCCCGGATTCCCTTCTTCACATCTCGTCATTTATTGTCGTGTGTGAGGCCTTCCTCCGCATTACCCCTCACTTCGGCCTGTGGCTCAAGACCTTCGATGTGAAGCCGAAGATGGTCGAGGGGCAGTACGCAGTGTGCGGAGGTGCTCTAATAAGCAAAATTGCTGATGCTCCATGGCCAAAGGGTTCCTTTCCAGAGGTGTCCAGATTGTGGCAACGGGAGTGGTTCTACGTCACAGCTCCCAGAAGTGCCAAGTGGGTAGCTGCCCCCGCCTTTCGCTCGGGCCCTCCACCACAACTGATGTCATGGATCAGCAGGGGGATGAGCTGGGGTCCAGCCAAGGACGTGCCCATACTGCAGAGCCGTATCCGAGATCTCTTCGAGGGAGATTTTAGTCTGGTTATGGTAATGCAAGTCATGCTGGTTCATCGAGTCCAGCCTTGCAAACGTTGGCCCCTCCGCATGTGGGAATTCAACCCAGAAGGACCACGCACTATTCAGAATTTCCTCGGCATGACGCACGAGGAGATGTACAAATCATTCTTTGGACCCCAGATAGAGTGTCCGGACACTACCAAGGACGTGGGCCTGAGCAGCAACCGCACCTCTGCCCAAGTAAGTAATCCCATGGCCGAGCACACCGTCCTTTTATTTATCATGACATCATTCTGAAGAATCGCTCTTTGACCGGGACTGGATAACAAAGGCGAAGATGATCCGGTGTTCGGCCCCCCTTCCTGAAGGCTTGGATAATCCGGTGCTGGAAAAGATGCTCGAGCCAGCACCTTGTCCGGTGCCCTCAAATGAAGACGAAGGGGGGAATAAAGAGGGCGAAAGCGGGCCTCCATCGCTACCTATTCCAACCGAGGGAATGAGCGCCTCCGCAAGGGAGGATAACCGAGGGGAAGAATCTGACATTCTTTCTCCCCGGGGAAGGAAGAGGACTACCTCCGAAGATCCGGAAATCAAGGTTTCCAATCGGGAGAAGAAATCTCCGCCAAAGGGTCCTGCCTCGGAGGGTGTTCTTCCCGCACAATGTCCGCGCGGGGATCAGCCCTCTAACGAGCTGTAAGTAATCAAAAGGTATTTAATAGTGAATATCCTACCTTGCTTCTGAGGAAAATAACCGAAGTATTTATCTTGTAGTTTGGATCTTAGCCCTTCTTAGTTGATCTTGTCTTCGGGGGATCTTCTTCCGGAGATGATGGAGAGCGAAATGCCTCCCCCTGCCACACCGCCTTACGAAGCGGGCGACCCTAAGGTGTCGTCGCGGAGGGCTTCTCCTGATCCGGCAAGGCCAGAAGGTAATCCTATGGCCACCCGAAGTCCTCAGTATCCAGCTCTCGAAGAGAGCAATCAAAAGAGTCCGGCATCCTCTGGTGCGCGGTTGGATGTACGGAGGGATCTGCTGGAGAAGGCGGCTATCTCAGAAGAGCACCGCACATTGATGGGTACGGTGATTGAAAGGATTTCGTCCGCCGAAAGCGGGCTGCATGAAGCCTTTATGAGTCTACTGACGAGTTTTGAGGTACGTGAAATGATGTATATTTTTGGAAGTACCGCACATTTTTAGATGTGCCCTGTGTTGATAGTAGCCCCTGAGACTTCGGTTGTCGTCGAAAACGGCAGCAAACAGAGGATCATAGTCGCAGGTAATAACCAGACTGCCTTTATGTGCAGGTGGTGTAAGCTCCGGTGGCTAGTCGGACTGATGGGTATGCCGAACTAAAGCGGCAGCTCGATGCGGCAGATGCCGACATCGTGCTTGTCAACGAGCGGCTTGACGAGGCATAGGGTGAGTGGCCTTTCTGGTGATCGTCACATAATAAGAGCAGCATGATGCCGGTATCTTTAATATGTTGTGACTGCAGATGGAGCAGCCACCGTGGAGACCCTTCGGGCGGAGCTTGCCCGAGCCAAGGAGCAAGCCAGGAGTAGCAATGCGGCCGCTTTAAAGGCGGCCGAAGAGTTAAGAGCCGAAAAGGCCGCGCATAGCGTGAGCAAAGAAAAACTGGCCAAGATGGTTGTAAAGTTAAAAGATACTCCCGACCGGTGCTGGCTTCTTGAAGAAGAAAACCGGGCGAAGGCGACGGACCTGGAAAAGGCCACGATGGCGACCAAGGACACCCGCTCTGTGATGAGAGCGAAGAAGAAGGAGCTGTGTCAAGCCGGCGATATCGCGGCTGGGAAACCCTTTATGCTGCGGAGGAAGTTTGGAGATCCTCGGTATGCCCCTTTGGACCGGCTGTGGAGTTCGGCGGACGCATATCTGGACTTGGCGGCGAGTGCTGTCGATGCGGCCGAATACTTCCGAGATCAAACAGATCGTGATCTGGACAAGCTATTCTGGTCACAATTTAACGTTCCTGAGCGTCCGCTTCCATTGACTGATCAGCTTGCCGAATGGGCCGAGCTGAATAGATTGTCCGGACTTGCCATGAGGTCTATTGTGGATCATCTGTGGCCGGAAAGGCCAAAGCCGACCAACTATTTTAGTTTGGTGCAGCAGTTCCTTGGTGCGGTGCCGCGCATTAATGCGATGAAGAGGTCGGCGTGCATAGAAGGCTCGCGGATGGCCCTTACCCGTGTCAAAACATACTGGGCGGAGATGGATGCCACCACTGTTGCGGCACAGGGTTCGGCCATAGGCCGAGTGGCTGTCGAGCACTATTTTGAAGAAGTTCTTAAAGGCGCTCGTTCGATAGAGGCCCAGTGCTCAAAGAATATTATGTTTGAGTGACATGTATTCCTATTGTAAAAACAATGTTTTGTTAAGTGTATCAAGGCTGTATTTATACTTTTTCCCGAAAGTATTATGATGCCTCATGTGCGGCCGTTTATGTATATATGTATATAGCCTGAAAGATTGCAGTCGTCGGGTTCAGCCCCCACGCATATAATGCGGGGGTGTTCACAGAAGACGCATGTTCACACTTGATCCAACGTCTTGGTCCATTAAGGAGGTGATAGCGCAGCGAACTAGGCAACCAGACTATAATGCTTTAACACTTTCACTTAGCCAAAGGTGTTGAACAGTGGGGCTACTATATAGCCCCTGGTGGCTCCGCACTCATCCGAATTCGGGGTGTGTACATGCCTGGCCGGGAAACGGCCCTTCGTTACGGCGGAGGAATCCCGAAGATTCCGATAGGTCATCGAGTGGTTGACCAGTCTCACGCTATATCATGACAGTCAGTTTTCGTCTTTCTCTACTGAGGTGCTCGTCCGGATGAACCAGGGCACAATCGCAGTAGTTCTCCTGGTTTCGCCTTAGCCGATAGAGCGGAACGTAAGGCAGCAAATGTGACGCCAGGATATTTAAGCTACAGTAACCCTGTGCTAATGAAGCCACGTCACCTCTATTACTATTGCTAATCCCGCGTTAGTCCAAAACAGTTCAAATTCAAATTTGAATTAAAGTAAAAAAAATCAATTTTGTCAAACATGGAAACTAAAATGTTCAAAGTGTGGAAAATGATCCCTGGATATTTGTGACGTTGAAACCACATTTTTATAAAGTTTTTAAATGCTCCTTGATGAATAAAACAGGGGCTAAAATAATTATTAAATACTTTTAAATTATAAACAAATGTAAAACTATTTTATTTAGTTGCCAAATTAGTTGTCACCTTAATCGTATTACTAATACTAATTTAGGGGCTAGTTGTATATTTTACAAAATACTAAAATGCAAAGAACTGATGGAAAACAGATAAAATAAATAAAGAGAAAAACTAAACTAACAAAAAAACAAAGAGAAAGCCCCCCCTCGCTGGGCCAAGTGGCCCAGCTGGCCTCCGCCGTCCGAATGGGCCGGCCCACCCGCGCGCCTCTGGCCTACCTAGGCCGGCCTCCCCCCGTAACCCCAACCCAACGCACTCACTCCCCCACCACCCGATCCCCACTTTCCCCACTCCCCCACTCGCTCCCCACATCGCTCGCTCCTCCTCGATCTGGATCGGGATCGCCCCGATCCCGCCCCGCCCCGCGACCTCGATGCCGTCGCCCGTCACCGGCGCCCACCCCGGTGCCACCCCTCGCCGGATGCCTCGCCCTCCTCCCCGGAACCCCCCTCATTGCGACGCCCTGCCACCTCGCCGCCCCGCGACCTCGACGCCGTCGCTAGACCCCGCCCGGAGCTACGTCGACCCCGCCTCCCCGACGCTGCATCGCCGGACCGTCCCGTCCTTGTCCGCCTCACCAAGCCATTGCCTACCCCCTGCAGCTCCCCTGTGAGGAACCCCCTCCTCTTCCCCCTCTCGTCCGGTCGCCGCGATCCCCACGCCACCGCGATGCTCGCCCGCCGCCTCCGCCTACCTCCGCCGCGGCCACGCGCCGCGCTAGACCGTGCCCACTCCGCCCGGCCGCGCCTTTGACCCGCCCTTGCCGCTGCCTGGTCGCCGCTCTTGCCGCACGCGCGCACCCGACCGTGGCAGGCTCCGCCCCCGGCCGCTCCCTCGCTCAACTGCCTCCCCCTCCTCGCTAGCCCCTGTCGGCGGCCTTGCCGTGCCCGTGGCCCTTGCGCCCGCTGGCCGCGTTGAGCGCCGGCGCCCACGCGCCCGCTCCGGCCCCGTTCGGGCCTCGCCTCGTTACCGGGCAGGGCTGCGGCTTCGCCCACACCCGCCTGCCCGAATGCCCATTAAGGCCGATGAGCCTATGACTAGTGGGCCCAACCCCAGAACAATTTTAAAAATAATAATAATAAATAAATAAATAAAAATATTAATTATTTAATTAATAAATTAATTAACTTAACTAATTATTTTTAATTAAACCAATTAACCTAATTAACTGCTATAGTTAACTTAACTAATCTCTTAACTAAACTAATTAAGCTGGTTAGTTAGTTAGCAGTCAATGACATGTGGGACCCACACGTCAGCGACCCAGTCAACATCTCTGTTGACTGCTGACGTCATAATGATGTCATGATGAGGTCAGCATGTACTGTTCTGGATAATGTTGAATTAAATTAATTAAGAAAATTCTAAAAATGATTTAAAACTTTAGAAAATCATATAAAATAAACCGTAGCTCAGATGAAAATACTTTCTACATGAAAGTTTCTCAGAACGATGAGACGAATCCGAATACGCAGACCGTTCGTCTGCCACACATCCCTAGCATAGTGAACACACAACTTTTCCCCTCCGGTCCGTCTGTCCGAAAACGCGAAACGCCGGGAATACTTTCCCGGATGTTTCCCCCCTTCGCCGGTATGACCTAATACCGCGTTAGGGCATACCTAGCTTCGTGTATTACCTCGTTATGTTTTGTGATGCTTTGTTTGCTCCGTATTTACTGTTCCCCTCCTCTTCTCTTGCTAGACACCGAGACCGACGCCGCTGCTACCCAGTACGACTACGCTGTTGACGACCTCTCTCTCTTGCCAGAGCTACTAGGCAAGCCCCCCCTTGATCACCAGATATCGCCTACTCTCCTCTATACTGCTTGTATTAGGGTAGTGTAGCATGTTACTGGTTTCCGTTAATCCTATTCTCATGCATAGCCTATCATTGTTGCTACAACTGTTGATACCTTACCTGCAATCCTAAATGCTTAGTATAGGATGCTAGATTATCATCACTGGCCCTACACTCTTGTCCGTCTGCCATGCTATACTACTGGGCCGTGATCACTTCGGGAGGTGATCACGGGCATATGCTATATACTTTATACTGTTACATTACTTATGACACTGCTCGGAGATGCGGGCTGAAGGGGCAGGTGGCTCCATCCCGGTAGAGGTGGGCCTGGGTTCCCGACGGCCCCCAACAGTTACTTTGTGGCGGAGCTACATGGCAGGTTGAGACCACCTAGGAGAGAGGTGGGCCTGGCCCTGGTCGGCGTTCGCGGACACTTAACATGCTTAACGAGATCTTGGTATTTGATCTGAGTCTGGCCACAGGCCTATACGCACTAACCATCTACGAGGGGACAGTTATGGGCACTTACGTCGTGGTATCAACCGAAGCCTTCATGACGTTAGTGACTGAGCGGCGCGCGCCGGGTTGGACCGCGTAACGCAACTTCCTTTGTAATGGAGGTTGCTAGGTCTGCTGTCCAGCCGTGTACGCAACGTGCAGGTGTGCAATGGGCGATGGGCCCAGACCCCTGCGCCATAGGATTTAGACCTACAGCGAAGTTGATCTATTCCGATAGCCGTGTCCCTCGGAAAAAGGACTACCCGGAGTTGTACCTTGACCTTATGACAACTAGAACCAGATACTTAATAAAACACACCCTTCCAAGTGCCAGATACAACCGGTGATCGCTCTCTCACAAGGCGACGAGGGGAGGATCATCGGTTAGGATTATGCTATGCGATGATACTTGGTGAACTTACCATCTACTCTCTTCTCCTACTACAAGATGGAGGTTACCATAAGTGTAGTCTTCAATAGGACTAGCTATCCCCCTCTTATTCCGGCATTTTGCAGTTCAGTCCACATATGATAGCCTTTTCCATTTGATACCAACGCATACATATGTAGTGTAGCTCCTTGCTTGCGAGTACTTTGGATGAGTACTCACGGTTGCTTTGCTCCCCCTTTTCCCCCTTTCTATACTCGATTGCTGCGACTAGACGTTGGAGCCCAGGAGCCAGACGCCACCGTCGACGGCGACTACTACTACTCGGGAGGTGCCTACTACTACGTGTAGCCCGCAGACGACGACCAGGAGTAGTTTAGGAGGATCCCAGGCAGGAGGCATGCGCCTCTTTCAATCTGTATCCCAGTTTGTGCTAGCCTTCTTAAGGCAAACTTGTTTAACTTATGTCTGTACTCAGATATTGTTGCTTCCGCTGACTCATCTATGATCGAGCTCTTATATTCGAGCCCTCGAGGCCCCTGGCTTTGTAATATGATGCTTGTATGACTTATTTTATTCATAGAGTTGTGTTGTGATATCTTCCCGTGAGTCCCTCATCTTGATCGTACACATTTGCGTGTATGATTAGTGTACGATTGAAGGGGGCGTCACAAGTTGGTATCAGAGCCGACTACCTGTAGGAATCCCCCTTCCACACTCCTTGGCCGAAGTTGAGTCTAGACATTGCAAAACTTTTTACTAACATGGCTGTGTGTCTTACGGGCCCACGTCACCATTGGATGGTAGTAGGATCTTTTACTCCTCGATCTTTACTCTAGGACTCTGAACTCTCTTCTATTCGGGTTAAATGATTTTGCTAAAATCTAACTTTAGGTTCTCGAAGTTACTTCCTTCTCAAGAGCCCCTTATTACAGATGATCGCCTACTGCACCAGAGGATTCAGAAGATACTCTCCGAAGTTATCCCGAGAACTTGTGCTCATTGCGTTTGCAATTCCCTTCCACTGTCAACCCCTATAGATAACTACATGCACTTGCCATTCTTACCTTAGTCCCCAGTTGCTCTTGTTATTACGAGATACCTCAAAATACTCGTTGTTGTTCCGAAAAACCTTGTGCCTACTGCCTGACAGTTCCTTGTCACCTGAATACACCTACAAATTAATCCTCACACACACAAAGGATTTGTTTCTGCCCAGTTGTTTGTTTGTTTCACCAAAGTCTTTGAAATACTAATTGATCTTTCAAAAATCCTCAACCGCCAGTTGTTCTTGAAATTCTTGCTTGCTTGCATTATGGTTAATCCCATAAGTATACAAATACTAGTGGCATCCTTGGTCACTATCATTTTTGAGTCCATTGATTCAACAAGTTGCAAATGTTCACAATCATCAGTCGAATCCTAGGATTATCCTTCCGGCTTAGATGTCATTTTAAACATGAGCTGGATCTCGACCAACAAAATTGCCATAGATTGTACCCCTAAGCCTATTCAACTTATCCATCCCTAATCAGAGCATTGCTTCTGATCCCTTGTCTTGGAATTCATAATTCCTTTGCATTTGAGCTTTGAGTTAGTTAGTTGTTTCTATAATCTGATCTCCTTGCATTATTTCTTCCTCTGGTTGAGTACTGATACTCATATCAGATCCCTTATGGACCACCAGATCCTTTGTTGGATTTTGTCCGACATCGTCCTTCATATTCATTAAACTTCTGAGCCTTTCATCAGATACATAATTCCTTTGGTAAATTGTATCCCCTGCTTTTCTCAACCATGCTCTGCTCCCAAGCTTGAGTTATTCGCTCCTGAAGTTAGGGGTATGTGTTCGTAAGATGCCCCGATGGATTAAACCTATGCCTTCCTTACTCTGTGTAAACCCAAAAGATTCCACGGGTCATAATCATCTAGTATTGCACCAGGTAAAACTTTCAACAACTAATGTCATTTTTGAAAAGCAAGAGGTGAATGAAAGGTTATACATTGAACAAGTGGGAGTCGACCTTGAACCCTGTGTTCATGCCCATGGACCCAATGTATACCTTATCATGGAAGCTTCTCTTAAAATAATTATCCCCTTGTTATAAGTTCATATTGTATCTGTGGATGTGGTTCCGACCATGTTCTCCTTTAAATACCATTTCTCGGACAAGTTGAAGTAATTGTCTTCTACAGATCATTGCACCCGACCAACCGTTACTTTGATCTACCATCATGTATTACACTCTGGTATCTCAAGAATATCATAGAACTGCATAACTTCTTATGGGTTCTTCATCAACTATTATTTCTCACCGATTCCAATTTTCCTGGGTTCTGGGTTGTCGTCAACCGAGGATACCAATAAGTGAACCGATTCCGCACTCTGATTCAATAACTCTTAAGTAATTGTTGTTTCTTACGAGTTAATAATCATTTAAGTCATTCCTAGCCTGATCGGCTATATCATCATTGTGCTAAATTTTAACTGTGCTACCTGGTCCTTCTTCACGGAGCACAATTCTCGATGATGAGCTAAGCTTACGTCGATTTTCCTCATCACATCATTTCGGATTGAACTGCAAGCTTGATTTCGAGTTTCTGTCGTAACCATGGTTCCAATAACCTTCCGCTTATCATTCGTTTGACTAGATGTCATCACCGATTGATTATATCTTCATGAAATCTCTCGACAAATGTGTCGTGATCATCATTAGCATTCCGAGCTTTTCCAAGATATAAATTGAGTTCATTATGAGAAATACCATCCTTGCCCTTGATGATTTGTGTTACCATCGACCACTTTATTGACTTCCCTCCAACACAAACTTGTTCATGTTTTGTGTTATACCATGAGTTCCTTGCTATCCAGCATTTGTTCTTCTTTACCTTGGAGTATTACCATCTTTAATGTCAAGAAAGTCGTGAGAATTTCACCACCTCTTAAGGATTCTTAATACAGGTAATACTTCTCACCATCACCTTTCTTTTTTGGTCCCCGTGTTGGTTCTAACCGGGATACCAACAGGTGAACGGTGCTGTTTGGATTCTGCCCTTCTAGCAACCCTATTGCTTTGAAGTTAATGGTTGAACGTTCATTCTTAGACTACTGATCACTGAATCACCACTCTAACATTTGATCATGCTACCTAAGGACATACTTTGGGCACCCTTTTCAACTAATGTTTAATTGTGTATGTTTTCCTTGAGCATACATCATTTTATCATTTGATCCGACAAATGTTATCTCCTTGTTCACAAAACTGTGGAAATCCATCTTTTTGGATACCTCGTTGAATTATTGCCGAGTCCATCAGCCACCTCCTCATCCTCTCCTTGGCTTAATGATGAATCCCTTCGTGTATCCAAAGTCTGACCTTTGATTAAAGACCATGTCAATGCTATCTCGAAGCATGTCTGTGGTACTCCGATTTTCAAAGAGAACATTTGAAGCCCAATGCTAAATGTTTCCTGCTCAATTACCCAAACACCACTGTATGGGTAATGTCATGAAATACCCCCTTACCTAAAGGGTTTTCTATATTATATCCTGTCAAGGAAATCATGCTTTGCTTGTCCTTGGGAAGGATATACCCCTAAAATATGTGTTTAAACACATTTTCCTTTCCATTGTTCTGTTTAATCTGATACATATGTTTTCCTTTCCATTGTTTGCTTTAATCTTTCTTGTGATCTATATGATCTAAGCAGTAATATTCTCCTGCTTTTGTAAGCACCTCGGTGTATAACTCTGTTAGTAAGAACCTGTTACTATTGTTGATGACATTCCAGTATCCACAGATGGACAAGAACTTTACCTAATGGTCTGCCTCGTTCAATGAGCAGGAAAAGGGTTCTCTTCGTCCCTCGCCCTTGGTACCGACGTTGTTGCCAACATAACTGACAGGCTACCCTCTAACTGGCCTTACTTAGATGATCGTGCAAGACGTCATCACCCTTCCTACTTTTAGCCCACATGGTGGGCCCATAACCCACAGTTCCACAGGATCGAAACCTGACTCTCATGTACACCCACTATTCCCAAAGTAATTCCTAATGCTTGACTTCGTATGTAATTCACGGGGCCACTTTCCCAGTAATCTATTCTGGTATCAGGCGCAATATTTATTCTCGTTGCTTTCAGCCCCTTTCACGCCCTGTTTCAGGCATCGAATGCTTGTCTGCCCGCTCCAAACTTCTTAAGGTACCTTATTACTTTTCTCTTGATGTGTTTCATTTGTTCAAATCGAGAGATACTCTTATGATCATTCTAGGGATACCCCCCTAGATGATTTTCCCTTATAAGATTCAGTTGTTGTAAAGCTGCCTTTGCCTATTCATAAGTACGATGGAGTTCCCGAAGAAAGGAGGACAAATTCATCATGATGACCTGCAACAGTGAAATGAAGACGTCAATGTAATGGAGCAACCTCTTTGAGAAGAACAACCAAGACCAAGAACACTCCCTAGAATTTCGTAACCCGAACCTTCCCCCTTTACTTCCCTCTTAAATCTCGGGACGAGATTTCTTGTAGTGGAGGGGAATTGTGATGCCCGGATATTTAAGCTACAGTAACCCTCTGCTAATGAAGCCATGTCACCTCCGTTATTGTTGCTAATCCCGCGTTAGTCCAAAACAGTTCAAATTCAAATTTGAATTAAAGTCAAAAAAATCAAATTTGTCAAACATGGAAACTAAAATGTTCAAAGTGTGGAAAATGATCCCTGGATATTTGTGATGTTGAAACCACATTTTTATAAAGTTTTTAAATGCTCCTTGATGAATAAAATAGGGGCTAAAACAATTATTAAATACTTTTAAATGATAAACAAATGTAAAACTATTTTATTTAGTTGCCAAATTAGTTGTCACCGTAATCGTATTACTAATACTAATTTAGGGGCTAGTTGTATATTTTACAAAATACTAAAATGAAAAGACCTGATGGAAAACAGATAAAATAAATAAAGCGATAAACTAAACTAACAAAAAAACAAAGAGAAGGCCCCCCCGCTGGGCCAAGTGGCACAGCTGGCCTCCGACGTCCAACGGGCCGGCCCGCCCGCGCGCCTTTGGCCTACCTAGGCCAGCCTCCCCCCGTAACCCTAACCCAACGCACTCCCCCACTTTCCCCACTCCCCCACTCGCTCCCCACATCGCCCGCTCCTCCTCGATCTAGATCAGGATCGCCCCGATCCCGCCCCGCCCCGCGACCTCGACGGCGTCGCCCGTCACCGGCGCCCACCCCGGAGCCGCCCCTCGCCAGATGCCTCGCCCTCCTCCCCGGAACCCCCCTTGTTGCGACGCCCTGCCACCTCGCCGCCCTGCGACCTCGACGCCGTCGCTGGACCCTGCCCGGAGCTACCTCGACCCCGCCTCCCCGACGCTACATCGCCAGACCGCCCCGTCCTCGTCCGCCTCAACAAGCCCATTGCCTACCCCCTGCAGCTCCCCTGTGAGGAACCCCCTCCTCTTCCCCCTCTCGTCCGGTCGCCGCGATCCCTGCGCCACCACGATGCTCGCCCGCCGCCTCCGTCTATCTCCACCACGGCGACGCGCCGCGCCAGACCGTGCCCGCTCCACCCGGCCGCGCCTTTGCCCCGCACCTGCCGCTACCTGGCCGCCGCTCTTGCCGCTCGCGTGCACCCGACCGCGGCAGGCTCTGCCCTCGACCGCTCCCTCGCGCCCGCTGGCCGCGTCGAGCGCCGGCGCCCACGCGCCCTCTTCGTCCCCGTTCGGGCCTCGCCTAGTTACCGGGCAGGGCTGCGGCTTCGCCCGCACCCGCCTGCCCGAAAGCTCATTAAGACCGATGAGCCTATGACCAGTGGGCCCAGCCCCAGAACGAAAAAAAAGAATTTAAAAAATAATAAATAAATAAAAATATTAATTATTTAATTAATAAATTAATTAAATTAACTAATTGTGTTTAATTAAACTAATTAACCTAATTAACTGCTATAGTTAACTTAACTAATCTGTTAACTAAACTAATTAACCTGGTTAGTTAGTTAGCAGTCAATGACATGTGGGACCCACACGTCAGCGACCCAGTCAACATCTCTGTTGACTGCTGACGTCATGCTGATGTCATGATGACGTCAGCATGTACTGTTCTGGATAATGTTGAATTAAATTAATTAATAAAATTCTAAAAATGATTTAAAACTTTAGAAAATCATATAAAATAAACCGTAGCTCAGATGAAAATACTTTCTACATGAAAGTTGCTCAGTATGACGAGACGAATCCGAATACGCAGCCCGTTCGTCTGCCACACATCCCTAGCATGGTGAACACACAACTTTTCCCCTCCAGTCCGTCTGTCCGAAAACGCGAAACGCCGGGAATACTTTCCCGGATGTTTCCCCCCTTCGCCGGTATGACCTAATACCGCGTTAGGGCATACCTAGCTCAGTGTATTACCTCGTTATGTTTTGTGATGCTTTGTTTGCTCCGTATCTAATGTTTCTTCCCCTCCTCTTCTCTTGCTAGACACCGAGACCGACGCCGCTGCTACCCAGTACGACTACGCTGTTGACGACCTCTCTCTCTTGACAGAGCAACCAGGCAAGCCCCCCCCTTTATCACCAGATATCGCCTACTCTCCTCTATACTGCTTGTATTAGAGTAGTGTAGCATGCTACTGGTTTCCGTTAATCGTATTCTCATGCATAGCCTGTCATTGTTGCTACAACTGTTGATACCTTACCTGCAATCCTAAATGCTTTCTATAGGATGCTAGATTATCATCAGTGGCCCTACACTCTTGTCCGTCTGCCATGCTATACTACTGGGCCGTGATCACTTCGGGAGGTGATCATGGGCATATGCTATATACTTTATACTGTTACATTACTTATGACACTGTTCGGAGATGGGGGCTGAAGGGGCAGGTGGCTCCATCCCGGTAGAGGTGGGCCTAGGTTCTCGACGGCCCCCAACAGTTACTTTGTGGCGGAGCGACATGGCAGGTTGAGACCACCTAGGAGAGAGGTGGGCCTGGCCCTGGTCGGCGTTCACGGATACTTAACACGCTTAACGAGATCTTGGTATTTGATCTGAGTCTGGCCACTGGCCTATACGCACTAACCATCTACGTGGGGACAGTTATGGGCACTCGACGTTGTGGTATCAGCCGAGGCCTTCGTGACGTCAGCGACTGAGCGGCGCGCACCGGGTTGGACCGCGTAACGCAACTTCCTTTGTAATGGAGGTTGCTAGGTCTGCTCTCCGGTCGTGTATGCAACGTGCAGGTGTGCAATGGGCGATGGGCCCAGACCCCTGCGCCTTAGAATTTATACCAGCGTGCTGACCTCTTTGTTATGCCTAGGTAGGGCTGTGACGTGTTGATCTTCCGAGGCCGGGCATGACCCAGAAAAGTGTGTCCGGACAAAGGGGATCGAGCGTGTTGGGAAATGTGGTGCACCCCTACAGGGAAGTTGATCTATTCGAATAGCAGTGTCCCTCGGAAAAAGGATGACCCGGAGTTGTACCTTGACCTTATGACAACTAGAACCGGATACTTAATAAAACACACCCTTCCAAGTGCCAGATACAACCGGTGATTGCTCTCTCACAGGGCGACGATGGGAGGATCATCGGTTAGGATTATGCTATGCGATGATACTTGGTGAACTTACCATCTACTCTCTTCTCCTGCTACAAGATGGAGGTTACCAGAAGCGTAGTCTTCGATAGGACTAGCTATCCCCCTCTTATTCCGGCATTCTGCAGTTCAGTCCACATATGATAGCCTTTTCCATTTGATACCAATGCATACATATGTAGTGTAGCTCCTTGCTTGTGAGTACTTTGGATGAGTACTCACGGTTGCTTTGCTCCCCCTTTTCCCCCTTTCTATACTCGATTGTTGCGACCAGACGTTGGAGCCCAGGAGCCAGACGCCACCGTCGACGGTGACTACTACTACTCGGGAGGTGCCTGCTACTACGTGCAGCCCGCTGACAACGACCAGGAGTAGTTTAGGAGGATCCTAGGCAGGAGGCCTGCGCCTCTTTCAATCTGTATCCCAGTTTGTGCTAGCCTTCTTAAAGCAAACTTGTTTAACTTATGTATGTACTCAGATATTGTTGCTTCCGCTGACTCGTCTATGATCGAGCTCTTATATTCGAGTCCTCGAGGCCCGTGGCTTGTAATATGATGCTTGTATGACTTATTTTATTTGTAGAGTTGTGTTGTGATATCTTCTTGTGAGTCCCTGATCTTGATCGTACACATTTGCGTGTATGATTAGTGTACGATTGAATCGGGGGCGTCACAGCAAAACACAGGAGCCGGGCAAACCCAACATTTGACCAAAGACATGATTCGGAGCTGATGCATATAAGGCCAAACTCGCGACGCCGAACAGTCCCTAAGGTATTCGGTCTTTATGGTGTAAACCGGGCCTACACAGTGCCCTTTGTAATAAGCCCCTGGTGTCCAGGTACGTGCAATATTCTGACATGGCCACATGCCAATACGCCAGCATCCTTCTCAATTGTACTGAGAATCCAAGGGATGTGTATCAACAAGAGATAGTAAAAAAGGTTTACATAGGGTCTTAATCTAAAAGAATCCTCGGAACGGATCCCTGCTGCACGTCTGCGCCTGTGTCTCCGTTGTGCCGTATTCTGGACGGGTGTAGCATGATGGTCATCCAAAAAAGAGAGGAACTTAATTGAAAAGTTGCCGTGCAAAAGGTAAGTTATACTAAATAAACAATATGAGTAAAGTTGAGCCTGATTGTCACATGTGCGCGCGCGTTGAGCCCCTTGTATTGTAATAGGGGTATAGCCATCAAACCTGTATCAATTACATATAGCAGTACCGGACTCGTCCAACCGTGTCCATGGTCTTAACGACCTGTCAGATGCTTTAGTTGGTGAGGCCGTTTAGTGTGCGGCTGCCAAGGCAGCTGCACGGTCTTCCGCGCACAAGGAGCACTCAATATTTCCATTTACTGTAATGATGCCACGTGGACCGGGCATCTTAAGTATGAGGGAAGCGTAGTGCGGTATTGCGTTAAAGCGAGCGAAAGCTTCGCGTCCGTGTAGTGCTTGATAGCCACTTTGGAACCGAGCAATGTGGAACTTTACATTTTCGCTACGGAAGTTATCGGGAAAGCCAAATATAACCTCTAATAGCAGGGAGCCCATGCAATGGGCCTCTAGTCCTGGCGTTACTCCTTTAAAGGTAGTATTGCTGTGACTAATTTTTGTTGGGTCTATCCCCATTTTGCGGACTGTGTCCTGATATATCAGGTTTAAACTGCTGCCACCGTCCATCAGGACTCGTGTGAAGTGGTATCCGTCAATTATTGGGTCTAATACCAAGGCAGCCCATCCTGCACGCTGGATACTTGCCGAGTAATCTTGATTGTCGAAGGTGACCGGTTGGGACGACCAGTGGCAGGACTCCGCGGTGATAGGCCCTGGGGCATGTGTCTCTAGGAGTGCTGCTTTGTTTCTCCCCTTTGTCACGTGTAATACGTTTACTGTTTTGACTTCTGGTGGGAACTTCTTCTGTTCCCGAATGCTTTGCTTGCGAGGCTCGTCCTCCTCTTCGCTTGGTGTATCCTGCCCCTTGTGTTCGGCGTTGAGCTTGCCGGACTGCTTGAAGACCCAACATTCTCTATGGGTATGATTTGTAGGTTTATCGGGGGTGCTATGGATCTGACATATTTGGTCCAGAATCTTGTTTAGGGTGGACGGTTCGTCTCTGTTGCCTTTGGGGGGCAGCTTTTGCTGACCTGGCCGAGAGCTTTTGAATCCGGTGTTTACCGCTTTGCTCTTCGGGCTGTCTTCTTTATTCCGACGCTTGTTTTTGCTGCGTCGTGATTTCCCGTTTCCGTCCCTGACTTCGGATGTACTTGGGTTGCTGGTGCTGCATCGGGCTAACCAGCTGTCCTTTCCCGCGCAAAAGCAGGTCGTGAGGCTTGTTAATGCTGCCATTGTTCTAGACTTTTCTTGGCAGAGGTGTCTGGCAAGCCATTCGTCTCGGACGCTGTGCTTGAAAGCTGCTAAGGCTTCAGCGTCCGGACAGTAGACTATTTGATTCTTTTTAGTGAGGAACCTGTTGCAAAGCATTCAGGCTGACTCTCCGGGCTGTTGAGTTATATGACTTAAATCGTCTACATCCGGTGGTCGGACATATGTCCCTTGAAAATTTGCCCGATAGGCGTCTTCGAGCTCTTCCCAGCTTCCAATGGAGTTTTTGGGGAGGCTTTTAAGCCAGTGCCAGGCTGGCCCTTTGAGCTTGAGGGGTAAGTACTTGATGGCGTGGAGATCGTCTCCTCGAGCCATATGGATATGGAGGATGTAGTCCTCAATCCAGACCCCAGGGTCTGTCATTCCATCGTACGCCTCTATGTTTACGAGTTTGAATCCCTCTAGACATTCATGGTCCAACACCTCATCGGTGAAACATAGGGGGTGTGCGGCACCCCTGTATTTGGGTGTACCATGGTATTGGGATGTTTGTTGTGTTGCATTGCGTGCTGGAGCGCGCTTGCGTGGCCCATAGATGGATCTGGTTGCGACGTACTTTTGATGCGAGTCCTCACGTGGATCGTGTACCGGCTTATGTGCGACGTCGTTTGCCGTTCTATGTTGGGCACGAGGTCGTCTATCCGACTGGATGGCCATTTTGTTTTTTTATTGCGGGGGATCTAAGGCCTCCTCATCGAATTCAGGTAGCAGCTTTCGCTTTGGGTAGCTCTTGGGGTGGTGATTTCCGCCGTACTTCGCTGCAGTGTTGAGTACTTCACTCCATCTGATTCTGAGTGTGTCTTGTGCAGCCCTGAGCCTTTGCTTCTGCTTTTTCAGACTCCTCGCAGTGGCAACCAGCCTTTGATGGGCATTCTGATGCTCCGGGTGCCTATCCGGTGTGATGTCATCCGGACTGTTATTTTCGATGGGGTCGGGTTGTTCGGTTTGATTCTCCGTGTTTCCCTGGTCGGGCGATGGTTCACCCTGCTCTACCGCTGGGTCTATATGACCGCTGTTTCTGCCGAGGCAGGATTTGGAGCGGCGCTTACGCTGCCGCTTTGACTTCTTCTCGAGGGAACAACCCTTTGCTGCGTCCTCGTCATCGTTTTCTTTGGGTGTGTCCACCATGTACACATCATATGATGAAGTGGGCGTCGAGTGCCCTGTGGGTAGTGGTTCCTGTTCATCTCCTGCATCGTCATCCATACTGTCGATGTCTTCGGAGTCGAAGTCAAGTATGTCGGTCAAATCGTCGACAGTGGCTACTGAGTGGGTGGTGGGTGGGCAGCGAATTTCGTCGTCATCCGCATCCCAATCCTGCAGAACATAGTTTGGCCCGGACTCTCCTGACAGGGAGAGAGACCTTAATGAGTTCAGTATGTCGCCGAAGGGCGAGTGCTGAAAGATATCCGCGGAGGTGAACTCCATGATCGATGCCCAGTTGGATTCGATAGGCACGGGCGCAGGCGGCCCGGAGTCCATGGCCGGGGAAGAATCCGGTAGTTCGGCATCACGGCTCCCGTGAAGGGTAAGGTCGATACTCGGCTCGATCACCGATAAGAGTGCGGCCTCCTTGGCGGGGTCTATCCACCCGTCCATGGATGGCGCAACTGGCTCCGAATTGAGGGTCGGAGTGGTTGCCTGAACACTGTACGATGGTAGAGCTAAATCATGCTCATCGTGACCGTGGTGGCGCTCTTGGCAAGGGCTCAAATCCGTCGAAGATCGAGTCTCCGTGAATGTCGGCCGTGTAGTTTAAGCTTCCGAACCTGACCAGGTGGCCAGGGGCGTAACTCTCGATCTGCTCCAGATGGCCAAGCGAGTTGGCCCGCAGTACGAAGCCGCCGAATAAAAGGATCTGTCCGAGGAGAAAAGTCTCACCCTGGACTGCATCGCTAACGATGATCGAAGGAGCCATCCAGCCTAATGGCGATGGCAAAGAGGAATTCTCAATGAAAGCACCAATGTCGGTGTCAAAACCGGCAGATCTCGGGTAGGGGGTCCCGAACTGTGCGTCTAAGGCGGATGGTAACAGGAGGCAGGGGACACGATGTTTTACCTAGGTTCGGGTCCTCTTGATGGAGGTAAAACCCTACGTCCTGCTTGAATTTATTCTTGATAATATGAGTAGTAGAAGAGTTGATCTACCACGAGATCGGAGAGGCTAAACCCTAGAAGCTAGCCTATGGTATGATTGTATGTTGTCCTACGGACTAAAACCCTCCGGTTTATATAGACACCAGAGGGGGCTAGGGTTACACAAGGTCGGTTACAAAGGAGGAGATATACATATCCGTATTGCCTAGCTGGCCTTCCATGCCAAGTAGAGTCCCATCTGGACAGGGGACGAAGTCTTCAAGCTCGTATCTTCATAGTCCAACAGTCCGGCCAAAGGATATAGTCCGGCTCTCTGGAGACCCCCTAATCCAGGACTCCCTCACATATTATAGTTCATCATGAAGCTTTTGTAGCTTGGTGGCAGTGATTGAAGAACTCTGTCAATGACACTGTCAACAGGAAGATTAACTCCTAGTTGAGTCAAGTGATTATGATACCCAGGCATTTTGAGTATATGCTCACTGACAGAACTATTCTCCTCCATCTTGCAGCTATAGAACTTATTGGAGACTTCATATCTCTCAATCCGGGCAGTTGTTTGAAATATTAACTTCAACTTCTGGAACATCTCATATGCTCCATGAAGTTCAAGGCATCGTTGAATTCCCGGTTCTAAGCCGTCAAGCATGGCACACTGAACTATCGAGTAGTCATCAGCTTTACTCTGCCAAACCTTCTTAACATTGTCAGCAACATCTACAGCAGGCCTGGCACCCAGCTGTGCTTCCAGGATGTAATTCTTCTATGCAGCAATGAGGATAATCCTCAAGTTACGGACCCAATCCGTGTAATTGCTACCATCATCTTTCAACTTTGCTTTCTCAAGGAACACATTAAAATTCAACGGAACAACAACACGGGCCATCTATCTAAAACAACATAGATAAGCAAAAATACTATCAGGTACTAAGTTCATGATAAATTTAAGTTAAATTAATCATATTACTTAAGAACTCCCACTTAGATAGACATCCCTCTAATCATCTAAGTGATCATGTGATCCATATCAACTAAACCATAACCGATCATCACGTGAAATCAGGTAGTTTTCAATGGTGAACATCACTATGTTGATCATATCTACTATGTGATTCACGCTCGACCTTTCGGTCTCAGTGTTTCGAGGCCATATCTGCATATGCTAGGCTCGTCAAGTTTAACCCGAGTATTCTGCGTGTGCAAAACTGGCTTGCACCCGTTGTAGATGGATGTAGAGCTTATCACACCCGATCATCACGCGGTGTCTCGGCACGATGAACTTTGGCAATGATGCATACTCAGGGAGAACACTTTTATCTTGAAATTTAGTGAGAGATCATCTTATAGTGCTACCGTCAAACAAAGCAGAATAAGATGCATAAAGGATAAACATCACATGCAATCAATATAAGTGATATGATATGGCCATCATCACCTTGTGCTTGTGATCTCCATCTCCGAAGCACCGTCATGATCACCATAGTCACCGGTGCGACACCTTGATCTCCATTGTAGCATCGTTGTCGTCTCACCAACTATTGCTTCTACGACTATCGCTACCGCTTAGTGATAAAGTAAAGCAATTACAGGGCGATAGCATTGCATACAATAAAGCGACAACCATATTGCTCCTGCCAGTTGCCGATAACTCCGTTACAAAACATGATCATCTCATACAATAAATATAGCATCATGTCTTCACCATATCACATCACAATATGCCCTGCAAAAATAAGTTAGACGTCCTCTACTTTGTTGTTGCAAGTTTTACGTGGCTGCAACGGGCTGAGAAAGAACCGTTCTTACCTACGCATCAAAACCACAACAATAGTTCGTAAATTTGGCGCTGTTTTAACCTTCTGAAGGACCAGGCGTAGCCACACTCGGTTCAACTAAAGTTGGAAAAACTGACTATAATGCCCTCAATGCGGCTATATCTCCTACATGTCGAAGCACGACTTAGAGGCATAACCGCATTGAAAGCAATGTCGCAAGTAAGGTAATCTTCACAACAACCCATGTAAATAGATAAAAGGGGAAAGGATACATAGTTGGTTTACACTCGCCACGTCACACAAATACATGAATAACATTACAATCATCCAATACACTCATGGTCCGACTACGGTACCAAAATAAAGATCAACCCCCACATGCGACAAAGTCCCCGATCGCCCCAACTGGGCACCACTACTGATCATCTGGGAAAGACACATAGTAACGGCGAGAGTCTTCATCGAACTCCCACTTGAGCTCAAGCGCATCGTCTGGAACGGTATCATCGGTCCCTGCATCTGGTTTGGAAGTAAACTGTGAGTCATGGGGACTCAGCAATCTCGCACCCTCGCGATCAAGACTATTTAAGCTTATAGGTAAGGCAAGGTATGATGTGGAGCTGCAGCAAGCGACTAGCATATATGGTGGCTAACCCATTCGCAAAAGAGAGCGAGAAGAGAAAGCAAAGCATGGACAAACAACTATGATCAAGAAGTGATCCTAGAACAACCTACGTCAAGCATTACTCCAACACCGTGTTCACTTCCTGGACTCCGCCGAGAAGAGACCATCACGGTTACACACGCGGTTGATTCATTTTAATTAAGTTAAGTTTCATGTTATCTACAACCGGACATTAACAAATTCCCATCTGCCCATAACCGCGGGCACAGCTTTTGAAAGTTCAAATCCCTGCAGGGGAGTCCCAACTTAGCCCATCACAAGCTCTCATGGTCAACGAAGGATATTCCTTCTCCCGAGACATTCCGATCAGACTCGGCATCCCGGTTTTACAAGACATCCTCGACAATGGTAAAACAAGTCCAGCAACACCGCCCGAATGTGCCGAAAAATCCCGATAGGAGTTTCACATATCTCGTTCTCAGGGCACACTCAGATGAGACTAGCTACGAGTAAAACCAACCCTCAAGTTTCCCCGAGGTGGCCCCGCAGGCAGCTCAGTCGGACCAACAGTCAGAGGAGCACTGGCCCAGGGGTTTTAAATAAAGATGACCCTCGGGCTCCGGAAACCCAAGGGAAAAAGAGGCTAGGTGGCAAATGGTAAAACCAAGGTTGGGCATTGCTGGAGGAGTTTTATTCAGGTGAACTGTCAAGGGGTTCCCATTATAACCCAACCGCGTAAGGAACGCAAAATCCGGGAACATAACACCGATATGACGGAAACTAGGGCGACAAGAGTGGAACAAAACACTAGGCATAAGGCCGAGCCTTCCACCCTTTACCAAGTATATAGGTGCATTAAGATAAACAAGATAATATGGTGATATCCCAACAATAAACAATGTTCCAACAAGGAACGATCTCCAATCTTCACCTGCAACTAGGAACGCTATAAGAGGGGCTGAGCAAAGCGGTAACATAGCCAATCAACGGTTTGCTAGGACATGGTGGGTTAGAGGTTTGACATGGCAATTTCGGAGGCATGTTAAGTAAGTGGTAGGTATCGTAGCATAGGCATAGCAAAAGAGCGAGCATCTAGCAAGCAAAGATAGAAGTGATTTCGAGGGTATGATCATCTTGCCTGCAAAGTTGTCAGAGTTGACTTGATCCTCGTAAGCGAACTCAACGGGCTCCTCGTTCACGAACTCGTCTCTCGGCTCTACCCAAACAATAACAACAAGCAAACGGAACACAATCAACCATGTGCAATGCTCAAACAACATGATGCAAACATGGTATGATATGCGGGATGCGGTATGTGATGCATATGCAAGATTTGACAAGGAATGATTGAACCTGGCCTCAACTTGGAAATTCAAGAGTTCCACTGGAAAGGTTAGGTGATTTCGGTTGAAATCGATATAAAGATCACCGGAATCGGATGCACGGTTTGGAAATGGCAAGCAAAACAAATATGGCACCGGTGTGCGATAATCAGCAATTACCAACTAAATGCATCAAGATAAATAAGCTACAGCACCCAAACATGACAACAAAATACATGGCAGGGATCCACTCATGATGCTTGACAATAGATGAACACTGAGCTACGGCTAATTCATCCATTAACAGGTTCAAACAAGCATGGAAAAAGTACAAATGATAACAGGTTTTAGACTTAGTGAAATTAACACAAGTCTGGAATTTATCATCAGGAAGCACATTTTAGAGTATGAAAAGTACATGCTACAGGAACTTAACATGGCAAAGCAAGGCATATCATGAAGCTACTCAAAGCACTTAACAAAATTCCCTTGGTGACCTTGAGCCAAAAGGGATCAGAAAATACAATTGCAAGCATTTGAACATGGCAAAAACATAAACAGATCTTAGACTTAGTGAAAAACTGGAGCATGCAAATTAGTTAACGAGTAGGCATCTTTACGAGCTCGGTGCACTCACTACAGAGCATGGCATGACAAACTAAGCATACACCCATAAAGAATACATATCATAGAAGCTAGACATGGCAAGAACAACAACATAGCATGCACGCATCAATAGCAACATCCTCGGCAAAATCGCTAAACATGTCAACAATCTGCTAGGATTCACGATATAGCAAAAGTAGAGCTCGATTGACTCAAGCTAGGGTGCTCCATAAATGTAAACAAAGACATGGATGGATAGAGCACCACAATGTTACCAAAACATCCTTACTGATCATCCTCAAAAGAGGCTTGGATCACTAGGGAACAACATGAACATATGGCATAATAACAAATTCAGGACAAGGACTGAAATTCTAAGTCCCTGAAATCAGCATTACCGACTACGCTACTTTGCAAGCTTGTGCTGGTCACCACAAATGTCACAAAAATACATGGTAAGCACCTCTGTAAAGATGTCATGGCATATAACAAAACACCTGTAGATCTCAGGATCATATCATGGACACATTAATCATGGCAAAAATGACAAATAGCTATTTGATGAAATAGATCTAACAAATTCACCACATAGCCCTCTTCCAACAGCATTTCGGGCATCAAGATGAGCTCAAATGAAAATGATGCAATGAGAAGAAATGATTTACTCGTCGAGTCAAACATTTTGATATGCTACACGCACAAATTGGAGCTATGGATGCAGAGATACGACATGATGAAGATTGCAAAAAAATAAGGGGAGAGGGGAAAGTCAACCCTAGTGGATCTAGATCTGGATCGGTGCGAGCATTGTAGCAGGCGCAGCTCCCGAGGTTCGTCGGCCTTCCTGTTCGCTGGAGACAGGGACGTGGCCGGAGTTGACGCGGGGACTTGAGGCCGCCGGAGATCGAGGTGGAGCGAGGAGGAGGGGCCACCGGAGCTCGTTCTTGGCGCGCTCGATGAGGGGCGGCGAGGCGGCGGCTCCGGGTGGCCGAACGGAGCGGGGCGGCGCCGGCGGTGGTCTAGCGAGGTGGCGGTGCTCGGGCGAGGATGGCGAAGCGGCGAGCGAAGGCGGCGGGGCGGGAGCGGCATCGGGGGCGAGGAAGATGAAGGCGGGCGACGGCGGACGGATCTGGGCCACGGGGGCCTGTTGCGGGCTCCCGCGGACCGCGGCAGCGGCGGGCGGTGGTTGCCACATGTTGCGCGCTGATTGGCGCGGGCGCGGCTGCGGGATTCGTCGGGTGGCGGTCGGACGTGTCCGGTGGCGGCGGGGCGATTTTTAGGCTTTAGGAAGGAGGGGATCTGGGAATTTCGGGGGAGACCTAGTTTTATAGGTAGGAGGAGCTAGGAGGCTCCAAATTGAGCATGGTTTTTGGCCACACGATCGTGATCGAACGCTCTAGACGATAGAAGGGTTTTTGGTGGGTTTTGGGCCAAATTGGAAGGGTGTTGGGCTGCAACACAAACGAGGCCTTCTCGGCCCCTCGGTTAACCGTTGGAGTATCAAACGAAGTCCAAATGGCGCGAAACTTGACAGGCGGTCTACCGGTAGTAAACCAAGGCCGCATGGCAAGTCTCGGTCCAACCCAGAAATGTTTAACCCCCACACATGAAAAGAGGTAGAAAGGACCACCGGAGGAGATAGGAGCGCCGGAATGCAAAACGGACAACGGGGAAAATGTTTGGATGCATGAGACGAACACGTATGCAAATGCAATGCACATGATGACATGATATGAGATGCATGACAAAGGAAACAACACACGGAGACAAAAACCCGACACCGATGAAATAAAATAACTTAGCACCGGAAACGGCAAGAGTTGGGATACATATAAGGTACATTACATTCGGGGTGTTACACTGACACCCGCCACCCACCTGTGTGCAAAGCACATCGGTAGAACCAGTCTCGCGTAAGCGTACACGTAATGTCGGTCTAGGACGCTTCATCCAACAATACCGCCGAACCAAAGTATGACATGCTAGTAAGCAGTATGACTTGTATCGCCCACAACTCACTTGTGTTCTACTCGTGCATATAACATCAACGCATAAAATCTGGCTCTGATACCATTATTGGGGAATGTAGTAATTTCAAAAAAAATTCCTACGCACACGCAGGATCATGGTGATGCATAGCAACGAGAGGGGAGAGTGTCGTCCACGTACCCTCATAGACCGTTAAGCAGAAGCGTTATGACAACACGGTTGATGTAGTCGTACGTCTTCACGATCGACCGATTCTCTGTACCGAACGTACGACACCTCCGTGTTCAGCACACGTTCAGCTCGGTGACGTCCTGCGAACTCACGATCTAGTAGATCTCAGGGAAGAGTTTCGTTAGCACGATGGCATGGTGACGATGTTGATGAAGCTACCGCAGCAGGGCTTCGCCTAAACACCGCTACAGTATGACCGAGGTGGATTATGGTGAAGGGGGCACCACACACGGCTGGAGAGATCTCAATGATCAACTTGTGTTTCTAGAGGTGCCCCTTGCCCCCGTATATAAAGGAGCAAGGGGGAGAGGCGGCCGGCCAGGAGGAGGCACGCCAGGAGGAGTCCTACTCCCACCGGGAGTAGGAATCCCTCCTTTCCTAGTTGGAGTAGGAGAAGGGGGAAGGAGGAGGGAGAGAGGAAGCAAAGGGGGGTGCCGCCCACCCCTCCTTGTCCAATTCGGACTAGAGGGAGAGGGGGCGCACGGCCTGCCCTGGCAGCCCCTCCTCTCTTCCACTAAGGCCCATCTTGGCCCATTAACCCCCCCCCCCGGGGGGGGGGTCCGGTAACCCCCGGTACTCCGGTAAAATCCCGATTTTACCCGGAACACTTCCGATATCCAAATATAGGCTTCCAATATATGAATCTTTATGTCTCGACCATTTCGAGACTCCTCGTCATGTACGTGATCACATCCGGGACTCCGAACTACCTTCGGTACATCAAAACATATAAACTTATAAAACCGATCATCACAGAACTTTAAGCGTGCGGACCCTACGGGTTCGAGAAGTATGTAGACATGACCGAGACATGTTTCCGGTCAATAACCAATAGCGCAACCTGGATGCTCATATTGGTTCCTACATATTCTATGAAGATCTTTATCGGTCAAACCGCACAACACTATACGTTGTTCTCTTTGTCATCGGTATGTTACTTGCCCGAGATTTGATCGTCGGTATTCCAATACCTAGTTCATTCGCGTTACCGGTGAGTCTCTTTAATCGTTCCATAATACATCATCCCGTAACTAACTCATTAGTTATCATGCTTGCAAGGCTTATAGTGATGTGTATTACCGTGAGGGCCTAGAGATACCTCTCCGACGATCGGAGTGACAAATCCTAATCTTGATCTATGCCAACTCAACAAGTACCACCGGAGACACCTGTAGAGCACCTTTATAATCACCCAGTTACGTCGTGGCGTTTGGTAGCACACAAAGTGTTCCTCCTGTATCCGGGAGTTGGATAATCTCATAGTCATAAGAACATGTATAAGTCATGAAGAAAGCAGTAGCAGTAAAAAAACGATCGAGTGCTAAGCTAACGGAATGGGTCAAGTCAATCACATCATTGTCCTAATGATGTGATCTCATTGATCAAATAACAACTCATGTCTATGGTTAGGAAACTTAACCATCTTTGATCAATGAGCTAGTCAAGTAGAGGCATACTACTGACACTATGTTTGTCTATGTATTCACACATGTATTATGTTTCCGGATAATACAATTCTAGCATGAATAATAAACATTTATCATGAAATAAGGAAATAAATAATAACTTTATTATTGCCTCTAGGGCATATTTCCTTCACATATGCAATAGCATGTGTATATTTGGATGTCTATATATTCATATAGACAATGGTCTAAAAAGATTCCCTCATATACACGTCCAGTTTTGCATCAGAATGTCTATATACAGGGACCATGACAGGTGGGCCGTCGCTGGGGAGAGCAAAATATCGTGGCTATGGCTGAGTTTAGACAACACCTTCACATTGTCCAGGCGTGGACATTGTCGAGGTCGGTTTAGAGGATGTATATATTTGGACGACCATATAGATAAGCTGTTGGACGCCTGTTTTGGGCTCACGTCGTGGAAAACGAGTATAGACATCCATATAGACAAGCTATTGGAGATGCTCTTACTCGCTAAGTTACTCCCACTATGACTAGCCTAAGTATTTTGTGATTATTTGGTTTTTGTAAGGTGACTTACACAACTAGACGGAGGGAGTAGTTACTACTGTAGTTTTAGAGCAAATTACCAGTACATTAGCCTAGACTCAATGGAAAAATTCCTATCCTATGCATCAAATGGCATATCTTTCTCTATAGGAATTGAGATGCATGTCATCTCACTTCCTATGATTTTCACATTTCTATAAAATTCCTATCCTATGAACCAAAGGAGGCCTCTGCTGGAGTAACTACTATAGCTAGCAGTACTGCTGGTATAGTAGTTTTCTTCAAGAAGCAGAATTCAACGAAGTCATGATGGTTCCTTCATCCGAGCAACTTCACAGTGGGAAAGGTTGGGCCTGTGATTTGATGGCTCATTAGTTATTACTGCGGTGCGACGACCGGGGTGACTCTCCCTTGGAGTTCTACGGGCATGGCAAGTGGACAAGGATGGTCGACGTCCCACATGTCGGCGAACGGAAGTATTCTTTCCGATATCAAGGAGCAAGGAAACCGCGTGGTATAGTATCACTGCTGATTTATATTTATTTTTTAATTCTGGTGAATGCTAGCATTTCAACTCTTACGACGAAGGAGTGGCAAACACGACACGTGCTGGATGTCTTACACACCAGCGAAAGGAGTGGGACATGAACAACGTGGTAGAGCGTCTCCACTTCTGGGTCGGAGACCACACGTGCGACCCGGAGAGAAAGACATGTCTAGTTGGAAAGTCTCGGGGCATACACGTAAACAAATATAAAACCTAATATGTGCCTCCAATTAATATAGTAGTAGTAGAGTAGGCACGTACTCCATAACATCACCGGGCATTGCACGTACAACATTTTTTTGAGATCAACATTTAGTGGTAGTAAGAGACAAATGCCTATATTTCACGCATGTTCATACTATTTTTGCCTTTCTACTTCACTTACTACGCTACATTACTTAGGTTCGTACGTCCACTCCTGGGTACATGTCCATCTCGTAGTTCCAGTCCCACGTGTTCTTCATAGATGGAACGATCCATAACTGTGGGCAACGGGAGTCCATATCATTGCAGTTAGTGTGGCTCCCCATGATGGAGACTCACCCAAACTATGGCCAGCCTCGACACAGAGCAGGCGCGTGCACCGGGAAGCGACGCTCTCTCGGCCGTCGCGCTGCTTCAAAGCTGGCGCCAGTGAGAGGTCGCCTCTGCTCTAGCCAGGCATTAATGCGGCACTGACGTTCCAGGGCGACGCTAACCGTTTCATGCAGGAAGCGCGCGCCGGCAAGGGAGGGGGTTAGGTCGGCCAGGGCGGTCAGATTCGGGCGTGGTGGTGGTACAGGTAGTTTGCTAAACTACTCAATTATTGCACTCAGTATCCTAAGAAAATGTGTTAAAAACGTTACTCCATAGCCCGCTTCCCTTCTCCTTCCTCTTCCACCGCCCGCGCATGTCCGCGGGAAGCAACCGGTCAACCCTTATATATGAGTGCTAGCACGAAAAGATGCATGCATGACCACTAAAATTACCAGATTAAAGCGCCGCTCTGGCGGGAGTATGGCGTATGTCGTTACCTTTGGCCGGGCCATGGCTACCAGGCTACGGCGACCAAAGAAGAGCCAGCGGGAGGGGAATGAATACGACTACTGTTTGGGTTCCCTGTCCGGCTTAAATAAATGCGCACCATCACGTGTACCCGTGGGTGCACAAATTGTAACATACGTGTCTGCTTAAGTGGGCGTCACGTAACTGGTGTGTGTGTGAGAGATTCTGAGAGACAGAGGGCATGTGTGCGACTCTACTCTTCAGACATGTACCCAACCTTTTGCATCGGGATATAAGTATAATGGTATTACACTTTAGCTAGTGATTTATGTGGCCATGTTAACATGGTTGTGTAAAAAAATGTCTCTTCCTACTCGTGATTTGCGTTATATAATTACTATCAAGATGCTCGTGCATTGCACGGAACATCAATATGCATTTTTATACAACACCTATTGTGATTGGCCCATGTAGGAGTATTCCCATGTGTAAAAACTAATGATATCTCGAGAATTTTATCGGAAAACTGGTATCTTGACAATTTCATCAAAAAAATGAAAGATGAGAGATAAGGTGAGGAGGAGTGGAGCGTGGTGGTGACTGGTGGTCGGTCTAGGCGGAGGCATGGGGAAGGACGACGCCGACAGGCGGCAGCGGCCACCATGCTAGATTGTTCCAGAGACTTCCTTTTTTAATTGCTCAGCAATGAGGTTGTGGGAGATAAGGACGATGAACGAGGCAAGTCCTTGTCTCTAAATGTGGAGAGAGGTGCGGGTATCTTTTGTAAAATTGTCATAGTTTGCTTTATATCTGTCAGATATATGACGATCTATATTACAAGATGGCAGGCACACCATCATCACCAACTCATTTTTTTTATAAGAGTAGAGATGATAAGTTTGCTAACTACTAAAGTAAAGTGGAATTTGTCCATGTTATACAAGTAAATTAAGGTGATTGCTTATCATACGAATAAGGTTGGACGAAGGGTGGTAGGAACAAATGCTCCGCCTAGAGCATGTGTGTGTGAGATGGAGTCTTAGTGTGTGTGTGTGTGTGTGTGTGTGTGTGTGTGTGTGTGTGTTTGACGCGGTGTCCTCGGTGGCGGATGTAATTTAAGTGTGTGTGGCTTCATCATAGTATATGACAGAGGCCACCAACGAGGGGGTGCGAGAGAGAAAAGGCCCGTAGAGAGGGAAGAGAAGGCGTGTGCA
Organism: Triticum aestivum; assembly: GCF_018294505.1. NCBI lineage: Eukaryota > Viridiplantae > Streptophyta > Magnoliopsida > Poales > Poaceae > Triticum > Triticum aestivum. Next base: position 192,441,200 of record NC_057794.1, read on the forward strand.
TGTGAGAGGGGTCGACATCGAGAGAACGTGTTTGTTCGAGAGACACCGAGGAAGACTAGTATATATCAATGGTGCATGTAGGCGGGAATTAAACGAAGGGATGGTCTTATTGGTTTCAGGGATATTGGGGAAGAGTGAGAGGGAGGGTAGCTAGAAGGAGATTGTTAAGTGTGAGTGTGTGTTTTCCCCATCCAGGTGGAAGTTATGTGCACACAAGAAGAGAACGATTCGATGTGGCGTTAGGGTTGAGGGTAATTAACTATGTATGGAGACATAGGAGACCTTGAACGTGCATATGCGAGAGGTATATGTGGGATGTGTGTGCGCGCGAGCATGATTGAGATAAAAGAAAGAAGACATAAGTCATAAGATCAACGACATGGGAAAGATCGGTATGACAATATGCATGCATGTGAGATTGCAGGGAAGAAGGCTCGATAATTGAGCATGTGTTTTTGTCTTTAAGAGATAGTGGCGTGGGCTGGAGCATGCATCTATGGCGAGCAGAGGGAGCGAGACACAATGATTGTGCAAAAGAGATCAACCTATAAATGCATGTATGGAGAGGACATATATAGTGTGGGTGATAGGAAGCAAGAGTGCGTGCGAGAAAGAAATGACAGACAAACTACAAATAGATACAGAGACAGAGATGCTAGCTAGAGGGACATCGACTAGTTTGAGTGTTGGAGATGACCGCCGGGTGGTTCAGAGGGTGAAGTTATGTGTGTGTGGGAGAAACATAAAATGAGGGCACTTGACTGCATGTAGAGAGAAACATATATAGTGTGCATGATAGGAAGCAAGAGTGAAGGCGAGAAAGAAGGTTGATGGAGAAACAGATAAATAGAAAGATAAAGATGCTAGCTAGTGTGTGTTAGATATAGGAGTCGAGTGGGTAAGAAGGCTGATTTATGTGTGTGGGTGTGAGACAGATAGACAAAGTGTGCATGTGAGTCACATACAAACAAATATCAGTGATAAATTAGATCCCGAGAGACGAATTTTTGTGTCTGCGAGAGAGAAAGATATTTCACAACGAGAGTGATAGCTACAGAGACATATGAGGGAACGCAAGATATGTCTAGGGAGAGAGAGTGTGTGTGAGCGACATACAAGAGAATGGTGGAGAGATATGATACCCTGGGAGACAGAGTTTGTGTTTGTGTGTGAGAAAGAGATATTTAAGAGGAAGAGTCGTAGCTTCTCATATGTAAGGATCGAAAGACATCTCTGTGTGAGAGTGGGTGTGCGAGTGGCACACAGGGGAATAGTAGAGAGAAATGAGACCCCGGGAGACGAAGTTTGTGTTTGTGTGAGAGAAAGAGATTTCACATGGAGAATCATAGTTAGAGCCACCTAGCAGGGAGCGAGATATACTTAGAGAGAGATAGAGTGATGAAGGTTGAGGGAGAGAGTACCGTCACTATGTTGCGAAGATAAAAGATCATTGTCGACATACAGGTAGCACGAGAGATACCTGAGAGACGATGAACGAGTATAGGTCTAGAGAGATACTCCTATATAAGCATGAGTGATAGCTATATGAGACGAATATATGGATTAAAGGGGAGTCTAATATTTAAACTGGAGATCACGGCATTGATAATATCATTACACAAATTGGTGTATCAAACATGCATATTCATTTGAATTTGGGGACACATGTAATGTTATATAGTTTATCAAGATTAGTGATCCATAGATTCTTTAATTAGAGACAATGCATGATTTATATGCAATTAATGTATAAACGGGATTACACTATATGTTGCATGTGTGAAACACATTATACATGTTTGAGAAGTAAAAAAAACCACATGAAACACACATTAATTGGTGACAGTTAGCAAGGAACGCATACATTGTATTTCAACATAAAGTGGTTTCAAATATTTGGAAATCCAAATTAAGATGAATACAACCTTATGAATCTGAGATCATGCCATTTGTAAATCATATTTATGTATAAAGGGTGTTGTGCTTTTGAAAGTATATATAAAAAATGATGTATATAGAATTTTATTTGAATCGCAAATGGATCCTGGCCGAACAAAAATAGAATACAAAATGGATTCGAATTGCGTTGGCACGGTAAACATGCACTCTTGATCTGCAAAAATATGAACGAAGCGGGAAAGTCATAGTAACCGCCCGAAACCAAAAACTATGAGATGGAAATTGCTGCCTATCCCTGACACGCAAAGCCTATCGGCTCAATTTCTATAGGTTTCGATAGGGGTAGGTTTGTAATTTCACTCAAACATGACATAACCGCCTCTCACCCGGAATCGTACACGGTGGGCGCCACAACACAGTGTCTCCTCGGTGGAAGTCGACTCCCTCCCTGATTCATACACGGTGGGCGCGAAAAAGAAACTTTTGTCGGCAAATATTTGGTGTATGCGAGATTACCGTCCTATCCCCAACCGACTAATATTGCTGTGATGTAGGAAATTTTAAACGGGGGCTAACACTACAAAAAAAAAAGACACATCCGTGACATTTTGGGCCGAACGAATTTTTTTTGTGTCATACATATGACACTTCTATGATGATAATTGTGACAAAACCCGGTATCATCATAGATGTGGTGGGCTCCTACTTCTATGACAAAAAATCATGACATAAAATGGGCTTTTCGTCCTGGGCGGGCCGGAGACGCAGCTGCATGACATTCTTTGGGCCGTCCATGATGGAAAAAACCATGGTAGAAGCAAGGGGGAGGAAAATTTTGGGGAGTTCCCGGTTACGGTGGGAGGTCGGGGGCCGAGCGATGCGCGTTTCTCTTGTAGACGTATGCGCGTGTGTGCGAGGCATTGGGCTCTAACTGAACTCGAGCGAGGCGTTGGGCTCTAACTGAACCCGAGCGATTGCACTGCAGGCTACGCGTTACTGAACCCGAGCGATCGATCGATGGCTGTTAACTGAACCCGATCGAGCGATTCCTTTGCTACTGCTGCTAACTGAAGCCGATCGATGGGATGAACAGTGAGCGTTGCGGGGGGGGGGGGGTGGGGTTGGATGAATAGTGAGCGGTGGCGTTGCCTCTGGATGAACAGGACCCTGTGGTGTGGTGGAGGGCTGGATGAACAGTAGACGGTGGAGGGGTGCCGTGGAGGGGTGGATGAACAGGACCCCATGGTGTGGAGGGCTGGATGAACAGTAGACGGTGGAGGGGTGGTTGAACAGGACCCCGTGGTGTGGAGGGCTGGATGAACAGTAGACGGTGGAGGGGTGCTCGTGGAGGGGTGGTTGAACAGGACCCCGTGGTGTGGAGGGCTGGATGAACAGTAGACGGTGGAGGGGTGGTTGAATAGTAGCCGGTGGAGTAGCACGCGGTGGAGGCTGGATGAACAGGAGCTCGTGGAGGCTGGATGAACAGGAGCCCGTGGAGGCTGGAGGAGGTCGACGGTGGAGATGAACAGTATCCCGTGGAGTCCCGTTTTGCGGTACGCCACACCCGTCCCGATGAACAGGACCCCCGTTTCGACCGTAGCGCTCCAACACAAGTCTGTTTCCTCCGTTTTGCGGTACGCCACACCCCTCCCGATCAACAAGACCCCCGTTTCGACCGTAGGAGGTCCGTTTCCTCCGTTTTGTGGTACGCCAGACCCCTCCCGATGAACATGTTCTCGTTTCGAATGTGGCCGGTCGAACACAAGGCCGTTTCCTCCGTTCTGCGGTACGCCAGGCCTCGTTTCCATTGCATGTTCCGTCCAAGCCCTTCCGATGAACACGACGCATTCCATTGCCTCCCCATGAACACGACGACGCTGTTTCTCCGTTACGACCCAGCCATGTATACGAGCCCTAGCCGTACGTATGCGCGAGTAGGCGTTCGAGACCCCGCCCGTATGTACACATACGTGGCTGTATTTTCTTTCTTGCACCCTGGCCGTTGTACGTACATGTAAATGCTACGTGCGCGCCTCTACTACGACACGTGCGTGCCTCTACTACGACATGTGCGCACCTCTACATCGACCAGTATGTACGTACACATTCGAGACCAGAATGACAACGCTACGTACGCTTCGACCAGGTGGGTCCCGACTATCAGGCACTTCCTTGCCTGTGAACATGTGGCTGGTCGGTCCCAGCAGTCAGGGGGCGAATCATTTTTTTTTGCCCGGACGCACTTCCTTGCGTGTGAAGATGTAGCTGGTGGGTCCCAGCAGTCAGGGGGAAACGTTTTTTCGCGAAATACAGTGGCCCGTCCGGTGGGTCTTGCTGTCAGGTGGAGGAATAATTATTTTGCACGTAATAAGGAGGCACTTCCTTGCTGCGGCCGTGGACCCAGCTGTCAGCCTCTACACGTACAGTCCATGTCCGATGGAAGCCATTCCTTGACCATGTTGACCACGCCGCACCGAGAGCACCAGGGCGGTGGACGATGGCGAGGCCTAGGAAGGGGACGACGCGGAGCCAGGGAAGACGCGGCAGTAGATGCCCACGCGTAGAGGAGTACGAGGGTTCACTGGTTTGCTGCGGTGTGAGGCTGCCGTCGCCGCAGAATAACAAGGGGTGTGGGTGAGTAGAGGGATGGCCTGGCCAGCGGTGGGAGTAGTAGGGGGCGGTGAGGCCTCCGCCGCATCGCAGCCGGCCATGGGAGGCAGGAGCACGAGGCACGACCGGCGCTGGTTTGGGCGGCTGGAGCAAGAAGACCAGAGGTTGAAGAAGCACTACGGCCGTTGGATGGACATCGTACGGTCACTGGAGCTAGAATCATGCATATTGACTAAGTTGACAAAGCCCTCCGTCCCCGTCAACTTAGTAGGCCCACAAGTCAGCCTCCCACCAAGGTGGGTCCCAGCTAGCAGGGGGTATTCATTTTTTGAGCGTAATAAGGAGGCACTTCCTTGCGTGCGAAGATATAGCTGGTGGGTCCGAGCTGTCAGCGGCGGTAACGTTTTTTCGTGAAATACAGAGGCCCTTTCGGTGGGTCCCTGATGTCAGGTGGAGGAATCATTATTTTGCGTGTAATAAGGAGGCATTTCCTTGCGTGCGGCCGTGGACCCAGCTGTCGGCCTCTCCACGTACAGTCCACTTCAGATGCATGTCGGTCGTTGACCACGTTGACCAGGCTGCGCCGAGAGCACCAGGGCGGTGGACGACGGCGAGGCCTAGGAAGGGAACGACACGGAGGCAGGGAAGACTCGGCAGTTGTTTCCCACGCGGAGGGGAGTACGACTGTACGAGGGTTTACTGGTTCGTCTGCCGTCGCCGGAGAATAACAGCAGGTGTGGGTGAGTAGAGGGATGGCTAGGCCAGCGATGGGAGTACGGTGGGGCGGTGAGGCCTGCGCGGCAGCAGAGCCGGCCGCGGGGAGGAGGGAGCAGGCAGTCCCGCCGGCGCCTGTTTGAGCGGCTGGAGCAGGAAGAGCAGAGATTGAAGAAGCACGACGGCCGTTGGATGGCCATCCAACAGTCACTGCTTGTGCGTCAACCTTTTTTTAGGAAAGCCTCAAATCTGTGGAAAACAGCATACAACCCATCTGCCATTATTTCTAATAATTTACAGCCCATTTGCTAATTATTAATGTTTTTTTGGAGCCCATATTCTTTTTGTTAGCATTACAGCCCATATTGTGGCCACGGTTAAAAAATTATACGAAATTTTGCATATTTCGGTGCGGTCCGAACTGTTTTTAATCCCGAAATTTCGACTCACATTCAAACTGATTTTAAAAATAAATGTATATCAATATAAAATCCAACAAATTCTCCACGCATAAAAATTAATGCAATTTCAAATCTCGAAATGAAGAAAAGATATTTGAAACTAATTGCCGGTTTGATGTGTTTTAAAAATGTACAACCCATATCTCATTACTGATGGGCCATTTTCTCGGCCAGCCAAATGAAAGCTCTCCTCGTCTTGAAAGATTTGCAGCCCAACAGGCCTGACAAAGCGACTTACTTGGCAAATCACAAAAAAACTGGGCTGTGGCCGTGGACCCAGCTGTCAGCCTCTCCACGTACAGCACTCTTCCGATGGAATGTCGTTGACCACGTTGACCACGCCGCACCGAGAGCATCAAGGCGGTGGACGACGACGAGGCCTAGGAAGGGGACGACGTGGAGCCGGGGAAGACGCGGCAGTGGATGCCCATGCAGAGAGGAGTATGAGGGTTCACTGGTTCGGCTGGGGTGTGAGGCTGCCGTCGCCGCAGGGCCTGGCTAGCGGTGGGAGTAGTAGGGGCGATGAGGCCTCAACGGCAGCACAGCCGGCCACTGGAGGCAGGAGCAGGCGGTCTCCCCGGCGCTGGTTTGGGCGGCTGGTGCAAGAAGAGCAGCGATTGAAGAAGCAGCATGACCGCTCGATTCAAATCCAACGGTCACTGCTGCTAGAATCGTTTGTTGATTAAGTTGACAAGCCCTGCGTACGCGTCAACTTAGTAGGCCCACAGGTCATCCTCCCAACCGGTGCACCCCAGATGTCAGTGGGAGGAATCATTTTTTCACGTAATAAGGAGGCAGTTGATTGCGTGCGGCCAGGCCAGCGGAGGGAGTAGGGTGGGCCGGGGAAGCCTGCGCGGCATCACAGCGGGCCACAAGAGGAGGGAGCAGGCAGTCCCGCCGGCGCTAGTTTAGGCGGCTGGAGCAGGAAGATCAGAGATTGAAGAAGCACGTCGGCCGTTGGATGGACATCCAACACTAACTGCTGCTAGAATCGTGTGTTCACTGACAAAGCCTTGCGTAAACAAGTCAGCCTCGAAATCTGTGGCGTGTACAGCCCATTTGCTATTATTTTTATAATTTTTACTCATTTTCTAATTCATATGGAATTTATTGCAGCCCGTTTTCCATTTTTAGAATTGCTGGCCATTTTCTGGTCAGTACCAGGGTCAAAAAATTAACTAAATATGTGGGAAATTTTGAAAATTCGCAAATTTTTGCTGGGGAACGAAATATTCTTAATCCAAAAATTAATAGCCATACTAAAACAAATTTAAAAATAAATTAGTACTATGTCATGTTAAATCCAATGAAATACGTATAAGATATCAGTGAAGAACAAAAACAAAAAAGAAACTTATATCCCATTTGCTATAATTTTTTGGAATTTTCAACCCCTTTTGATATTACTTTTAACAGACATTGACCATACTCTTAAGCCAGGCCGGAATGCATCCCTCCTCGTCTTGAAAGATTTGCAGCCCAGTAATTCGGAGAAAACAAATAGGCCTAGCTTGGGTATTCTTCAAAAAGAAATACTGGGCTACCTATTTTCCCAAAGAACTGGTGCATGAGCATTTAGCTTTATTTATTTATTTACTTATTTATGTTTAGGGGACCATGAGCATGTACCTGGGCCGGATTCATGTGAGAGCCTCCCTTCCAGTTAATTATGGGCTTCTCTATTGGGCCTTCATCAGTGGGCTGCATGTTATCAACAAGTGGAAAATGTGTTCCGAGTTTCAAAAAAAATGTGTTCCGTACGATAAATAGTATGCGCTACGTACGGTACGGGGCACTAAAGGATCGAACCGTGCAACGACTTCCAAAACATTGTGTTTGTCGTTCTAACAACACATTTATTCAACCAACAGACGAAATATACTACTGATTGTACATTGAAAACAGCAGCAGCAGCAACCAGGGCTGGGGGTGCAACAGAAGCAGTAAGCAGGCCAGAAGAGTGAAGACGCAGCTCTCTCTTCCAAACCAAACATCAGCCATCATTACAAAAGGGCTACCAAAAAAGAACAAGTGTATGCATCAAACTAAATAAAGATCCTACTACACCAAGTGTACGCATCTAACTAACTGGCTCAGTTAGACGTTACTATTTATTAAGCTGTGGAGATTGGCTGACGGCTTGAACCAGATGGGTGCCTGACGGGGGAAACTCCAGCCAGCAGGTCGAAGTCTGATACTTGCGACCCTCTCTCCTACTTTGGGCTGCAGAGCGTGGCGGCACATATCAGGGTATGGTGCATGCAGAGACGCATGGTACGCTGTGTACACACAGTTTTGCCTGATGAACGAAACCGCGCTGCCATCATGATCCTTGCCGTCGGTTATCTCCTGGTTAATCGGATAATTCAGTCCGACAAACAGAGAGCGTGTACCAAGGCTACTTACCAGCCTCCAGTCAAAAATTCCTGAAGGCCCAGAGAAGCTGGGATCCTGCTCAAAGACCTTGCAGTGACTGTGATTGTATTCCGCGAAACAACACGTCCGGTACGTGCGAACGATCATCAATCTTTCGCCGTCGTCTGATCGAGCCAGGAACCACCTGCAACTGCCATGCCGCTTTTCTTTGAAAGGTTCTGGGATTAGGAAGGGTAGGGACACCAGGCGGCCTACAACATCATATCAAGTTGGAGTCAAATAAAAAAGGGCTCTTGGTTTAGTCAATCTTAAGAACAGCATGTTATGAGCATGAATATTTTTTCAGCAAATGTTGACAGTAATATAAGCAAGCCATCATGATATCATAGGAAAGTAACATACTGCTGTAACAGCCGTTTGTAGCGATGACTGGAGTAGGCCAGCAATACGTCCAGCCATAGAAGGAGTCGACAGCGTAAATGAAGCCCTTGTGTTCAATGGCATCAGAGAACCATGGAGGATGTATGATCCTGCGATGGACGTGCAGATTTATCCACTTACCGCAGTGACCTGTCAGATAGGCGAGACCGCGGTTGAAGAACGCAATTAGCCTGAAGTCTTTATAATTCGCAGATCTTGTGGGCACTTGGCAGATTACAACCTTGAGCAAATCAAACTTGGTATCATGTTGGCTACTGTAAGATTCCGAGTATTCTGGGCCGCGGTGCCAAAGCAGTGCAGTGTTAATCGAAGGAAGGGGGATCAATCGCCGGGTGTAGACCTCCACGAGCATCCAGCTGCCGCGACCGTCGACGAGCACCATCCAAGACGTGTTCATGCCGACCCAGTACATACCGTTAATGTAGTTGAGGCTGACGGGGATCGGATCGCAGTCAAGGGGGTTGATGCTCGCCACCCTACGATCGTTATGCTGCGTGACACGCCGTTTCTGAAGATCAGGCGGCATCAGCAAGCAAGGAGCTGGCTTAAAAAGCTCCGGCCTGAGGGCTTTGAGTAAACGGTACAGCCCCGACGAGCACGCGGCGAGCGGCATGGTACTGAGATTGTCCACACGCGAAACAATGAGCTTGATTACCTCTGTGGGGAGCGAATTCCAGCCACTCTTTCGGCGGACGCTGCTCGGTTCTGCCATTGTTAGTGCTTGGGTTTCGGACGAGGGGGGAGGCGCCTTAGCGGGGATGGAAGATTGGACGAGATTATGTGCGGACAAAGATGGAGAAGCGAATATGTGCTGCGGGAAGTGGACAGGTGATGATGACTACAGCACGCCGCTTGACTTACGAGACACATACCAGCAGCGTAGGGTCATGTCGATGCCAGACAACTTGCTTGAGTGATCATAGTACTGGTACTCCCTACAATGCTATGCCCTAACTTGCTTGAGTAGAGTAGTAGAGTAGGACTCTGCTCTACTACTAGCACCGGAGGAGTAGTATATTCTAATCTAAAATAGTTACAAACTTCAATGCCCGAGCATGGAACGACTACGAACCGTGCTCAAAGACCGTGTCTACGTGGTGTTTGGACATGGGCGACAACCTCAACGCCAACGGTGCAGCTCCCGTTGCACCGTATGTGTTTCTGTCCTTCCTGTTCGAAATCATGGTAAAATTCATGTTTCTACTCTGTATCCTACTACTATGCTAGTCCACATGATTAGTTGCGAACGACGACTTCTTCCCCGACCTCGGCAACCTCATCCTCGACGACATGGGCGACAACGTCAACGCCGGCAACCAGTGAGATACAGGGTGTAGGAAGCGGTTTGGGAATTTGCATGCCTTTCCAACCAGTGAGATACTCCGTACAAAGTATGACAGAGAAATAACCACAGAGAAGGAAGCTAAAAGTAAACAATCAAACGAGCATTTTTGCTTTTGTTTTGCATTGAATCGTTTCACAAGCTTGACTAGTGTTGTTTTTCTACTTTTACAAAAACCGCATCGTAATGTTAAAACATGCATTTGCACGTACATAAGTAATAGTAGTACTCCCTCCGTCTAGGTGTATAAGTCTTCCCTCCTTCTTGGTCACGGTGCACAACCGAAGATGACTTATTGACCTGGACGGAGGGAGTAGCACAGTCTGTAAGCATACATCGAGAGAGACGTGTAGTGCGATAGTGGAAAAAATTACTCGTATAGGAGACCAGGTCTCATGGTTAGCAGGTGAGACCCATCCTGATGGATGACACGTGGCTTTTAAGTGGGGGGTGGGGGATGCTTTGTGATTTGTGAATGCCACATGTCATCCATCAGGATGGGTCTCGCATGAGACCTGGTCTCATAGAATTCTTTTCTTGCGATAGTATATAGTAAAGTTTGTGCTATATGCACGTACTTGCAAAATGCGTACGAATACACAAGGTTTCCGAACTTTCCCTTTTACATACTTAATTAAGGACGCTAAAAATTCCTGAACGTTCGGGATTTATCATTTGCGTCCCAAAACTAATGAGATCACCTTACCAAACAAAAATTATACTCCTCCTGAAAGCCATGGCGCTCGCAGGAGCGCTTGCGGCGCGCCACGAGTGCCCTGGTGCACGTCGTTTTCTAGCGCGCCGACACAACGCCTCTTCCTCAGCCTCGCAACTCGCGAGGTGCTGATTGGCGGCTTGCCGGTGGGCGAGCGCGATCTCACCGGTGTGGTGATCCGGTGCCAACAAGTACTCCTCCTCGCTGGAAGCGTGCACTCGGTCCACGTACCGCCAAGTGTAGATGAGGCGCTTGGTCCCGACTGCACTCAGGGCGTCGGCACGGGCGTCCTCCGCCACCCTCATGGCCCTCGCACGAGCCTTCTGCCAAAGAGCCAATTGCCTGACTCTCTTGGATGCGACATAGGCCTTCTTCTCCGCCTCTATTTTGGCGCACTCTGCTGGAGGCAAAGCTTCCCACAAGGCGACATCCATTTCTTTCCAAATCTCCTCAAGGCTGGGGGGCTCGGCGGGCGGCGCGGCGTTCTCCTCGTAGCGGGGAGCCGACGCGTCCTCCGGCGCACGTGCTGGCGAGAGTGGAAACACCGACGCGTCCACCTCGACGCGTTGCAGCGAGGAGTGGAACACCGACGCGTCCTCCTCGACTAGTGGCGGTGAGGAACGGAATGGCGACGCGTGACCGTCCGCGCGGTGCAGCGAGGGGCTCCTAGGGCTTGGGAGGGGCGATGCCATGGTGGTCGACGTGAGAGGGAGGGGGAGGAGATAGCGATGAACGTGAACGTGAGGGGAGGAGATAGCGATGTCGTGGGAGGCGCAGTATTTATAGCGAGCAATGGCACACCTACGTAAGATATGGACTGAGCTGCACTGACTTAACTGCCGGTCCAGTTGTGTCAGTGACATGTGGGCCAGACCCCTGTTGGGCCCATATGTTAGTGACCGAATGCACCTGCAGTTAAGTAACAGCTACGTCGGTATATTTGTTGGAGTAAATTATGAGGGAGCGAAGGGGTGGAAATATTGCTGGTCACAATGGATTGGACGAGCGTGGGGGGAGGAGAGTCATGCATGCAGATTTTTTCACACGGGGTGGAGTGGTGGGACCGCCGGAGGGACAAGGAGAGTTTGGCAGGCATATTGTTTCACACATGGAGAGGAAAAAATTTGGAGACGAACGGGCTTCCTGCAGGTATGGGGAACGGTGCATAATAAGTCATCTTGCATGCCAGGCTAGGTATAGTCTCAAGTCATTAAAAACAAACACGCCCCACACATGTTCATATTTCAAAGTGCACTAAATTATTGCATGCGATGATTAAGGCTGGCCATAATGGTGGTATCTTAGCTGGTATCATGCACACGGGAATAGCAAACATGCTGATGTGGCAAAGAATTAAAGAAGAGAGGGGGGTTAGCGTAACTAGAGTTCATGCAAGCATTGGTAAACACATTTTTTTGTGGAGAACGACAGCACTAGTTGAGTACTTTTGCAGACTTCAAAAACTATTCCACAATGTGTCAACATTCACAATGTCAAATCAATATTTTTACACTCATTATAAAACGTAGTTCTTATACTAGTACTAGTTGAGTACTTATAATCAGTACTCCCTCCGTCTACGTGAGCAAGTCATCTTAGATTGTGCACTGTGACCAAGGAGGAGGGTAAAACGAGGGATCTTAATGTTTATAATCAGTACTCCCTCCGTCTAGGTGAGCAACTCATCTTAGATTGTGCACTGTGACCAAGTAGGAGAGGAAAACGAGAGATCTTAATGTTAATTTGCTAATTAATAGCATTGCATGCAATGAACTAACCACTCATGTCGTGTTTGGTAGTCTCAAGTCACTAAAAGCATGCACACCCACATCTCCTATTGGTTGATATGTCAAGAAACAAGAAACGAGGTAGAAGTTAATGCATCGCGCCTAAGTGTTTTGGGAGTATTGTAGATATTCATATTTTTAGTATAAATTTGGTCGTGGGATTTCATTGATGCCTGTCAAAGCATTGACAGGTCTGCTATGCGTGACCTGAAGATGAAAGCGTTGAGCATCTCAAAGTTGATCAACAATCTTGAATTGTCAAAGATTAGTCGTTCGGCCAATTAGGTGGCACACTTAATCGCTAAGTATAGCTTTGACAATAGATTATATGGTATTCTTGTAAATAACGTACCACCCTGTGTGGTGAATATTGTATCAAATGAGTGTACTGGTGTGGCTGGTTAATTAATATAAGGTGGTGTTCAAAAAAAGTATAAATTTGGTCAAACACTTTGCAAACGGTTGACGGGAGTAGAAAGGACCAGAGGGAGTATCATGCATGCGGAGTAGGCAAAAAAATTGCTTGTCTAAAAAAGGGGGAAATTGCTCATTTATAGCCGGTCGAAGTCTCAAAGGGCGTGACCGCGCGAGGGAGGCGAAGGTTGTGGGAGGCGCGACATTTGACGGAATTAAGTGAAGTTACATCCACGCGCCGGCATGGCGTGCGAATAGGCAGAAGCTATACCGTCAGGCCTATGATATGAGTCTAGTAGAAATGACATCTAGTGGGTCCTGCATAGTTCTCGAGAACTCTTTGGGGGCTTGCAGCCGTTTATCCACCGGGCAAGCCAGCAACCCCACGCCGTTCGCACGCCCTACTCGTCCCCGTCTTCTACCTTACAACAGTTTGCTCCCAGTCGTCCCGTCCTTTCACATTAGTTCGCTCCCAGTTTTTTTTGCGGGGTACAACACTTCAACTTCTCCTAACCCTCCTCCAAAATCCATGGCCTCCCAAATCTCCATGGTCGCCACTGAGTACCAGGTTAGAGCCATCACCGGCGATCAGTTCATCGTCATCTACACACGTGGATCCGAGACGGTGAAAGCATGGCTTGCTCGCTTCCTACGCATGTTCAACAGTTCAACGGATGAGTGGGTCACTGGGCTAGATGTTGAGTACACCATAGTCCTGGGACGAGAGAAGGGTCTAAAGGACGAAGAGAGGAAGAAGCCCGCCGTGATCCAGGTTTGCGTACATAACGTTTGCTTGGTCTACCACATATGCCATGCCGACGTTGAGTGCCAGGATTTTAAGAACTTCCTCAAGGACAAAAGAGTGAAATTCGTTACTATAGGCTTTAAGAATGACAGTGACGTCCTGCGTCGGATAGGTCTCGTTGTAGGCCAGCCCTTCGATCTCCAGAAGGCAAGCCTGGTGTCCTCCTCTCAACCTTCAATGCTGACCCTGGCAGCAGCCATGATTGATCCTTCGTATGCTAAACTGAAGAAACCTCATCACGAGTTTCATCATTTACGGGAGTCAAAGACATTAGATGAAGATCACATCCTGTACGCAGCAATGGATGCCTACCTTTGTTTAAATATCTACAAGGGTTGGATGAAGAAGCAGAGCCCAATGTCCGGTTAAAGCAAAGAAGCGTCGGTGAAGAGGAAGAGGAAGAGGAAGAGGGACGAGGACGAAGTCAAGGACGTGGACTCGGACTCCAAGTAGGTGGCAGTGTCATTGCTCATGCTGGTTCTACTGCAGTGTCAAGTGGACTAGTTGCTTATTAGTTTATTTTCAAGGGTGTGTTGTGCTGAGGCCCCAACAGAACTATGGGTCTGTTTGGATTGTGACTATCTTTGCCATATGTTGCCACATGATTTTTGCCACATTTGTCACACTTGCCTTACTTGAGTTGCTCAAATTGTTAGCCATACTTTGGCTTGCCTAAGGGAATCTTGCCACACTTTTTGTGTTTATGACATGCGGGGTTCACTGCTCATAAAAAATTCCTTGTCTCAAGTGTGGCTAGAACCAAACACCTACCTAACTTGGTCAAACTTGCCTAAGGTTAGGTGTGGCAAAGTGTGGCAATGTGTGGCTAGGAACCAAACAGCCCCTATGTTTATGTTCTTTCTCGTTATTTGAACTCTTCAGTAAGTACAGTAGTACTAGTACTATGTCTTACTTCTGTTCTTCTTGCGGCTGGTACTAATGCTCGTATCTTCGTGTTCCTACTGCACTTAATAGGTTCGTACTAGTAGTATAATTTGGGTCAGTCGATTTGTGAAAGATGTTCGATGGAGCGAAGGAAGAAGACGGCAAAAGAGGTGGAAGAAGCCCTTCTAGCCATCCATGTTGTATCAAACGGCTCACATGAGTCGACTGACCCAAACAGCATCCACATGGCATTCAAGGTCTCGAAGGTAGATTCCGCGTCCGCACCCGGTTTGCGGGCTCAACGCGCGCGCGATCATCTTCCGCCCGTGATAGCCACCATGCGCGCCTCCTCCGCGCGGGCGGAGACGACAATGACACGCTCGTTCCTCCTCGCCGGCGTGCTGGAGAACGTGCTCGTCCTCCTCTTTGTATGCTGCATGCATAGACGCGGCTCCACCAGCTGCTCGCTTGCTTGGCAGTGCGGCGGCATCGCGAGGAGGGACTGCAGACGCCGTGAGCAGGTGAGCCTTTGGCTTCATGGCACAGGGATGGCGGCGACACGGCGGTGATGGGCGAGAAATTGTTGGCCGGAGCAGGCGGGCGCCGGCATGCGTAACGTCAACGGCGGCATATTGATGAGTGCGCGTGTGGGAGCTTACTTTAGTTTTATATATAAGGTTGGTCAAACTTAAAAGAAAACCTTAGTACCACGGCCACGATACACATAAACATTAAACTTAGGCAGCTCTTTTATTAGCTAATAGCTTATGTTCTTGCCCATTGTGACCAGCCTTAGTACCACGGCCACGATATGGAATCCTGTGCAAGCGCGTGAACCGTGGCCGCGCGGTCGATCGAACGGTGCGTCACCGTGTCGCGCTCGAAGGACATCCACCGAACCTTTTGTGTGTGTGAAAACAATCCTCGAATATTACTCAACTTTTTTCCTATGAAAGTTCTTGACGCTGCAATATTTCCATATATTTGAATTTAGCTCCAGTTCGTGTTTATTTGGATTTGGACGTTTTAGGTGCGCCCTAGTTTTTTTAATACTGATTTTGCGTCTGTGACTGAGAGAGAACGTGTGTATGTGTCCATATGTGTGTTGTGGCGGAAGGGCAATGTGGAGACGGTGTGCGTGTGATACAGACATAGAGAGGTGTGAATGTGCAAATGATCGTGCATGAGTGAGACATTGACAGATGCCGATATGTTGTGTATACATGAGAGAACGGTCTTCTAGTTTACTTGTGTGTGTGTGTGTGAGAGAGAGAGAGACGGAGAGAGAGACAGAGAGAGGAGCATCCGTAAGACAACAACCATCTCTCTCAATTCGTCCGTCCCTCGCACGGTCGCATGCAACTCATGCATCAACGCGCACATTTTGACACCCTCACCCGGCCCCAGCCCACCTCAAGGCCCGCACAATCTCTTTGTGAATACCCATTTCTTTCCTTAGGTTTGTTTTCTCTCAATATCTAACACACACACACACACACACACACAGAGAGAGAGACATGCAACACAACACACACACACACTCCCCCGAGCACACAATTCATCCCCATCCAAGGTTATACGGCGACCACTCTCGCTTGTGCTTCTTTGCACCCCAACATGCACAACACCTCAATCTTCAAAGAGGGCAACAAGCAGATCGAAGACAGCGACCACACCGCGCTAGAGAATGCGGGGTCATTTGGAAGCTGGGTGATGTGACGACGGCTGACTGACTCCTCCCCCACCCTCTCTCTCTCATGCACAAAATTACCAATCCCTCTCTCCCCCGCACAAAATTGTCAATCCCTCAACCCACGAGATCCTTCCCCTCCCGTCCATGTTTTTCCTTCTCCCTCATCAAACATGTTGTCTCATCTCCTTCCACGTATACAGAATCCAGATGCACACGCATCTCATGTATATTACATGTATGCATCTTTCTCACAAACCTAACTTCTTCCTCACTCTCTTTCTCTCTCTCTCTCTCTCTCTCTCTCTGTCTCGTTAGGTTTGTCTCCTACTCTCTCGTCCACATACATACAATCTTTCCCTCCCTATCTGCTCCATCTTGAAAAGCTCTCTCTGCACGTTTCATTCACACATTGGGATATGTCAAAATGTTGCTTCTATAATGGCTGATGTAGAGTTATGGTTGTTCTTGGTGCATCCTACAAAGTAATAACTATGAAATGCATTTAGATTCTCATTTGACTGGCATTATGTGAGTTTGAGCATGTTGTGAAGTACTATAGACCTTGTATACATCTTGGGATTCGACAATGATTGTAACTATTGAATTGTATAGACCATTACATTCGAAGTCAATAGCCTAATATATTTATTTCACAATTTCAACAAATGATTAGTTCACTACAAACTAAGAAAACAAATGTGTACTCCCTCCATTTTTATTTAAGTCCGCGTATTTGCATTGGTCAAAGTCAAGTTTTGTAAACTCTCAGAAAGCTTATAACAAAAAATATTAACATATACAATAACAAATAAATACCATTAGATTCATTATTGAATGTACTTTCACATCATACATATCTGTTATGGTAAATGTTTATATTTTTCTATAAACTTGGTCAAACTTTAGGTAGTTTGACTTCGGTCAAACCTAATATGCAGAGTTTACTACTACTACTCGCTAGTTGCTTAGCCGAATCACTCAACACGCCACACGGGGAGTCCAGTGTCACAAAATTTTAAGGTCGGCAGGAAAATCTCCCGCGACCCTGATTCGAGCAGTGGGAAGTTACCATCATAGCCTTCGGAACAGGCCTACGGATGACGCTTGGTAGGGGGCTGTTTTCCTAACTTCAGGTTCACCCTACCCAGCCAACCCCACCCCGGCACCCAGAGTAGTACACATGAATACTCCCCAATTTCTATCCCCACCGCAAAATAGACTTCTCCACGGCACCGCAGCCTTCGTGCTCCTCCTCTTTAGATCGGCGCACTCGTCCACAGCAGCTCATCCGCCTAATCGATGACCACGTACGGCGCACTGGAGCCGGTCCACCGTCGTCGTCGTACACGGAGCCTCTTCCCCGGCATCGTCTTCCACGGTCTCGTATCTGCTTCCCGGAAGCCGACGCCAAGCGCAGAAGTACCACCGTCGTGGACAATGAACTGACTCCCGTTGCCGACCATGACTCATAGAGGCCGCCGCGACCATCGTTCTCCTCCTCGATTGGTAATGTGTGTATTGAATCACTTAGTAGTACATGTGCAGTTCCAATTTTGTTCATACCTACCCTTTAAATTTCCTGGGTGCTATTGTTCCCGTAAAAGTAATTGGTTATAGCCTCCATTGTCCAACCAAATATCAGCTTGTAATTGTGTGTCGCTCCTGTATCGTGTTGTGCTTGGGTAGGTTTTTCATCTGCAACCAGTAGTGTGGCAAATGATGGAAATGTTTTTAGAACTAGCAAAATGCCCATGTGTTGCACGCATCAAGATGCATTTCTATGAGTAGATTATCTTGTTGGAGATGCTCTAACATGGCAGACGAGTGCTTTAATGTTGCCCACAAGATGCGCGAGCATTACTAGTAGTATATTTTTCTTGCCATGTTGAGATTTTAAAACCACGAGTGCGAACATGCAGAGGAGCAATGAAGATCAAACATGGGATATTCAGGAAATCTTCAAGGAGCGTGGCAAGTTAAAGAGGAGCTGCACCGAACCTGTAAAACGAGCTTTGGTAAGTAACACCCTTTCAATTACTTCCCTGTAGCCTCGTGTTCTTCGATGTGTATATGTTGTAGTTTCTGTTTCTCTTAAGCGTGGTGTTCTTCGATGTGTAATAAGAAGAGTCTTAATCGTCCTAATGCTTTCGTTTTTAGCTTGATGTAGGAAGTGGGTGTTCTCACCTTGTAGTCTGTTTTTATTTATTTATTCCTTTTGAATTCACTTCTCCAAGTTCTGTTTATCTGGCTTCTACTAAATGGATCTAGGTTGCTCTGAGTATTGATCTAAAAAAGAAGTAACTTCATGTCAGGATGCAGTTCCTGCGAGGAGGGAAGTATGGTCAACCTCGAGATCATGTTTCCAAAATGAGGCTAGATTACACACAAGGTGCCAGTTCCCTAATGATGCTCGATTAGATACAAGGTGCAAATTTCCAGATGATGCTGGATTACACACAAGCCAGGTGGGGTCGTCAGCTGTTCGTGTCCTCGTGGCATTAGTAAAGGCTGAAAGAAAGCATGCAGTAGCCCTTGAGAATGTAGCTGAGTTCCTGAAGAAGCGAAAAGAGCAATCAGATGCTCTCTTCACCCAAGCCAAAGAAGAGATGGAAGAAGCCAGAAATAAGCTAGCAGAGGCAGAGCAGGCTAGGCGTCTCCTGCTATCTAAAACTGTTGTCAATACAAAATTTCCTTCATAATAGCTAGGTTCAAATGTTTATCCAGTCAGCATGCCTGTTGTGATGTTCGTGCATCTACTGATGTGGCACAAAATGTTTTTTTAGGTCATGTAATAACAACAATTACTTTCCAAACAATAACATACGAAGCATTGGACATGGTATAGTTCACGTGCAAGCCCGACATTCCAAGTTCAACTTCCACATCAAACTCATGTTCACAGATATCTGCACATTCATACATAATGTCCACAACCATGATTCACTTCAAAGCCAAAAAAATGCGAGGAGAGTTATAAATAAAGAAAATCCTTTACTCGTTCCTGCTACCAGTGCGAGCACAACAAGTCAAGACCATGCGTAAATTAATTATATTGTAGTCATTTTTTGTGTTCTAAAAAGCCTGCCGGCTCGCGGAAGGACGTGTTGCCAGCACACGCACGGATTCAATGAAGGCAGGCGGGGCAGTCTTAAGCTGGTTGCACGCGGTGAGGAGGCGTGCTCATCCGGGCCTGCAGCGAGTGCGACCCTCTTGGCCGGCATGCCGGTTCAATGCCTGCGCTATGAGAGGTCCCGTCCGTGTCAGAGAAATCACTCCCTCCAGTCCTTTTTTGTTTGGGTGTAACAAAATCTCGTTTTCCATTCACATTTTAGTGGTAGGAGTTGTGTGTGTGTGTCTGTGAGAGAGAGAGAGGGAGAGAGAGAAGACGGTAGTCGGGGTTGTCTGATCGGTAAACAAATGAATAATGTCAGTCCGGGATGGAGATGAAAAGGAGACCGCAACAAATGTTGTGTCTACATGAGAGATAGAGAGAGTAATTTTAGTGGTATGAGTCATACGTAGAGACATATAGGGTGTGTGAGAGAATCCCATAGAGAGAAGGGCAAAGTGAAAGACGAGTGGAGACTGTGTGTTTGGCGGTGAAAAAGAAAGCTTAGGTACTGAGTGATTCCAGAGAACAGTAGATATGTGAGAGATAATGAAAACCATGTAATTTATAATGATAGGGAGAGTGTGACACTTCTCAAGGGAGACGTCGAGAGACCATGTTTGCGAGGATAGGAGCAACATGAAGTGAGCGTGCGGGTGACCTGGAGAAAAGAGAGTGATAGCTACCTGAAGGAGCATGCATGCGAGAGAGATGGGCATGAAAGGAGTGAACAAAAAAGGGATTCAAATATTTGAATTCGAGATGATGATACATGTAATCCATACTAGAACCAAAATTGATCTATCAAACATGCATACTCATATGAATTCACGCACATCTATGTTATTTAATATGTTGATATTACTGATCCGTACATTTTAGTAGAACATAATTTGGTTAAATTTTTTCGAATTCAACCTTAAGATTTCGAGATCGTTGTATTTGTAGATCATATTATACATATAACGGAGCACAACTCTTTGTTGTGCTTTTGAAAGTATATATATATATATATATATATATATATATATATATATATGATGTATATAGAATGTAATTCCAATTGAAAATGGATCCCGCCCGAAAAAAATAGAATACAAATGGGATTCGAATTGAGTTGGCACGGTAAATGCGCACTCTGCAAAATTTGAATGAAGCGGGGAAAGTCGCAGTAACCGCCCGAAACCAAAATCTGCGAGATGGAAATCACTACTACCTATCCCTGCCACGCAAAGCCTATATGCTGGATTTCTATAGGTTTCGATAGGGGTAGGTTTGTAATTTCACCCAAACGTGACGTAACCGCCTCTCACCCGGATTCATACACGGTGGGTGCCGAAATTGACTCCTTCCCCGATTCATATTCATACACGGTGGGCGCCAAAAACAATCTCTCATCGGCAAATATTCGGTGTATGCGAGATTACCATCCTATCCCCGACCGACTAGTGTTGTTGTGATGTAGTAGAAAATTGAAACGGGGGCTAAGTTTGTAAATTTCCTGGCATTTGAGACAAGCGCGCCCATACATGGTTCCCCCCTTCCTCTCTACCTCCCTTTTCCCCATTCATACTCTGTGGGCGCTAAAAAACCCTCTCGACCCCACCCTCCTCCATCCGCCACCCCATCCACCGCCGTCCTCCTCCACCATGCCGGAGCTGATACCCCGACGCTGCCGTCCATTACAAGAGATCGAACTCTCTCATCCATGGCTTCGGACCAGGATCCTTGCATCCTGTCCTCTCGCTTCATCCCCGCTGTCGTCCACCTTGCCGGCGCCGCTCCTACGACCGTCTCGTCCACCGCGCCCCGCCGCCATCGTCTACCCTCCTAGATTTGCTTCCACGCCGCTGAGAGCCATCCCTACCACAGCACTGTCAAAATCTCAGCAGATGCCTACACGGTGCCGCACCAGAGGCGGTACGCTTTCGTATCTGCTTAACTTATTTATTGCAGCAAGAAAATAGATCGCCACTGCTTTACTCTGATTTCTTGTCTTGGTTGTGAAGTTGCCTTTGTCCGGTTTGCACCTTCAGATCCACCATGTCATGCTCAACACCATACTCACAATGCTTATGGTTTTCCCCTTTTATATTCCACACTAGTTAAATCACAGTAGACTAAATTTCAAAATTGGGCTAGTCGATTTTTCAGAGCTCGCCGGAGTTCGCCGGTGCGATCGAAGGGGCTCAGGTTGTTGTGGGGCCTCGCCGAATGAAGAAAACTCGACGTGGGTGGGGGTTGGGGTGGGGTGGGGGTGGGGGTGGTGACGGAACACAGGCGGTGGGGGCCGGTGGTCCGGCCGGCGGCCCGTGCGGTGTTCTGTATGGGAAGAATTAGAGACGAGGAAGAAGAAGGGTTAGGAGACGTAGGATCTTCATCCAACCGCCTGAAATGGTCGAGAGACAGCTAGGTGTTGCATTCTTAGTGCGCTCTAGTTCATCATGTTTGGGCGCTGCGCAACCAACATTTTATTATCCAAAATCTGCTTGCTCTTCTTTACCATGTTCCTCTTTCGTTCTTCTTTAATACGTACTCTCTCCGTTCCTAAATACAAGTCTTTGTATAGATTCCACCACGGACTACATATGGAGCAAAATGAGTGAATCTACACCGTAAAATGTACCTGGATACATCTGTATGTGATCCATAGTGGAAATCTCTACCAAGACTTATATTTTGGAACAGAGGGAGTATGCTAGTAGTACAGTATGTTCCTTGTACTGCAGATGAGTAGGGACATTTGTAGTGTACACTACTGGAATCAGCTAGTTTGCCATCTGCCAGTTCTTTGCCGTCCGCTAGCGGACGACAAAGAAGCTCTTTGCCATCAGCCTCCAAAAAGCAGACGGCAAAGAACTGGCTGATGGCAAAGACCAAGTTTGCCATCAGCCTGTTCTTTGCCGTCTGCTAGGGGACGGCAAAGATTCTTTGCCGTCGGCTAGCGGACGGCAAATAGGGAGGGGCCCCACTGACGAGCTGCAAAAAAACCTAACGGGCCCCCTCTTTTCCGTCCGCTAGCGGACGGCAAAGAGCAAGAAGGCGGACGGCAAAGAGGAAGGCCCCACGTAACGTTAACAGGGCCGCGCCCCACACGCCCCCCCTCTCTCTCTTTCTCTCCCACCTCCACCGCCCCGTCGCACCACGCCCCGCCACCGCCCCAGCGCCCCCTGCCGCCGCCCCGGCGCCCCCCGCCCGTTGCCCCGGCCGGCCCCACCGCCCTGCTGTCTGGGCGCCGCCACACCCCGGCGCCCCGGCACCTCCGCGCCCCGCCGCCCCGGCCGGGCCCGGTGCCACCGCCCCAGGCCGCCCCGCCCCCTCCTCCGCCGCCCCAGGCCGCCCCGACCCGCTCCTCCGCCGCCCCAGGCCGCACCGCCCCCCTCCTCCACCCTACAGGTGATCTTCTTCCTTTTTTTCCTTTTTTCTGTTTTTTTAGTTTTAGGTTTATGTTTAGTTTAGATTTAGTTTTAGTTTTAGGATTAGTTTTAGGTTTATAGGTTTAGTTTTAGTTTAGTTTTAGGTTTAGATTTAGTTTTTTTTCTTTTTCTGTTTTTTAGTTTTAGTTTTAGGTTTAGTTTAGTTTTAGGAAAGAAGAAAAAGAGAAAAAGAGGAGATCAGGAGAAGAAGAAGAATAGGAGGAGGAGGAGAAGAAAAAAGAAGAAGAGGAAGAAGAAGAAGAAGAAAAAAGAGGAGAGGAGGAGAAGAAGAAGAGGAAAAAGGAAAGGAGGAAGAAGAAGAAGAAGAAAGAGGAGAGGAGGAGAAGAAGAAGAGGAAAAAGGAAAGGAGGAAGAAGAAGAAGAAGAAGAAGAAGAAGAAGGAAAAAAAGAAGAAAAGGAAAAAGAGGAAGAAGAAGAAAAGGAAAAAAACCCGACCCAACACGGTACCCTGACCCCGACCCGGCACCCCGACACGACACCCCGACCCCGAGACCCCGACCCCGACACCCAGACTCCGACCCCGACCCCGACACCGACCCCGACACCCCGACCCCGACCCCGACACCCCGACCCCCAAGCCTGACCCGACACCCTGACCCCGACCCCGACACCCCGACCCCGACCCGACACGGTACCCAGACCCTGACCTGGCACCCCGACACGACACCCCGACCCCCCAAGCCTGACCCGACACCCCGACCCCGACCCCGACACCCCGACCCCGAGCCGACACGGTACCCAGACCCTGACCTGGCACCCCGACACGACACCCCGACCCCGAGACCCCGACCCCGACCCCGAGACCCCGACCCCGAGACCCCGACCCCGACACCCCAACCCCGACCCCGACCCCGACCCCGACACCCCGACCCCCCAAGCCTGACCCGACACCCCGACCCCGACCCCGACACCCCGACCCCCCGAGCCTGACCCGACACCCTGACCCCGAGCCTGACCTGACACCCTGACCCCGACACCACACCCCGACCCCGAAACAACACCCCGACACCGACACGGCACCACCCCGACATCGACACGACACCCCGACCACCCGACCCCGAAACAGCACCCCGACCCCAACACGGCACCCCGACACCGACAGGACACCCCGACCACCGACACGTCCCGAAAAGGTGTTCTTTGGCCTTCCAGAGGCCGACGGGGTCTTTCCAAAAAGCGTTTCAAGAACTGCTATACTTCACCCCAAAACATTGAAGTAGACAGCGACAATGAATCTGACATCACCCCAGAGGAGGAACAAGAAGAGCCGGAACAAGAAGAGGTTACTGCTGCGGATGACCTGTCAATGCTTGACTGATTACGTCAAGGTGGCCTTGCACATGTTGATGCCAATGAACCCTATGAGCCCGTCATTAATTATAGTGATGATGATGATTATGCATTTATTGATGATACTGATCGAGATTATTAGTAGTGTCAGGTATTACATTTTTTATGTTGTACTTGATGATGATACACTTAAGTGATACACATATTATTATTCATGTCGGTCTTTTTTTATGTTGTACTAATTTCGTTTACTGTTTGTCATGGCAGGTGTTGAAAGATGGTGGGCGCTGGTCGGGAGCGTGGTCTGAGGTCTTCCATTCCAGACGCACCTCTCCGCCGAGCGTTGCTGGACAGTATGGCCACACCGTCGGGCCCTTCTTCGTCGACCGCGGTGCCCAGCAGGGGACGAGGTAGGAAGAGAGGAGGTGGGGCACGTGGTCGTGGGAGAGGAGGTAGGGTGACTGCTACGGCGCCTTCCTCGCCGCCACCCCCAGCTGTTTCACCCGAGCACGTGACTGCTAGGGTGGACTTGTCCGAGGAGGAGGCTACACGGACTCCGGTCCACGAGCCTCCGGTCCACGGGTCTTGGGCCCACGAGCCTCGGGTCGACTGGCCTGCGGCCCACGAGAGTTCGGCCCACGTGACCCCGGAGGAGCACACGTCCGGATGGGGTACCTGGCCGGATCAGCCCGAGGAGCCGAGTGGCCATGCTGATGATGGCGGGGAGCCGACTGATGTTGAGGAGGAGGGGGGCACCGTCTACCAGCGTGGTGCTACACGGCTCCCGTCCGTGCCGGTGACCCGCGAGCAGAGGTGGTTGATTTTCCCTGATGGGGAGAGGTAAGTAAGTGCATTTAATATTTTTGTACCTTGTGCATTCATGTTTTTTCAAATAACTAATGCGTTGGCCTTGTCATGCTGCAGGGGTTGGGACCACCATCATAGTGTCCGCCGGCCCAACTCCGTCCTTGGAGTTCTTTGCCGGCAAAACTTTCCGGGGTTTGTCACGTTACCTGGTGAGGGTCGGCTTCCAGAGCTTGGATTGAGCTGGGAGCACTACGTGGCTGCCCCGGCCCCGCCAGATGAGATTATCGACGGTGTCGTGTGCGACACGAGGGCAGACATGGTGATCAGAAAGTTCTGGGTAATTTCTCCTTTACACATTTAAAAATCTTCAACTAGCTAGTTATTAATTGTACTAATCAATATTGTCTTATTTGATTGCAGACATTCTACAGGTGTGAGGAGGGATACGAGGAGGACGCGGCACATGTTATCGGGAACGTCTGCAAGCGCCTACTCCAGAACTTACGGCACGAGGCTTGGGTGCAGGCTGTTCGAGACTACTACGCCTTGCGTGGTATCAAGAAGACCAAGCCGGCGTGCCGCGATAAGTTCCTGAGTAAGGAGCAGTACATGAAGGTAATTCTTAAGGCCTTCTCTACTTAAGTTCCTTCATTTAGTAATTCTTAGCAGTAGCGCTCAAGTTTCTATTTGCTAACTTAGGCGCCTCCGAGATGGTGTGCGGATCGGATGGATTGTTGGGAGGTGTTGGTCGATGAGTGGTGCTCAAAACAATGGCTAGCCCCCCACAACGAGGCCAAGGACAAACGTGCCCAAATGGAAGGTGTTCCACACCATCAAGGCAGCTCCAACTTATATCAGTTCGGGCGCAACTGGGTATGTGGTTTGCTTCATGATTCATGCAATTCATTCATCATGCTAGCTTGAGCCCTTTAATTACTAATTTTCATTGTTTCTCTCTTTCAGGCACGCTACAATAAGGCGGATAAGGTGCCAGAGGTGTACGACCTGTATGCCATGGCCCACACTGCCTCTTTCAAGAAAGTCAAGGCTTTCTCTCAGTCTGACCTCGATGATGCAAACAACTTCACCAACATCTCCTCCCACAACAAGCTCGTGAGATATAGAGATGAGGGGAAGGCGAGGAAAGGGGAGGACTTTAACCCGAGCCAGGGTCCCATTGATCCAGAGCTGTTGATGATATCTGGTGGCGGGATGTCCCTTGGCTCCATAGCCATTAGAGATGGACTTATCCGTTGTCCTAGCACTCTCCCGGAGATCAAGGCGCGCCAGTCGAGCTCCGCTCCTGAGATAAGGCCTCGTGAACGGCCAGTGCAACTCGCCATCAAGGTTAGTGATATGTACTCAGTTATCTTTCTCCATTACATTGTGTGCGCTTCCATCAATGATTACAAATGGTCATGTGAGTGGTGTTGCAGGCTGCTATACAGAGTGAGAGAGATAGAACGGAGAAACTTCTGGCGGAGGCGGCGGAGAGGTAGCGGGAGTTGGAGGAGAGGACGACAAAGATGATGGAGGAGAGGGCACGGAATGACCATGCAGGCAAGGGCCATGTACGAGCTCCTTGTGGTAAGTTTCTTCTGCAGATTAGCCAAAACATTCATGTAGTGTTTGTCTCATTACTAACTAGTATGACTGAGTCGTCAAAACCAAATGTGCAGTCTGTGTGCGAGAAGACAGGTCAGACCGCTCCGTCGATGCCAGTGATTGCTCCTGGGACCATGGTGAGTTTTATTTGAATGGACATTACTTGCTAGTCTTAACATTTGAGTGTCATCATGCTAACAAGACATTGGAAATGATCTTTGGTGCAGCGTAACTCCAGACAAGCATCGTACGATCCTTCTCCAGCTACCGACACGAGCCACCCCGCTCCTACACCTCCTGGATCTTGGTAAGTTTATCTAGTGTTTTGCTTAACACATGCATAAAGACCTAGACTTAGCTTTATTTCCTCCAATGCTTACCATAATGACCTAGACTTAGCTTCTTCTCCTCCAAAATGACTTAATAAGCTTACTGACCTCCAAAACCATCCATTTTACCTAAGTTAGCTCTAAAACGATCTGTACTTAGCTTACTTATGTCAAAAATTGCATAATTAGCTTAGTTAGCTCATAGACGATCCATTTTACCTAAGTTAGCTCTAAAATGACCCATTTTACCTAGGTTAGCTTATAAATGATCCAGTTCATCCAAGTTAGCTCAAAAATGACCCATTTTACCTAGATTAGCTCCTAAATGATCCATTTTACCTACATTAGCTTTAAAATGACCCATTTCACCTAGGTTAACTCCAAAATGACCCATCTTACCTAGGTTATCTCATAAACGATCCATTTCAACTAATTTAGCTCATAAACGATCCATTTCACCAAGTTAGCTAAAAAATGATCCATTTCACCTAAATTAGCTCTTAAATGATCCATTTCACCTAAGTTAGCTCAAAAAGATCCATTTCAACTAAATTAGCTCATAAATGATCCATTTCACCTAAGTTAGCTCAAAAACGATCCATTTCAACTAAGTTAGCTCATAAATGATCCATTTCACCTAAGTTAGCTAAAAAACGATCCATTTCACCTTAGTTACCTCAAAAACGATCCATTTGACCTTAGTTAGCTCATAAACGACCCATTTCAACTAAGTTAGCTCATAAATGATCCACTTCACCTTAGCTAGCTCATAAACGACCCATTTCAACTTAGTTAGCTCATATATGATCCATTTCACGTAAGTTAGCTCATAAATGATATACTCTTCTTGTTCTAGTCTTCTTCTTGTTCTACTCTTCTTGTTCTAGTCTTCTTCTTGTTCTACTCTTCTTCTTGTTCTACTCTTCTTGTTCTAACTTCCTTATTTTTCATTTTGCAGATTTCATTCACTTGACGAAAGCTTGCATAGATGGAGTGCTCCTTATCCCTTTCTCTGTTTCTTTTGTATCGTTGAACTATGCATGTATCGTTGGATGAAACTGTTGTAATATATATGGTTGGATGCCTCTATGTTGAACTTGTTATGTATGATGGAACTATGCATGTAATATATATGGTTGGATGATGAAGTTATGTGTTGGATGTCTTATATGTTTGCTCTATAATGGCCTTTTGAAATATATCTATATATGTCATATATATTTGTGATGAAAATTGTTGGATTTAATAAAAAACAGATAAAAGAGCCAATATGCAGGCTCTTTGCCGTCTGCCACCGACGGCAACGGGCTCTTTGCCGTCTGCCGCGGACGGCAAAGAAGACACGTGGCATCTAGCTGTGCTTCCTAGGAGCTGACCCATTTGGTCAGTTTGCCTACAGTGGCAGACGGCAAAGACTTTGCCATCAGTGGCAGACGGCAAAGAACCTGCCATGTAGTGACGTGTAGATGACATCATACGGCGGACGGCAAAGACACTAGAAATTTTGCCGTCAGCGGCGGACGGCAAAGGCCTGCCGTTAGCCACTTAATGGACTGACAGCGCAATTATTGTCGTCCGCTCTCTTTGCCGTCCGCCGCAGACGGCAAAGGGCCTTTGCCGTCAGCCCCCAGGAAGCAGACGGCAAAGTAGTTGTTTACCGTAGCCTACTTTGCCGGAGCCTTTTGCCGTCCGCGGCTGACGGCAAAGGCCTTTGTCGTCCGCCGTTCATGCCTTTGCCGTCCGCCGTGGCAGACGGCAAAGTAGCTGATTGCTGTAGTGGTAGAGGTCTATACAGTCGGTTGTGATGGACACTTTGAGCCTCTTTGATTCGTAGGATCTTGTAAACATAGGAATAGGATTTGTAGTGGCCTGCCCACTTGAATCCTATAAGAATAGCAAGGAAATGTAGGAAGCTATGTCGCCTTTGAGAGTTACATTGATATTAATAGTACCGCACCTTCACTTGAAGAGAGATGGTATCCGAAGCCTTTCTAGCCGTTCCGGCAATACTAGCACATATATTCCAGCAAGTTCCACTTTGCTGATTTTACTCTGATGCTTAAAGTTTTCCCGTTATATCTACACTATGATCTGTGTAGCTGCTTTGTGTCGCACTAGCAGCAGTCCACTCTTGAAGCTAAACACTGCAATGACTTACAAAATTGGCACCAAGGCATTGAGTGCCATTTTGGATGCAATGAAACTCATACGCTCCCCACCTGTTGATTCTTGTTCAGAATATCATCCTAATGACTATTCTAACCTCGAGGAGTCAAAGGCAGATGGCCTGTCCTGTTCACCCATCAAGGTGCCTGTTCTAATTTGCAACATTTTATTGATTGCTAGTATCTTGCATATGTTGTCTTGTATTTCTTCTACTTTGTTGCACCGCCATCTTCTTAGTTTACTCATCATATATGTCGAGATGCCATGCCCATCCATTATCAATACATATTCCATCTATCATCATACCATGTTTTTCCACTCAAATGTTGTTCTTGTGCATCAGACATCAAAAAGGAAGAGGGTGATTGCCGAACCTGAAGGAGCACCAGCAAAGTCCTTGAAAAACATGGTGGTGCCGGAGAAATCAGACAGCACCCCACTTATATTGTTTGTACAACCAGTGATGCAAAACGTAGGACCAACTCCAGCAGACTGTACCCATACTTCACTGGCCACACCACTAGCTCCACCACACAGGACCTGCACTCCAGCAAAAGGTATACCGATTTCATTTGCCATAGCACCAGTTGTACCACAGAAAAATCCCACTCCAGCAAAAAGTACAGCAAGTCCACCGGCCGAAGACCTATCCCAACTGCAGAGACAGCCAATTCCTGCAGATTTGAACCCCATTCCATTTATTCCCAGTTTAAAAGACAATGCTTTCAATGTTGTTAGGGACTACGTGCATATATTCCCATCATGGGAAGATTATTGTGAAGACAAACACCATTTTCACATCTTCCTGTCCAACTTACGTGTAAGTGCTATTATTCATGGCTATTATTTTCCTATTTTCTGCTGATTGAACACATCAATGATTTACATTACATTGTTGTAACTAGGCGAGGGTCAATATGGATAGTCATGACGAGCAAAGCTTGCTTGTGCTTTTCAAGGAAGCATTGCAGCAGTATCGGTGTTACCTGAGGAAATCACACTTTGATGGCAAGTCTATAAACGAATTCCTGGTGAAGTCTTCTGTGCTAAATTTAGAAGACATTGAATGGAAAAACCTTGTTATGCACTGGTCTTGTTCCCAGGATGAGGTACTGTCTATGAAATCACATGACAATTTGAACTTCTACTTTTCCGCATGTGCCTTACGGATCTTTTTTGCAGGAAATCTGCTTGAAGAAGAACTCCGGTTTGACAAGAACGACAGGATATCTCTAATATGTTGCCCGCTGCTTTGCTCTTGTTAGTACCTGTTGTCCTATATCACTGTACTTGCATACATACCTGGTTCATTATGTGACAGCAATATGCATGATAGCTTGCTTATCAATTGTTCGCTCCAAATTATCTGATCTGTATGAATGGTTACATTAGTGTAGAATATATCCAATGCCAATGTTTTTTTAGCTCTGCATTGTTCTTGTAAGTACATGTTGTCCTTTATTAGTGTACTTATAATGACAGGTAGTTGTTCATGTACCATCACTCTGCAGCTTATTTTCCTTTGCCCTCCATTTTCTACACATCAGATCTATATTTACTCTTACCATAAGGTTGGCACTGAAGAAGTTTAGCTGTGCATTGCTCTTGGCTGTACCTTTTGCCTATATCGCTGCACTTACATTTATAGCTACTTGGTTATGTAGCATCACTCTTCATCTTATCTTAAATATTCTCCATTTTTCGTATATTATCACATCTATATTTACTCTTAACAAAATGTAGAATAAAGGCAATGCTTTTGAAGAAGATTCTGTGGTAAACTTCTTGAATTCCCCCCCCCCCCATCAACATGGACAAGGCCTTTATAGAGCCTGTCTTCACCAATAATGTAAGTTTGTCCATCTCAAGCCTTCAAACTTTGTTGTATATATTTGGTTAGGTATGACTGCAACAACTGTTTATTTTTGGTGTTTGCATCAAATTGCTTGTTTAAAGTTCATTATATGTAGTTCATAAACAAAAGTTCATCCTTTCTCAATTTAAGTTTTCAGTTATACAACCAAGTCCCTTCTTCATACCATGTAAATTAAACTATACAGAGCAAGTGATCTTGTTTTGTACTGCATGTATGCTTCTGTTCTTCATCTGTAATCCAGTGGTGTGGTGAATCTACCCACTACAGCACAATGTCATATTCTGCAATGTCTTAACTATGAAAAATGTCATATCATTCTACTATTATTTAAACCGTCTCTTTATTGCCAACCTGAAATGGTATAAATTGACAGCACACTAACCATTGATACTTATGAGTTCTTGATCTATAATCCAGTGGTGTCGTGAAGCTGCCAACTCCTTCACAATGTCATTTCCTGCCATGTCTTGACCTAAACAATACCATATTGTGTTAATGCAAATTTAAACTGTGTCACTTTATTCCTCAGTAAGAAATGTGATGAATTGTCAGCACTGATACTTTTATGTGCAAAACCTGTCATCTGTATGCTTGTTTATCTTTCAGAGTGAGGAAGATAGAAGTGTTGAACAAGCGCATTCTCATCATCTTGCTCAGCTGCTTGCGCTGCAGCTCCCCAGCAGGGCTAACCTTTCGTGAACTCTAACGAAGTGCTGTCGGTTTTGTATATTATTTTGTCAGCATGTTTATTTGCACTGGTGGCGATCTTTGATGCCCAGTGTATGTAATCTACTGTCTGCTTGTGCTTTATTATCATAGTGGCGAACTTTGATGCCTAGTGGATGTAATATGCCATAATTTCTTTATTGTATAGTATAGGTTTTTTCTTATTCATGATGTTGCAGTTATTTTACTGTATATATATCCTGTCTTCGCAGTAAACCGGCCAAACCGTAAAATTACGGTACATAATCGGGCCGTCATGCAATCACGATGTAGGTTGGGCATGAAACGTGCCGATCAGCTCACGGGCCGGCAGCAGCCCGAAATGAACCCCAGCCCATGATTGTGTGAATCAAATCACGTGCTTTTAACAGGCCGAAAAATTGTCTCGGTCCTTGTTTGGCCCAATCAGATATCGGCTGCGAGCAGGCCAGATGCATACCGGGCCATAGTTAGGCCCAACTATATGACGGGCTTTTAACAGGCTGAAATTAATATAGGGCCGAAATGTTAAACGGGCCCTTAACAGGCCAAAACTAATATCAGGCTGAATTACTAAGTGGGCCTTTAGCAAGTGGGCCAAAAAGCATAGTGTCTAGTTGACGGGCCGAATCTGATATGGACCATAATTAGGCCCAAAACCTCTTAAAGGGTCGGACCTGATCTGGCCCGTAATTTGGCCCAGAACGTGGTAGGCTTTTAACGGGCCGGATCTCATATGGGCCACTATTAGGCCCGGAGCGTGGCAGGCCATTAATAGACCGTATCAAATATGGGCCGGCATTTGGCCCAAAACATGGCAGCCAGTTAACGGGCCGACCTACTAGGGTCCTCAAAATCTTGTGGGCCTATAGCTGGGCCGACCCATTAATGTCAGCGAAATCTCGTGGGCCTTTAGCTGGGCCGGCCCATTATGATCCACAAGAATTTTGTGGGCCTTTACCTATGCCGGCCTATTATGGCACACAAAAATCTTGTGGGCCTGTACCTGGGCCGGCCCATTATGGCCCGCGAAATCTTGTGGGCCTTTAGCTGGGCCAGCCTATTATGGTCCGCAAAATCTCGTGGGCATTTAGCTGGGCCAGCCCATTATGGTCCGCAAAATCTTGTGGGCCTTTAGTTGGGCCGGCCCATTTAAACTTGTTGGGTCGAGCCACGTGTCGACGTATCATAGGCGCCTTCTGTCCAGTGAGTGGATGACATCTGTCCCGACGATGAGCCGACACGTGTTTCCTCTAGCCAATCATGATTTTACACGTGGAAAATCCCCATTGGTCGGGGCTGTTAATGGGTTATCGGATCCAAAACCCGACCCGATAGCTTAACAGCATTCCGTTACGGTGGATGCCACGTGTCGGTCACCCTTGACAAAAGCACTTCTGTGACGCGCGATTTATCGTCATGGAAGTGGACACTTCCGTGATGATAATTTTGGTAATGTCATGGAACACTTCTACGACAGCACAGGTATGACTATCTTGATTCTGTCATAAATTTGTCATGGATGTACATGCATGACAAAAAAAGCGACCTACTGTGACAAACACATATCATCACGGAAGTGTATTATTTTGTAGTGTAAGTTTGTAAATTTCCTTGCATTTGGGACAAGCGCGCCCTGAAGACATGCCCCCCTTCCTCTCTCCCTGCATTTCCCCATTCGTACTCCGTGGGCACAAAAACAGCCTCTCCACCCCAGCCTCCTCCGTCCGCCACCCCATCCACCGCCATCCTCCTCCACCATGCCGGAGGTGATGCCCCGACGCCATTGTCCATTACAAGATATCGACCTGTGTCATCCGTGGCTTCGGACCGGGATCCTTGCATCCCTCCCTCTTGCTTCATCCCCGTCGTCATCCACCTTGCTGGCGCCACTCCTACGACCGTCTTGTCCATCGTGCCCTGCTGCCACCGTCTACCCTCCTAGATCTACTTTCATGCCGCCGACAGCCATCGCTACAGCAACACCGTCAAATTCTCAGCAGATGCATACACGGCGCCGCACTAGAGGCGATACTCTTTCATATCTGCTCAACTTATTTATCGCAGTAAGAAAATAGATCACCACTACTTTACTCTGATTTTCTTGTCCATCACTTACTTGCTTGTTGAAAGCAAACATTGGTTGCGAAGTTGCCTTTGTCCGGGTTGCACCTTCGGATCCGCCATGGCACGCTCAACACTATACTCGAAATGCTTATGGTTTTCCCTTTTATATTCCACACTAGTTAAATGACAGTAGACTAAATTTCAAAATTGGGTTAATCGATTTTTCAGAGCTTGATGGAGTTCGCCAGTGCGAATGAAGGGGCTCGTGTGGGGACGATGGTTGTGGGGGGCGGTGGTGGGGCCTCGCCAAACGAAGAAAACTCGACACGAGTGGGGGCGAGGGTGGGGGCTGGGGCTGGCGGAGGAACACAGGTGGTGGGGGCGGTTCAGGGGAGGGCGGGGGGTCAGGGCCAGTGGTTCGGCCGGCGGCCCGTGCGGTGTTCCGTATGGGAAAAATCAGAGACGAGGAAGAAGAAGGGTTAGGAGATGTAGGATCTTCATCCAACCGCTTGAAATGGTCGACTGACCCAAATGACAGAAGTCACGCGACTTGCATGCAGACATGCAGAATATGCTTCCTCTTCTGTTCTTTAACATGTTCCTCTTCTTTTCTTCTTTAGTAAGCACAATATGTTCCTTGTTAGAAAGGGGAGCAGGGACATCTGCAGTCGACACCTCTACTAGGCCGGTTCTGCTAAATGATTTCGCACTTAGAGTTGATCTTCCATAATACCCCAGAAATGGTGGGAGCCGCGCGGTCTTTGATAGACTAAACTGATAGTAACAGCTATGCGCCTTCAGATGAATAGAGCTAGCATGTAGGTGATCGATAGGCTGCATATTAGTAGCGGCAAAACCCTATGTTTTCTAGCCAGTTCTGCTTTCCCGGTTTATTTATGGTGGTTATGGTGTACCCCTATTATCTACACTACGATCTGCCTACTAGCTATGCGCTCTTGTTATCATGGTTTGGCAATAAAATTTCTATGCGGTATATTACGAACCTAGCGTCTGCCAACTATCCTTACATCTGGGGCCCCCAACAGGGAGCTTATTTCTTTGTGTAGTTGTGCTAGATTATATTAATCTACTCACCATATTACAGCACACATGGGCTCTCTCATCAGAATCTAGTGATAGCACACAAGGGTTTACAAGGAGCCTCCATTATATTACAATATCCTCTGCATTACAAAGATAATCTCACTACTATTTGTGTTTTCAAGATTTACATATATTGTATGTAATCATAATGAATATAAGAATGCGCACATCAGAACAATATCACGGAACAGTTCATTAGGTAACAAACTTGGCATCAAGGGATTGAGGTCCATTGTGGAAGCAATGAAACCCACATGCTTCCGACTATTCTGAGCTCAAGGAGTCAAACACAGATGGCCTATCCTGTTCACCCAATAAGGTGCATGTTCTAATTTGTCAAGGTTTTATTGGTTGCACATATCTTGCATATGGTGTCTTGCATTTCTTTTGCTTCGTTGCACTGCCATCTGCTTAGTTTACTCATGATATATGTGAATATGCCATGCCCATCCATTATCAACACATATTCCATTTATCATCATACCATGTTTTTCCATTCAAATGTTGTTCTTGTGTTTCAGACATCCAAAAGGAAGAGGGTGATTGCAGAACCTGAAGGAGTATAAGCAAAGTTCTTGAAAAAGGTGGTGCTACTAGAGACATCACATAGCACCCGACTTATATTGGTGATAGAACCAGCGCCGCAAAACCTAGGATATCGCAACTATGATGGTCGCTGCTTTTCTCTTGTGAGTACGTATTGTCATATCGATGTCCTTACATTCATACCTGGTGGATTATGTGACATCATTGTGCATTACAGCTTGCTTATCCACTGTTCGCTCCAAATTATCAGATCTATATTAATGCTTAAATTAATGTAGAATAAACCCAATGCCTATGAAGAAATTTAGTTTTGCATTGTTCATGTAAGTATCTGTTGTCCTTCATCACTGTACTTATATTTGTCAGCTAGTTCTTCATGTAGACTTTGCTGCTTATTTTCCCTTGTCCTCCATTTTTCTACGCATCAGCTCTACATTTACTCTTGCCAAAATATTGAATAAAACCAATGTTACTAAAGAATTTTAGCACCACATTGCTCTTGTCAGTGCCTTCTGCCTGTATGCTGTATTTACATTTGTACTCTGCATCTTAAGTTAAATAATTGCCATTTGTTGCTATATTTTCACATCTATATTTACTATCGGCGTTTTGGGAATGGGGGTCCCTAGAATTTCCTGCCTGTGGCCCATGGCATGGCCAAGCAGCAGGCCGTACAACCCATCTTCACCAACAAGGCACCCAAGACCCTCGCGAGGGGCCAAGCCTCGCGAGGCGGACGATGCAAGACCTCCTCTAGAGTGGCCTAGCTAGGCAGGCTCACGAGGAGCAAAGATATCAAGGCGAGGTGAACCTCACGAGGCTCTCGTGACATGAGCCATGACGATCGACACCAGGCGGGCGCCAGTGCGCGCAGCGTCCTTGTTTCCCCTTTGGTGCAAAGGAGGCACGCGCAACCGCGGAGTACCGATGCCTCAGGAAAAGGTTGCCATTTCGGTGCAACGAGACCATGACCAGGCGGATGGCAAGGCACAGGTCATTGTGGAGCCCAAGACGGCGTCACCCCAGAGCCTTTCACAGGCGCAGACTACCTTTTCTCAGGATAGCTTGTACTAGATGTCCCCCTTCAAATTAGCCTGCCATTGTTGGCTCCCTTCCCGCTCAATATTTGGGAAGAGGACCAGGGCCTCTATAAATAGGACTAGCCACCACAGTAGAGAGGGCAGACATCATCAGACCCAGAGAGATCTCATCAGACCCAGAGATACACACAAGTTCATACGCAGAAGAACACCTCAACCTCAGGAGGCTGTTCTTCCCCTTGTACTGTTCATCATCAGCCCAAGAGGCAATCCACCACCACCACACTGGAGTAGGGTATTACACCACAACGGTGGCCCGAACCTGTATAAACCCCGTGTGTTTCTGTGTCGTGAGTTTGTCGAGTTTGTCCGCAAGATCTTAGCGATCTAGAGCGTAGATCGGTAGGAGGGAAAGACTTCGCGCGCACCCCAGTGTTCGAACCTTAAGGGTCTGCCGGAACCCCACATCTGACATTTGGCGCACCAGGTAGGGGTGCGCCGTAGCCTCCTTTCCATCAGTCCGTCCCTCCGTCGTCTCCATGTCGGACGCTCGCCGTGCTCGAGCTGAGCGTCGGGCCGCCCTCGCCGCCCGTGTCGCTCAGACGGCTCCCATCGGCGGGCCACCTCGTCGTTCTCCGTCCCTCGCCGCCAACGCTGCCACCGGCCCGGTGGGGAACGAGCAGCAGGCGTCCTCGCAGCATCCTTCGGTGCGGCAGGATGGCTGCACCGCTACTCCATCACTCACCCCTGCTGGTTCTTAGTCTCACGTGCATCGTGCTCCCATGGAGGCACGGGCCGCGCTCATCGCGGCGAATGAGATCCTACGGTACCTCCCCATCGACGACCTCCATGAGGAGTGGCTCAACCGCATCGCTGAGCTCGTCCGTGCCGCAGGGAGCTCTCCGGCGCCATCCCACTCTCTGCCTCCCCCTCGACTAGCCACGGGAGACGGGGCTCATGGCTAGCCTCCACCGCCTCGACCCCAGGGCAGTGCCTTGGCACCAAGGCCCGCGCCTCCGCGGCGTGATCCACCGCACCCGGCGTCCGCGCGTGCAGAAAGAAGCTGCCAAGAAATCCCGCGGCCGCGAGAAGCTGCACCGGCGCTCCCCGCGCCACCTTGTCAAGACCGC
The DNA here is from genome assembly GCF_018294505.1 of Triticum aestivum. NCBI lineage: Eukaryota > Viridiplantae > Streptophyta > Magnoliopsida > Poales > Poaceae > Triticum > Triticum aestivum. Next base: position 192,478,553 of record NC_057794.1, read on the forward strand.
GTGCCGCCTGAAGTTGCGCAGCGCGGACCTCGCCAAGACCAAGCTCCGCCTCAGAAGCGGGCCTCGGCGACCACGGCTGGCTGCCGCGCCTTCACCCCCGAACTGCGTAGCGTCGCCTGGCCAGGCAAGTTCAAGCCAGATCTACCTCCTCTATACAACTGCACCGCCGACCCTGCGGAGTTCCTGTAGCTCTATGAATTGAGCATCGAAGCGGCCAACAGCAACGAAAAAGTCATGGCGAACTGGTTTCCCATGGCTCTCAAGGATGGGGCCCGCTCCTGGCTCCTGAACCTGCAGCACAGCTCGATCTCCTCCTGGGGCGAGATGCGTGACAGCTTCGACGCCAACTTTCAGGGCACTCGTGACTGCCCACCGGCCGCGGGCGATCTACGCCGCATCAAGAAACAGCCAGGAGAGACCCTCCAGAAGTACATCCAGCGCTTCAACAACACACGCCTCAAGATCCCCAAGGTCACGGACGAGGCCATCGTCTCTGCATTTTCCGATGGTGTCCGCGGCGTCAAGATGAAGGAAGAGCTGGCTATCCATGAGGAGCTTTGCACATCTCAGGAGCTGTTCAACCTGGTGACCAAGTGCGCAAGAGCTGAGGAGGGGCGCCTCTCTCTCCTTGAGCTGCCAGCTGCAGGAGTGGAGAAGAAGGCCAAGGCCAAGGACGTGTAGCGCAAAGAGGCAGTGGTGCTCGCAGCGGAGCCCGACACCAAGCGAGGCAGAGATCAGCCCGAGTCGTCCAAGAATGGTTGTCCGTTCTGCGCCTTCCACAACCTGAACACCCACAACACTGGCGACTGTCAAGAGCTCAGAGCCATACAGGAAGGACGCTTCGGTCGACGCCCCAAGTGCAACGACTGGGGCTACGACCGTGGAGGAGGACGTGGAGGCGGACGCTGGGATGACCATGGGCCGCGCCAAGAGTGGCGCGACCGGCCTCATGAGGACCGCTGGCAGGACCAACCTCGCGAGGGCACCTGGAGGGACCCTCCTCGTGAGGATCGCCCCTAGGGCAACGCCGGTCTTCCCCCGTTGCCGCCACCAAGAAGGAACGATGACCACCACCAGGACGAGGGGGCTGGGGGCTTTCAGCAGCCGCATGCGATCGCTTGCATCTTGGGCGGTGCTCAGGCCCCAGCCTCTCAGTGCATCTTCAAACAGTTCGCTCGTGAGGTGAACGCGGCGTTCCCCAAGCTCGAGGCCACGCGCCCGCTTAGGTGGTCCCAATGCGCCATCACCTTCAACTCGGCCAACCAGCTCAAGTGTGCAGCCACCGCTGCCGCACTCCCTATGCTGTGCTCTTCAGTCATCAGGAACATGCAAGTCACCAAGACTCTCATCGACGGCGGCGCAGGGCTCAATGTCCTATCCGTCGACACGTTTGACAACCTCCAAGTGCCCTATGAGCAGCTCCAGCCAACCAAGCCTTTCTCAGGAGTGACTAACGGTTCCACCACATCGATAGGGCAAGTCCGCCTGCCTGCCACCTTCGGGGAGCGCAAGAACTACCGCACCGAGCTTATCGACTTCGACGACGCACACATCTGCCTGTCGTACAATGCCATCCTCGGGTATCCAGCCCTGGCCAAGTTCATGGCAGTCACTCACCACAGCTACAACATTCTCAAGATGCCAGGAAGTGGGGGAATCATCACGGTCCCATGTGAAGGAAGGGATGCGGTGTGCTCCCTTGAGCAAGCCTTCCAAGCCGCAGCAATTGAAAACTCTGACAGTAGAAGTGAAGGCCCTCCGGAGACCACCCCCAAGAAGAAGCAGCCGCGCCGCGCAGGACCCTAAGAAGATGGCGTCGCATCAGGAGCCTCGTTAGGATCAGCGCTCGCTCCAGGGGCGCCTCCCTCCACCACATAGGAAAGCATGCCCGGCGCCCTCCTCGGGCAGGGCTCGGGGCCTCTCTTCTAGAGAGCCTCAGACCTTGCCAACCTCACGAGGGAGGTGCTTGGGCACCACTTGGAAGCATGCTTCACGGCACACTTTCCTCAGGAGAGCACAGGGCGAGGAGTGCCCACCACCCATGAGTTCATCACCAAGACCACCCAAGAGCTACAAGACGCGAGAGCCCTGCGCGGCGACAGCCGCTCACCGAGCGCGACTCACCATCCAGGCGAGGGTGCTGAACTGCACGTCTGCATCGACATCCCAGGGCTCAACAGGGCTGCATCTCAGGAACTCTTCTGGCCATCACATGCGGGCCACTGTGAGGGTCACCACACAGCTACGCTCGCATGCCCTTCGGCTTGCCGAGCGTGGCGTCGGCCTATCAGCGCGACGTGCGGCAAGTCCTGGCGGCTCAGGAGGCCAGGTTCCACACTGTTCAGGAGGAGATGGGGACAGTCTCCAGGAAACCTCCTGAGCCCCCAGAGCCTCCCGAGGCTCAGGGTCTCGGTGGTTCATGAGGAGCCATTCCTTCAACGCGTGGCTTCGGCTACACCAACTCTACTTCGTCTATAGAACCAGGAGACATCTTCCAAGTTCATTTAAGCTGGGAGCGCCCCTCGGGCTGCATTATTCCTAGGCCACACGGGTCCTTCCATGTGGCGTGTATCCCTTTTGCTTAAGTCTTTAGCTTACCTTGCTGGGGGCACCCCTCGGGCTGCATCATCCCTAAACCGCTCGGGCCAGACCTAGTGGCATGTATCTTCCTGCATTTACCCAAGTCGATCTGCTCTTCATTCTTAACCTGCCGACGGCTATCGCCTGCTCGGTTGCCGCCCACTGCGGGTCTGTTTATCCTATGCAACCCACTTGCATGTTAAAAGGGGAGCTCCTGAGCATCACGACTCAGGAGCTCTTACTGGCTCTCCAGCACTCACCCCCTGGCCTTGACCACGGCATCACGACCTGACATACCAGCGGCGTCTGAGCTCGCTCGAGGGCCAGGACCTGAGGACGTAGAGTGCTTGCATCTAACCGCCTTGCAGGGACATACAGTCACCAAAACTTAAGACCAGGCGCAACCCGCCTTGAGGTAGGGCCTCGTGAGTCCCGTGCTGGCTCACGAGTGCCCAGATACACCTTGCAGCCCTGTCGTGCAAGTCACGTGTCAAGGCGGGGCTGTACACGCCCCGGGGGCTCCTCCCAGAGGGGGCCCCATCCCACGCCCAAGTGGAAGCTCCATGCTCCGCGCTAGCTATCGACACTACTGAGGAGCGGCTATGCCCGTGCACAAGCGGAAGCACTATGCTCCGCACTGGTGATAAACAACTGAGGGCGACCCCACGGTCGTGCCAACTTCAGGGAGCCCAGAGCTCAGCACCCAGCCTCACCATGATGCCTCCCCTCGGGAGAGTCATGCGAGGGGGCTGGGCACGGGGGCTGTGCCCGGGTCACGCCCAAGTGCAAGCCACCCAACCAGGTCCTCCGCACCTGGGCGTCGCGCGCCTCTCTCCAGGCCTCGGTGAGGGCAGGTATGGAAATTGTTTGAACGTCAAGGGGGACTCCTGAGCTTCGCTACTCAGGAGCCTAACTGGTCACGTAGCCCCTCACTCCTTGGTCCGTCCTGGTCTCCCGTCGGCCCAATGGCGGTTGAGGTATGCGCGGGGCAGGGCTCTGCCGACGTAGAACATTAATCAATCCTCACGAACTCTCCCTATATGATGTTCGCACGTCAAGGGGTACTCCTGAGCATCGCGACTTAGGAGCCTAACTGGTCACGTAACCCCTCACTCCTTGGACCATCGTAGTCTCCGGTCGGCCCAATAGCGGTTGAGGTATGCGTGGGGCCGGGCTCTGCTGACGCAGAACAAAGCAAATAGGAAGGAAAACGTGAAATCTCGAAGAAAATATTACAAGCATATTGTTCTCACAATACCAAATGAAAAGTATAAACGCCTCCACGAGGCCTGATGTATGTCGCAGGAATGAAACGAGAAGAATAGGTCACCCCTGGATGTCGCCATCGCCTGCGGAAGGTGCTCCCCCGTGGGCGACGATGCTCTCACCTTCACCACCAGCCGCAGGATCCGCGGCATCGCCAGACAGAAGATCGGAGACAAAGCCGCGGAACTTCCCCAGCAAAGCCTCCACTTGACATTGAACAACTACGGCGGCGGCTTCGCAGAGGTCTTCAGCTATAGGCTCCAGCAGCTCGTCAAGGCGGGCGTTGGGGTCGCGGAGGAGTAGATGGCTGAGGACGCGAGTTAGTGCGGCTGAAGACAGAACATGAGCTTCTGCCTCCGCCATGGGACCGAGGCCCTCAACGACCTCCTCAAGCGCCTTCACCATGAGAGGAAGCAGCTGGGCGGGGCCGTCCTCGTTAGTGTCCAGCGGCTTCTCCGGGCCATGCTCGTAGAGCGTCCTCAGCGCCTTGCGAGATCTCTTCTTCAGATCGGCGAAGGCCACATGGTCTAGGGCCAGGACTCGCGCCTTGGCGTCAAGATCGGCCTCCCTCACCCCCATCTTCTGCTCCAACTCTTCCAACCGGTTGCGCTCGATAGCCTGCTTCTTCCCCAGCTCCGCCAGCTTAGCATCACGGTTCTTGACGGCTTCGTCCCGGGCCTTGATCTCCTTCTACTCTGCTTGGTGGCGGCGTACCTCTTCGGCGTGCTTGTCGCGCAGGCTCTGCAACTCACCCTCCAGCACTTAGCAGCGGTCACGGGCGGCCTTGGCGTCTTTCAGCGCCGCCTCACGATCGGCTGCAGCACCGACGGCTCCTTGTTGCTCCCTCTCGGAAGACTCAACAGCCTGGCCCAGCGCCGCGCGTACCACCAGGTTAGGATGAAGCCAGCCGGAGGCCAACTCCACACACCCGGCCACCAGGCGCGGGTCAGCGCTCAGGAGATCCTCATGCAGTCGGGTCATCTCTGAAAGGGCACACTCCAAGACGGCAGCAGGAGTAGAAGAACCAAGGAGTGGAGGTGCAGCAGTAGGAGGAAGCGACGCCGTCACCAGGGCTTGGGAGACCGCGGGTCCCGAAGCAGCTGGGGCCTCGTCAGCCGCGCCAAGCACCGACACTTCCGGAGCCTACGGGGCTATGGGGGTGATTCCATGCGGCGATGTTCCTCCTGGCCCCGCTAGGGTGACCGGGCTAGGGAGACACGGGCGATGTTGCCTTCTTGCTCTGCAGAGGGAGGCACAACCGCCGTACCCTCCCTCCTCCTCTTCGCCAAAGATGTTGGCCTGATCAACCGAAGGCGAGCGTCAGGAAATAACAAGTACCAGCAGGGATAAAGCAAAGCTCGAGACAACTACCGGTCCACCGTGAGGTACTCCACCCTCCGCTTGTGAAGCTTCAGGCCTTACAGCATTGGGACCTAAGGGGCAGGCGTTCGGGCTCCCGCGGCGTCATGCGGTGCGGAGGAAGAATCGGATCCCGCCCCAGGAGGTGTTGGGGTGGAGGCGGCACCATGGGCCACCAGCGATGACCTACCCTTCGTCGGGACGAGGGGTTGCTCCTTGCCCCCTTGGTAGGCGTCGGCCTCGCCATCATCAGCAAGGGCGCGAAGAATCTTGGCCTTGCACGGAGGGGAGGTCTCCCCACCTCTTTCGGGGTCTCCTCCGAGTCCACCTCCTCTTCCCCCTCTCCGCGGGACTCCCCAGAAGACACCTCCACCAGTTTCTGCGCCGTAGGAGCTCCTGAAAACACAGGCGGCACCAGCCCGCACGCATCAAAAGTGAGCCTGGAGGCGACGACTTCCTCCCGGTCCCTACGTTGGAACAGGGGAATGAAGGCGCTAGGCGGTACTCCTCATTATCTCCGACTATAAGAAGCAGGACGGCTTCCAGTTCGTCGTCAGGCAGGTCCCCCGGCCTCAGGCGGGCCTTGTTTTCCCCTCCTTCAAGCTCCCAGAAGGGGCGCGCTCGCGCCTGGAGTGGGGCAACCCGCAGTGTCAAGAACTCCCTCAGGAGCATCGCTCTTGTTATTTTGACAACCCACGCATTGCCCGGCTTCAGGTCCGTCATCATCTGCCCCAGCACTGACAAATGCCCACTCATCGACAAGCTCCGCCCTGGGCCACTCCTTGCCTTGCTGGGGCGCCTCCATCGGCAACACCAGGCACGGATGGGCGAGCTTGGCATCCACCATAACCCATTTGGAACGAATATTGTCGGCCCTCTTCCCGGTGCTCAAGATCGAGTTGGCCTTGCCGGACGCAACGAAGTTGGCGCATCCAGAGATGTGACCCTCACTGACACAGAGGAAGAAGAAATGGCGCAGGAGCGCCACGGACGGCATCACGCCCAGGTACGCCTCATAGTAGTAGGCAAAGATGGACAGGAGGAGGACAGAGTTGGGATGGAGATACAACGCTTGCAGCCCATAGTGGTCGAGGACTTCATAGAAGAAATCAGAGAAGGGAGGAACCAACCCGGCGGCAACGCTGCTCGAAAAGAAGGGAAAGAAGGTGCCCCCCTTAGGCTCCGGCTTGTCGGAGGCAAGAAGGAGCTCTGTCTTCCCCCACTCATTGCTCTCTCCCGCTGTGAGCAGGCGCACGGAGGCAAGGCTCTTCTCCGTGATAGTGGGTGCCTCAAGAGCGGGCTCGTACAAAGCCGGAGCCAAGGAAGCCTGTGACCTTGCGCGGCGCCATGGGCGGCAGATGCAGAGCAAGGCCGAAGCAGATTTGTAGGTAGCGGAGGCGAAGAGCGAGAAAGGGGATCTGGAGCAAGGCAAGGAAGAAGCAATGAAGGCAAGTGCCGCCCACGCCAGCCTTTTGTCAAGTCAAGCAGTTGCCGAGGAACCGTTGGGTAGTGGAGACGCCCGCGTCCAATCAAACGCCATGCGTGAACCGAGGCCACAGGCTTTTGGGGGCCCGTGGTGCTCCGAACTTGACCCTTGGCTTCGCCGCGAAGCCAAGCACGAGCGCACCTTGGGCCCGGGGGCTACTGTCGGTGTTATGGGAATGGGGGTCCCCATACTTGCCTGCCCGCGGCCCGCGGCGTGGCCAAGCAGCAGGCCGTACAGCCCATCTTCACCAACAAGTCACCCAAGACCCTCGCGAGGGGCCAAGACTCACGAGGCGGACGATGCAAGACCTCCTCTGGAGTGGCCTAGCTAGGCAGGCTCACGAGGATTGGAGATATCAAGGCGAGGCGAACCTCACGAGGCTCTTGTGTCGTGAGCCATGACGATCGACACCAGCCGGGCGCCAGCGCGCGCAGCGTCCTTCTTTCCCCTTTGGTGGAAAGGAGGCAAGCGCAGCCGCGGTGTACCGAGGCCTCGGGCAAAGGTTTCCATTTCGGTGCAACGAGACCAAGATCAGGCGGACGGCAAGGCGGAGCTCATCATGGAGCCCAAGACGGCGTCACCCCAGAGCCTTTCACAGGCGCAGACTACCTTTTGTCAGGATAGCTTGTACTAGCTGTCCCCCTTCAAATTAGTCTGCCACTGTTGGCTCCCTTCCCGCTCAATATTTGGGAAGAGGACCAGGGCCTCTATAAATAGGACTAGCCACCACAGTAGAGAGGGGAGACATCATCAGACCCGGAGAGATCTCATCAGACCCGGACAGATCTCATCAGACCCAGAGATACACACAAGTCCATACACAGAAGAACACCTCAACCTCAGGAGGTTGTTCTTCGCCTTGTACTGTTCATCATCAGCCCAGGAGGCAATCCACCACCACCATACTGGAGTAGGGTATTACACCACAATGGTGGCCTGAACCAGTATAAAACCCGTGTTTCTGTGTCACGAGTTCATCGAGTTCGTCCACAAGATCTTAGCGAGCTAGAGCGTATATCGGTAGGAGGGAAAGGCTTTGCACACACCCCAGTGTTCGAACCTTAAGAGTCTGCCGGAACCCCACATCCGACATTTACTATTGACAAAATGTATAATAAAGGCAATACTCTTGAAGAAGAGTGTGCGGTATACTACTTGAATTCCCCCCCATCAATATGGACAAGGCCTTTATAGAGCTTGTCTTCACTACTAATGTAAGTTTGTCCTCCTCCAGCCTTCAAACTTTGTTGTTTATATTTGGATAGCTATGAGTGCAAATGCTATTTATTTTTGTCGTCTGCATCTAATTGCTTGTTCAAAGTTTATAAAGTAGAAGTACATAAACATAAGTTTGTCCTTCTCAATTTCTGTCTTTAGTTGTACAATCTAGTTCTTTATTCGTACCATGTAAATTAAACTAAATATAGCAAGTTATCTTCTTTAGCACTATGTGTATGCTTGTGTTCTTGATCTGTAATCCAGTGGTGTGGTGAGACTACCAAGAACAGCACAATGTCATATCCTGCTATGTCTCAACTATGAACAATGCCATATTATATTAATGTTATTTAAATCATGTCTCTTTATTTACCAATATGAAATGGTATAAATTGACAGTGCACTCACCATTCATGCTTATACGTTGTTTAGAACTACATCTATGCTTGTGTTCTTGATCTGTAATCATGTGGGCTGGTGAAGCTGGCCGCTCCTGCACAATGCCATTTCCTGCCGTCTTAAGTATGAACAATGCCTATTATGTTAATGCTGTTTTAAACCGTGTCTCTTTATTTCTGACAAAGAAATGAGATGAATTGACATCGTTGATGCTTATACGTGCAAAACCTGTTATCTACCTACTTGTTCCTCTTTTAGGGTTACAACACTTCTGCTAGGAAGAACTGCCACAATGATAGTGAGACGAACCCATTGTTTGTCCCTCTAATACATATTCCAGAAGAGAAGGCAACACATATTGAGGGTACGGATACAACCACAAAGTCACATCTTGATGTAGTGTCAAACTTACTCAGTGACACAAGCTTGATGAAGTCGCCGCCTAATTCTGTTCGACTTCTCCAGTCTAAAATTCAAGCAAAAATACATGCTTCCGCTCAAATATGACTGGAACTCCAATCTTTATGCAAGATTAACCATAAGTACATGATGTTTGTTGATGCTATGCAGCTTAAGTTGGTGGATATGAGCGCCAAATAAGCGTAGTCTCATCAGGTTGCTAAGCTGCTTGCGCTGCAGCTCCTGGGCCAGGCTAACATTTCTTGAACTGTGTTGAAGTGTTGTCGGTTCTGTCTATTATTTTGTCCTCCTGTTAACTTCCACTGGTGGCGACATGCCCAGTTTATGTAATCTGCTGTCTGGTTGCCCTTTATTATCACTGGCGGCAAACTTTGATGCCGAGGGGATGTAATATGCTGTTATTTCTTTGTTGTATAGTCTAGGTTTATTCTTGGTCGGTATACTGTAATTTAGGCTGGAAGGTTCAGTGTATCTTAGTGTTGTCAGTCTTCAGGCCGGCCCGTTACTCATATGGGCCAAAACCTGGGCCTATAATCATCTTGGGCCATTAGCAGGTCTAAACCTATAGTTGTTTCCTACCTTTAACAGGCCGAGTAAAGTTCTATCCAGCTGGGCCAGAGAATACCATGGGCTTTTAACAGGCTAAAACCTAGATTGGGCTAGTGTTGAGCCAAAAAATTCATGGGCCAATACAGGCCGAAACTGCCTAAGGCCCATGTTTGGCCCAAATAGGACGAGCAGTTAACAGGCCAAAATATATCTCGGGCCTGTTTGACCCAATAAAATTATGGGCTTTAAGCAGGCCAGTATCTACGCAGGCCATAGGCCTAAAAGTGTCATCGACCATTATTAGATGGGCTGTAAGCAGGCCAGATTCAACGCAGGTTGTAATTAGGCCCAACTGTTACACGGGCATTAACAGGCCGATAGTCCAGTTGGGCTGAAATTTATCCACAAAGTCAACGGGCCGTTAAGAGGCCCAAAGTTACTTCGGACAAGAAATAGCCCAGTTTCTGCATGGGCCGTTAAATGGCCTAAGTTAAGCCGGGCCGACAACGTCCCAGATGCACCATGGGCCACTAATAGGCCGAAACTATTATCGAGCCGAACTGGTAAACGGACATTTAACAGGCTGAAATATAAACCTGTCTTATTATGGGCCCAAAAGAAAAGTGGCCTGTTAATGGGCCCGATCCGATATGGGCCATAATTTGGCCCAAAACACGGCAGGCTGTGAACGGGCCTGATCCGATATGGGCCGTAATTTGGCCCAAAACACGGCAGGCTGTGAACGGGCCTGATCTGGTATGGGCCTCAATTTGGCCCAAAACATGGCAGTGTGTTAACGGGCCAGCCCACTAGTGTTTGAAAAAACATGATGGGCCTTTAGCTGAGCTGGCCTTTTCACCGGAATGGGCCTCTGTTGGGCAGTGCCACGTGTCGACGTATCATCGGCACCTCCAGGCCAATGAGTGGACGACATCTGTCCGAATGGTGAGCCGACACGTGTTTCCTCCGGCCAATGAGAATTTTACACGTGGAAAAATCCCATTGGTCGGGCTGTTAACGGGTTATCGGATCCAAAACCGGACCTGATAGCTTAACGGCGTCCCGTTACGGTGGATGCCACGTGTCGGTCACCCTCGACGAAAGCACTTCTATGACGCACGATTTATTGTCATGGAAGTGGAAACTTCCGTGATGATAATTTTGGTGATCTCATGGAACACTTCTATGATAGCACAGGTATGACTATCTTGATCCTGTCATAAATTTGTCATGGATGTACATGCATGATAGAAAACGTGACCTACTGTGACAAACACGTATCATCAGGGAAGCGTATTTTTTTGTAGTGCCACTTCCATTGGAGCCTCTCCGATGATGCGTGAGTAGCTCTTTGTAGACCTTCGGGTCCGTAGTTAGTAGCTCGATGGCTTCCTCTCTCTCATTTGATTCTCAAGACAATGGTCTCTTGGAGATCCATATGATGTAACTCTTTTGAAGTGTGTTTGTTGGGATTCGATTAACTTTGAGTTCATGATCAGATCTATCTCTTTTTACCCATGAAAGTTATTTGAGTTTCTTTGATCTCTTATATGCATGATTGCTTATAGCCTCGTATTTCTTATCTGATATTTGGGTTTTGTTTGGCCAACTTGATTTATTTATCTTGCAATGGGAAGAGGTGCTTTGTAGTGGGTTCGATCTTACGATGCTTGATCCTAGTGACAGAAGGGGAACCGACTCGTATGTATCGTTGCTACTAAGGATAAAACGATGGGGTTTATTTCTACATAAATAGATCTTGTCTACATCATGTCATCGTTCTTATTGCATTACTCCGTTTCTCCATGAACTTAATACACTAGATGCATGCTGGATAGCGATCAATGTGTGGAGTAATAGTGGTAGATCCAGGAAGGAGTCGGTCTACTAATCTTGGACGTGATGCCTATATAATGATCATTGCCTGGATATCATCATGATTACTTGAAGTTCTATCAATTTCCCAATAGTAATTCATTTACCCACCGTTTGTTATTTTTCTCGAGAGAAGCCACTAGTGAAACCTACGGCCCCCGGGTCTCTTTCTTGTATTATTTGCCTTTTATTTTCAGATCTATTAAACCCAAAAATACAAAAATACCTTGCTGCAATTTATTTCATTTGGCGTTCGATCTATCAATCTACTACAATTTATTCACGCCCGTTTGCCAATTTCTGGCGCCGTTATCCAAAGTGATTGGCAACCCCTTTAATACATCGGGTTGCGAGTATTTGTTATTTTTGTGCAGGTGCAGTTTACATGTTGTTGCTTGTTTCTCCTACTGGTTCGATAACCTTGGTTTCATCACTGAGGGAAATACCCACTGCCGCTGTGTTGCATCATCCCTTCCTCTTTGGGGAAATACTGACGTTGCTTCAAGCCACAATCACCTTGCAACATATACCAACTTGAAATACACATCCAAATAACCTAGAGACTTATATATGGGCTTGAGATGCATATCTAAACATCTAAACAGCCTAGAGAAATTAGGAACAAGGCCAGGAGAGAGGAAATAATCACCTGCAAGTGAACTAGCAACGCAACTTCGAGCACCATGGACAGGGAGACAAGAGAGCAAGCAGATCCCAGCCAGGAAAAATCAATCAGCAAATCCTAGACATATCCCAAAAGACAACATAGCCCTAGATGAGCTTGCATAGATCGCAAATGAAAAAGACAATCAGAGAAGCGAAGAGCCACCTCAGCCATCTCAGAAGCCTCTCTGGTGTGCTCCCTCTCCGGTCAACTTGAGAGCTAGCCCCTCCACCACGCCACCGTCCCAACTGCGAAACATCCAAAAAGATAAGGAACACACAAAGAAACAAAGCAGGATAAAAGACAGGAGCCGTCCACGAGCGAGATAACGTTCACCTAAAGAACGGCGGAGGCGGCATTGTCGGTGTACTAAAGGTTTGGCCCTTTAGTACCCCTTACTTGTGCACGGGCAGTTGCAGTCGCACCCGCGACAAGGCTTGACGGGGGCAGCTGGAGGCAAAATACAAGACGACCAAGATGGCCCAAGCCGGTAATCAGAAAGCAGAAGACAAGCCGGACCCCCGGCAAGATTCTTGCCAGGATGGCTCGCAAAGCCCAGGCAAGATCCTTGCCGAGATGACTTCCGAAGCACGGAGAAGACCACCACCCTTGAGGTTGAGAGCTCTGACACCATTGACAATGTCAAGACCAAGATCAAGGGGCGCCGGCGTGGTGGCATGCAAATCTTTGTGAAGACCAGAAGGCAAAGTTCCCAGGAAAGTTCCTGCCGGGGACGTTTGCGGGGCCCCGGCAAGATTCTTGTCAGGGACGATTGTGAGACCACGGCAAGGCTCCCACATGGCAAGGCTCCGCTGCCCCGCCACCGTTCCAGCACAACAACTAGCCTGCCAACCAAGCAAGCACCTGTGTGGTGGCATGCAAGATCCTGCCACCGCTCCAGCATAGCAGCTAGCCAGTCAGCTTGGTGTTGCATGCCTTGTCATCCTGGATGCATGTCAAGATGGGGTGAGGCGGTTACGGATGGGACGGGCTCTGTTTTCGTCCCCAATAAAGTTAGAGGGCACGTAAGCAATGCATTTAATGCGTTTGTCCTAAGACGCCAATGATAAGCACATGCACTGTACCACTTTACACCTCCTGCATGTCTGTACACAATGTGGTTGCCCCTTGTTATAAAAGGAGGTCCAAGGCGATACAGGGGGACTTTTTCCTGCCCAGTTTCCATGCATAGCAGCTAGCCAAAGCTCAAGAACACTGAATATGCATTGAAAGTAGGACTAGGGTTTTCCGCTTCTCAGCGTCCCGAACCTAGGTAAAAATCCCTCGTGTTAATTGTTAGATCTGCTCTTTTTGCATGCCTCTTCCCTGCTAAACCGTAGAAGGGATCCACGTGATCCCATAGGTGTCGTTTCCCGGACATCATTGGTGCGCCAGGTAGGGGACTTGAGGTTGTGCAAACCTGATCTAGAAGTTAGCGCGTCGGTTCCTTGATCACCATGGCTCCCAAGAAGATGGCGATCACGGTGATCGGTTCATCTGCAGCCAATCGGCCTGTGCTAGCACGGACGGGCGACGGTATAGGCGCTGGTGGTGGAGGAGGTGTGGATCACGAACATCCACGGCGTTCTGCCGACCGAAGCCAGGCGAGCGGCATCGTCTGCGGCCGCAACAACGATCCGCATGCCGCTGGGCCCAAGGACGGAGCCGTGCTGCCTACGGGTGGCATAGCGACCTCCAAGACACCCCCGCAGGCGCTTGCACCACGGTCTTCCTAGGCCTTGTGCGATGAGCGGTGCCATGATGTTGGAGATCACAAGCATCCCCACGGAAAGAGCCCTCAGCATCATTCTCGAGATGCGTAGGGCCGACATGCATGCCAAGATGTAGGTGTAAATGGTGCACGACCACGAAACCAAGATGGGGCTCCTTCTAACATGGTTAGAATTCCAGGCACGTCCCATTCCACGTGTCTGTCGCTGCTGCCTACACAAGCCAAAGCATTGGCGCGAGCGTAGCTAGTCCTCAATTTTCCACCTACTGCGGAGAAGCAAGAAGAGTGGAGAGCTGCTATCTAGAGCCTTATTGGCCACGCCAATACAGATGGGGAGGCAGGTCCTTTGTGGTGTCGGTCCACCGAGCCGGCGCGTGCCGATGGCGGAAAGGTCAGAGGCGCTGCAACCACGGTGCACTCCCCTCCACCACGACAAAACGGGTCACCAGCTCGGCGGCTCGATGCCCGCGATGACGGATCCACGGCGTCGTCCGATCCACGAGCTCGTCCCGACCAATATCAAGTTCTTCAGGAATGGGTCAAAGAGGATGCTCGAACTACCATCGAGCAGCAACGGGAAGCGGGCCATCAATCCGATAGGTGTTCGGGTCCCACTATAGACAGGCCTCCGCTGGGGGATTCTGGTGACTTACCTTATGAGGTGGGTTGTCCAACTTTCACCCGTGCGCTGCACCGATTCCAGTGTCCCACAACCACATGTTCAAACCAGATGTCACAGAGAAGTACGACGGAAAGACTCATCTGTCCGAGTTCTTGAGTGTTTACACCATCGCGATGCAATGCAAGCCGGGGGGGCTCGGGACGACAAGGTGCTCGCCAACTACTTCCCATTGTGCTTAAGCCCAACGTCAGGTCGTGGTTGATGCACCTGTCAGTAGATTTCATCTCCTCTTGGTCGGATCTGTACCACAACTTTGTTGGCGCCTTTACCGAAGGCCACCAAGCTCCTGGCCAGGCAAGTGATTTACATCTCATCCCCCATAAGGATGGCGAATCCTTGCGCAAAAACATACATAGGTTTAGCCGTGCGCAGTACAACATCCTAGATGTCCATCCTGCCACTGTCATCAGCGCGTTTCATCAGAACGTGCGCAACCGCAAGATGCCTGAAGAGCTGGTAATGAACAAGGTTAGGGACGTTGAAGAACTTTATGTCTTGGCCAACAGATGTTGAGGCAGTCCTGGATTAGGGGGTCTCCGGATAGTCGGACTATATCCTTTGGCCAGACTGTTGGACTATGAAGATACAAGATTGAAGACTTCGTCCCATGTCCGGATGGGACTCTACTTGGCGTGGAAGGCAAGCTAGGCAATACGGATATGCATATCTCCTCCTTTGTAACCGACCTTGTGTAACCCTAGCCCCCTCCGGTGTCTATATAAACCGGAGGGTTCTCGTCTGTAGGACAAGATACAATCATACCATAGGCTAGCTTCTAGGGTTTAGCCTCTCCGATCTCTTGGTAGATCAACTCTTGTAATACTCATATCATCAAGAACAATCAAGCAGCACGTAGGGTATTACCTCCATCAAGAGGGCCCGAACCTGGGTAAACATCGTGTCCCCTGCCTCCTATTACCATCCGCCTTAGACGCACAGTTCGGGACCCCCTACCCAAGATCCACCGGTTTTGACACCGACATTGGTGCTTTCATTGAGAGTTCCACTATGTCGTCACCATAAGGCTTGATGGATCCTTCGATCATCGCTAGCGATGCGGTCCAGGGTGAGGCTTTGCTCCCCGAACAGGTATTCGTATTCGGCGGCTTTGCACTACGGGCCAATTCGCTTGGCCATTTGGAGCAGATTGAGAGCTACGCCCCTGGTCATCAGGTTAGATTTGGAAACTTGAATTACATGGCCGATATTCACGGAGACTTGATCTTCGACGGATTCGGGCCCATGCCGAACGCGCCACGCAGTCACGACGAGCAAGACATAACTCTACCGTCGGACAGTGTTTGGGAGATCGCATCCGCAGCTACTCCGGCCTTTAATCCGGAGCAAGTCGCGCCATCTAAGAGTGGTGGGATGGACCCCGCCATGGAGGCTACACTCTTAGTGGCGATAGAGCCGGATACTGACTTCACCTCGTACGAGAGCCATGTCGCCGAACCACTGGATTTATCCTCGGCCACGGACTCCGAGCTGCCTACATCTGTGCCTGTCGAAACCGACGGGGCACCGATCATGGAGTTCACCTCCGCGGATATCTTTCAGCACTCACCTTTTGGAGATGTGCTAAATCCATTAAGGTCTCTCTCCCTGTCAGGAGAACCCTGGCCGAACAATGTTCGGCTAGAATGGGATGCGGACGACGAAGAAATTCGCTACCCACCCACCACCCACTTAGTATCCACTGTCGATGAGTTAACCGACATGCTCGACTTCAACTCTAAAGACATCAACGGTATGGACGACGATGCAGGAGACGAACCGGAACCACCGCCCATAGGGCGCTGGACCGCTACTTCATCACATGATGTATACATGGTGGACACCCCCTACGAAGCCAATGACTATGAGAAAGCGGAGGATGACCCCTCCAAGGAGCAACCCAAGCGCCGACGTTAGCGGCGCCGCTCTAAGTCCCGCCATAGCAAAAACAGCGATAATAATAGTCCACTCGACTCGGGAAGAGACGACAACTGCACCACCCGGTGGTAGAAAATGATCAAGATGCAAACTGCAAACATAGTACGGATCCGACGTCCGAACACGATGACGCCAAAGATAAGCCTCATCAATCCCCGTCTAGGGAAGAAAACAGTCCGGACGAAGATGCACCCATCATCCCAGAAACACACTTGGAGCAAGAGAACCTCCGCAGAAGGATTACTGCCACAACACAAGATACGCTCAGCAGCAAGTGGAACAAAGCACCAAAGTATGGTGGAAGTTACCATCCAAAGAGCTATCCAAAGCGCAAGCTATTACCGGAATTTGACGATGAGGCCTTAGAGCCCATACAGCCGAAAAGTGATACGGCCAACCGGCCGGATCCACCACCCTGTGAACGCGATAGAGCGGCTAACAAAGTCACGCATAGGTCAACACACGTTCTACGTGAGAACTTGCATCAAAAATCCGGCGCGACCAGATCTATCTATGGATCTAGGAAGCGTGCTACGGTACACAACCAACACCGAATACTACAACTGTGTGAACACTATGGCGCATCCCAATACAGGGGTACCGCACACCCACTATGTTTCACTGATGAGGTGCTGGATCACGAATTCCCAGAGGGATTCAAACCGGTGAACATAGAGGCGTATGACGGAACCAAAGACCCGGGAGTCTGGATAGAGGACTTCATCCTCCATATTCATATGGCTCGTGGAGACGATCTCCATGCCATTAAATACTTGCCCCTCAAGCTTAAAGGGCCAGCTAGGCACTGGCTGAAAAGCCTCCTCGAAACCTCAATTGGATGTTGGGAGGAGCTCGAGGACGCTTTTCGGGCCAATTTTCAAGGGACTTATGTCCGACCACCGGATGCAGACGATTTAAGTCATATAATCCAACAGTCCGGAGAGTTCGCCCGAAAGCTTTGGAACAGGTTCCTTGCCAAGAAGAACCAAATAGTCGACTGTCCGGACGCCGAAGCCTTAGCAGCTTTTAAACATAGCGTCCGAGATGAATGGCTCGCCAGACACCTCGGTCAAGAAAAACCGAGAACAATGGCAGCCCTAACAAGCCTCATGACCTGCTTTTGTCCGAGCGAGGACAGCTGGTTGGCTCGTAGCAGCACCAGCGACCCAAGCACATCGGAAGTAAGGGGTGGCAATGGTAAACCACGACGCAACAAAAACAAGCGTCGAAATAAAGAAGGTAGCCCAGGTAACACGGCGGTAAAAGCCGGATTCAGGGGCTCCCGACCAGGTCAGCAGAGAAAGCCTTACAAAGGCAGCAGAGAAGGACAATCTGGCCTAAACAAAATTCTTGACAAACTCTGTCAGATTCACGGCACCCCAGAAAAACCTGCAAATCATACCCACAGAGAATGTTGGGTCTTCAAGCAGGCCGGTAAGCTAAATGCCGAACACAAAGGGGAAGAGACACCAAGCGAAGACGAGGATGAACCTCGCAAGCAAAGCACCGGAGGACAAAAAAAGTTCCCATTGGAGGTTAAAACAGTAAACATGATCCATGTGACAAGGAGAAGAAGCAATCACGCACTCCGATGCACACGCGCCATAGATCCCATCACCCCTAGGTCCAACCCCTGGTTGGCCTGCCCGATCAGGCTTGATCGTAGGGATCACGATACACATATCCGGCGCAAAGGACTAACGGCCTTGGTGTTAGACCCAATACTAAATGGGTACCATTTCACAAGGGTCCTCATGGACGGCGGCAGTGATCTCAATCTGATATATCAGGACACTGTCCACAAAATGGGGATAGACCCGGCACAAATAAGCCATAGTAATACTACCTTCAAGGGAGTAATACCATGCCAAGAGGCCCACTGCACGGGCTCTCTACTACTAGAGGTGGTATTCTGTTCTCCCGATAACTTGTGAAGTGAAACGTCAACTTTTCACATCGCTCCATTCCGAAGTGATTTTCAAGCACTACTCGGAAGGGCGGCTTTCGCTCGTTTTAACGCAATACCGCATTATGCTTTTCTCAAGCTCAAAATGCCCGGTCCATGAGGCGTCATTACAGTTAGTGGAAACACCAACCATTCTTGATGTATGGGAGACGACCGTCGTCTCTAACAGCCGCACACTAGATGGCCTCACCAACCAGAAAAAATGGCAGGTCATCAAGACCACGGACATGGTTAGACGAGTCCGGCGTACCATCATACACGCATGAGATTGGTTTTCGAACCCTCATAAAATGATACCAGGGGCTTCCCGCATGTAATCAGGGCCAGCCCGGCTCAACTAGGCCTCTCTGGAATCTTGACAATTCATTCTTCTTTTTGGCATCGCAACTTTCACCTAAGTTCTTTCCTTTCACAGGTGACAATCGTGCTACACCCGTCTAGGACATGGCACAACAGAGACACGGGCGCAGACATGTAGCAGGGACCCGCCCAAAGGTTTATTTTTAGATTAAGGCCCTGCATAAACCTTTTTTTACTGTCTCTTGTTGCTCACATCCTCCGGATACTCCACACAACCGAGAAGGATGCCGGCGTTATTGGCATGTGGCCACGCCAGGATTTTGCACGTACCCGGACACATGGGGTTTCTTATAAAGGGCATTGTTTAGCCCGGTATATGTTATAAAGACCAAACACCTTAGGGAGTGTTCGGCATCGCGAGTTTGGCCCTATATGCATCAGCTCCGAATCATGTCTTTGGTCAAATGTTGGGTTTGCCCGGCTCCCACGTTTTGGTACCTTATGTTCCATTATATTGGCTAAGGTAGCACTGGGAGAACTACTGCGATTGTGCCCTGGTTCATCCGGATGAGCACCTCAGTAGAGAAAGCCGAAGACTGACTGTCATGATATAGCGAGGGACTGGTCAACCACTCGATGACTAATCGGAATCTTTGGCATTCCTCCACATTAACGAAGGGCCGTTTCCCAGTCATGTACGTACGCGCCCCGTATTCGGACGAGCGTAGAAGTACCAGGGGCTATATAGTAGCCCCACTGTCAAACTCCTATGGCTAAGTGAAAGTGTTAAAGCAATATAGTCTGATTGCCTTGTTCGCTACGCTATATCGCCTCCTTAACGGACCAAGACGTTGGATCAAGTGTGGATATGCATGTTTTGTGAACACCCCCGCATTATATGTATGGGGGCGGAAGCCGACGACTGCAAACTTTCAGGTTATATACATATATACATAAACTACCGCATAGGAGGCATCATAGTACTTTCGGGAAAAAGTATAAATACAACCTTGATTAATTCAGAAAAACATTTTTTGTACAATGGGACTACATGTCACTGGAAAATAATATTCTTCAAGCACTGAGCCTTTATCGAACGAGTGCCTTCAAGGACTTCTTCAAAGTAGTGCTCGGCAACCACTCGGCCTATGGCCGAACCCTGTGCCGCAACAGTGGTGGCCTCCATCTCCGCCCAGTATGTTTTGACATGGGCAAGGGCCAACCGCACACCTTCTATGCACGCCGATCTCTTTACAGCATCAATGCATGGCACAACATCAAGGAATTGTTGCACTAAGCTAAAGTAGCTATTCGGCCTTGGCCCTCGCGGCCACAGGTGATCCACAACGGACCTCATGGCAAGTCCGAACAACCTATGGAGCTCGTCCCAACTGGTCAATCGCTCATTCATCAGCAGCAGACGGACTGGAGCATGAAACTGTGACCAGAAAAGCTTTTCCACTTCGGGAACTTTCTGATCCTTGAAGTACTCTGCTGCATTAGCAGCACTTGCAGCCAAATCCATGTACGCGTCCGCAGACCTCCATAGCCGGTCCAGAGGAGCATACTTCAGATCTCCGAACATAGTCCGCAACAAGAAGGGCTTCCCAGACACGATATCTGCAGCTTGATTCAGCTCCTCCTTCATCGCTCTAATTTTGGAGTGGGCTTCCTTGGCAGCCAACCGGGCCTTCTCCAGGTCCGTCGCCTTCACCCGGTTTTCTTCTTCAAGAAGCCGGTAACGGTCAGCAACATCTTTTAACTCTACAGCCATCTTGGCTATTTTTTCCTTGCTCTTGCAATGCGCGGCCTGTTCGGCCCTTAACTCTTCAGCCGCCTTTAAAGCGGCCGCATTGCTACTCCTTACTTGCTCTTTGGCTCGGGCAAGCTCTGCCCGAAGGGTCTCCACGGTGGCAGCTCCATCTGCAGTCACAACATATTAAAGATACTGGCATCATGCTGCTCTTATTATGTGACGATCACCAGAAGAATCACTCACCCTGTGTCTCGTCAAGCTGCTTGTTGACAAGCACGATGCCGGCATCTGCCGCATCCAGTTGTCGCTTTAGTTCGGCAAACCCATCAGTCCAGCTAGCCACCGGAGCTTCAACCGCATGCACATAAAGGCGGTCTGGTTATTACCTGGGACACTGATCCTCTGTTTGTCGCCGTTCTCGACGACAACCAGAGCCTCAGGGGCCACTATCTGCATGGGCATACCTAACATATGTGGTACCGTTAAAGGCATACATTATTTCACGTACCTCGAACCCATTCAGCAGACTCATAAAAGCTTCGTGCAAACCGCTTTCAGTGGATGAAATCCTTTCAATTACCATTCCCATTAGCATACGATGCGCTTCCGAGACGACAGCTTGCCCCAGAAGATCCTTGAGCGCGTCCGACCGCACACTGTACGGACCCTTGCTGTCGCTCTCCTCAGGAGCCGGATACTGGGGATGCCGGGCAGCCAAAGGGTTATCCTCTGGCCCTAGTGGATCCGGAGATACCCTTCGCGACGACACTTCAAGGTCGCCCGCTTCTTGAGTTGGGCAGTCCGGGGGAGGCGTTTCGCTCTCCATCATCTCCGGAAGAAGATCCCCCAAAGATGAACTCTGTCGAGAAGGGCTACGATCCGGACTACAATTTATAAGCATCGGTTATTGTCTTCGGAAGTAAGGTAGGATATCTTCACTATTAAGTACTTTTTGATTACTTACAGCTCGGTAGAGGGCTGATCCCCGCGCGGACATTGTGCGGCAAGAATACCCTCCAAGGCAGGACCCTATGGCGGAGATTTCTTGTCCCGTTTGGAAACCTTAGTTTTCGGATCTTCAGAGGTAGTCCTCTTCCTTCCCCGGGGAGAGAGAATGTCAGATTCTTCCCCTTGGTTATCCTCCCTCGCAGAGGCGCTCATTCCCTCGATTGGAATAGGTAGTGATGGAGGCCCGCTTTCGGCCTCTTTATTCCCCCCTTCATCTTCCTTTGAGGGCACTTGACAAGGATTTTGCAGCACCGGATTTTCCAAGCCCTCAGGAAGGGGGGCCGAACACCGGATCATCTTTGCCTTTGTTATCTAGTCCTGGTCAAAGAGCGATTCTTCAGAATGATGTCATGGTAAATAAAAGGACAGTGTGTTCGGCCATTGGATTACTTACTTGGGCAGCGGGGCGGTTGCAGCTCAGGCCCACGTCCTCGATGGTGTCCGGACACTCTATTTGGGGTCCAAAGTACTACTTGTACATCTCCTCATGCGTCATGCCGAGGAAATGCTGAATAGTGCGGCCCTTCCGGGTTGAATTCCCACATGCGGAGGGGCCGGCATTTGCAAGGTTGGACTCGAGGAACCAGCATAACTTGCATTACCATAACTAGACTGAAATCTCCCTCGAAGAGATCTCGGCTACGGCTCTGCAGTATTGGCACGTCCTTGGCTGGACCCCAGCTTAGCCCCCTGCTGATCTGTGACATCAGTTGTGGTGGGGGGCCCGAGCGAAAGCTGGGGGCAGCTACCCATTTGACACTTCGGGGAGCTGTGATGTAAAACCACTTCCACTGCCACAATCCGGACACCTCTAGAAAGGAACCCTTTGGCCATGGAGCGTCAACAATTTTGCTTATTAAAGCACCTCCGAACACTGCATACTGCCCCTCGACTGTCTTCGGCTTCACATCAAAGGTCTTGAGCCACTGGCCGAAGTGAGGGGTAATGCGAAGGAAGGCCTCACATATGACAATGAATGACAAGATGTGAAGAAGGGAATCTGGGGCCAGTTCATGAAAATCCAGCCCGTAATAGAACATAAGACCCCTAACAAAGGGATCCAAAGCGAGGCCTAGCCCTCGGAGGAAGTGGGAGATGAACGCAACGCTCTCGTTGGGTTCAGGAGTAGGGACGACCTGCCCTCGGGCGAGCAGCCTATGCGAAATTTCGGCGGTCAGGTATCTGGCCTCCCTCAACTTCTCGATGTCCTCCTCCGTGACGGAGGAAGGCATCCACCGGCCTTGAAGGCTGGATCCGAACATTATTGAAGATCCGAAGCACCTGACCTGAGCTTTGGGTGTTAGAATTCAAGGCGGGGGAAGGATTCGATTGTGTGCGAGAGGGAAAAAAGAAAAAGCATTGTCCCTTTATAAAGGGGGTGAATATCAGGCATCATCCTCGTGGCCGTTTGAGACTTACCTAAGATCTAGGAGTCATACCAACATGCACGGTTGGGTTACCCATGTTTGTATTGATGAGAATCCCGTGATAAGGGGAACATGATCTCTGCTTTGACGAGACGTGTCAAGGAAACCGCCTCGCGTTATGTGCGGGGCTGGTTGAAGAAAAATGATTCAAATGATGACCGGGCAATGGCGTGATGTCATGCTGTCAAAACGTGTCAGCAGATTAGATTTGTGGAAATATTATTCTCTCTACGGTGGTATGTGGAACTTATTTTGCAGGGTCGGACACTATCCTTGTATTCAAACTCTTCTGTGGTGTATTCGGAGGAGGAACCCGCCTTGCAATGCCGAAGACAACACTGCGCGCCGGACTCATCGTCATTGAAGCCTGGTTCAGGGGCTATTGAGGGAGTCCTGGATTAGGGGATCTCCGAACAGTTGGACTATATCCTTTGGCCGGACTGTTGGACTATGAAGATACAAGATTGAAGACTTCGTCCCGTGTCCGGATGGGACTCTACTTGGCGTGGAAGGCAAGCTAGGCAATACGGATATGCATATCTCCTCCTTTGTAACCGACCATGTGTAACCCTAGCCCCCTCCGGTGTCTATATAAACCGGAGGGTTTTAGTCTGTAGGACAAGATACAATCATACCATAGGATAGCTTCTAGGTTTTAGCCTCTCCGATCATGTGGTAGATCAACTCTTGTAATACTCATATCATCAAGAACAATCAAGCGGGACGTAGGGTATTACCTCCATCAAGAGGGCCCGAACCTGGGTAAACATCGTGTCCCCTGCCTCCTGTTACCATCCGCCTTAGACGCACAGTTCGAGACCCCCTACCCGAGATCCTCCGGTTTTGACACCGACAGATGTGCTTGGGCTGAGGAAGGAAGGAAGTACCCCGACGAAGATGCCGGCGTGGGAAGTGACCCCGGAGATGAAGACGTCGTCGCCTCGAGAAAGAAGGGCTGACAGCGTAACAGGAATCGCAAGGGAAAGACCGTGCTTGCCGTCGAGGAATCCGACAATCCCGGGACCACCAAGAAGGCCAAGGTTGACGACCCCGGCAAGGAGGTTGCGGGTGCGGTGCCTGCCAGGCCTTGGCGGCAAGGAGAAGCGAAGCGGCTAGTCTCGACGCTGGCCTTCTACCCTCTTGACTTGGTCAACCAAGTCGACGATGGGCGCAACGAGCCCTTCAAGCGCCTGGCAGTCTACATCTTCCGGCAGGCTGTTGAGCACATTGGTGAGGTTGAGGCCAGGGTTCCTATACGCCACCTTGGTGACCACCTTGAGGAGGACGCCCGGTAGAGCTTGCTAGATTGGTTGGCCAACTGGGTCGCCCGGCTAGAGTGGAGTAGCTTTAGGGCTTCAAGGATGGCCTCGAAGAATATGGTCAGCCTGGCGCTCACCCTCTCCTCGTGGGAGAATGTGAAGCTTGGCATGCCCATGATGGACAGTTGCGTGGTGAGCCTCTCCACGACGTTGATGAGGCACTCAGTCCAGATCCCCACGCCTTTCACGGTCATTGTAGGTGGCAGCGACACTCTCAAGCAGTTGCTTCTCCTCTAGGAGGTCCTTAGCCAGGGTCTTCTCACGAGCCCTGCTGCCTTCGAGGGACTCCTCCAGAGTGGTCAGCTTTAGCTTTAGATCGGAAAGGAGTTGTTGGCGGCATAGATTTGCTTGGTCTTCTCAGATATGGTGACCTGCAACTCCGCCAAGGTGTAGGCAGTTTTGTCTCTATCGCTCTTGAGTGTCGAGACCTCCTTGATGTGCTTATCCAGCTCCACCTCCAGCTTCTCCACCTTTCTGAGCAGCTCATTCTTGGTGGCCTCTGCAATTTGGTGGCAGCAACGGCTTCCTTTAACTTGCCGGCGTGATCCAGGACCAGAGCGTCAAGTGTGTCCTTATGCTTTTTCTCCAGCTCCTAGGTCCGCTGCGCGACAAGTTTTTCAACTTCTTCATCCTTGTCGTGGATCTTCGCGAGCGGCAAGGTCCTCCTCCTGAGCATCAAGAGCAAGACACGATGCTCCCTTAGTTGGGCGTCTTCCTTGGTGGCCTGTGCAATGGCCCCTTCGTGTGCCTTCTCAACGTCAGACTACTTCAGGAGGAGCTCGTCCCAACAATGGCTTAGCTGCTCCTGGCTAGTCCTCAGCTCCTGCCGGGCCTCGGCAAACCGGGCCTGCATCTGCTCGATGCACTGTTGGAAGTCTGCCTCTACCGGATCGACGACCGCTGCCCCGGAGTCCAGTTTCTCTTTGCAGGCACGGTGCAGTGCATGGAGCTTCTGAAAGTTGCTGCTCATGGTTGGAAGGAGCTGGTCTTCCTTGGAACCGCTGCTGCTAGCGCTCGGCTCATCGAGAACCTTAAGCCCAGTGGCGGCGATGAATTCTTCGTCAAAAACGTCCCCCTCGGTTGGCGCTCCGGTGCTTGCCGTCCCCAGGATGCTGACGGACAGATCGTCACCCACCTTCAGATATCTGCTTGAGGCGGGGGCTTCCAAAGCTCACGGTTGGTCCTCGATCACCATCTCCCCAGCAGCCGAGGACTCCAGCGCCAATGTAGCGCCAGGCGCTCCCGTGACAGGGATGCCATCAGTTCGGTCACCGGTCTCCTTGCTTGCCTCCCCGGCAGACCCCTTGGCGGCCTCTTCATGCACGTCCTTGGCGGCCTCGTCGGCAGTGACTTTGGCGGTTTCGGCTGCAACATCCTTGGCAGTCTCCTCAATGGTAGCGTCAACATCCATCTGATCTACCAAGGGGAGATCTGATAGCCAAGGAGGAGAAATGAGATGAAACCAAGTTTGAAGCTCAAAGCAAACAAAAAAGAGAAAGGAAAACCACACAGCTAAAATGACAAGTGCCAGGAAGCAGGCGGCTTATCTGTGACGAGCTGTTGGGGGTGGTTCCCTCCCCGACAACACTCGTTGTCGGTATGGAGCTATCGGCACCTTTGCTCACTGGCTCTTCCTCCACGTGCATGGGCTCGTTGCTGGAAGCCCTTGCCAGGGATCCCTCCCTAGGTGGTGTGGTTGACGGAGGAGGCGTGTCGGGAGTGGCCCTCCGTGTTGGGGAACGTAGCATGCAATTTCCAAAAAATTCCTACGCTCACACAAGTGAAGAAAATATGCCCTAGAGGCAATAATAAAGTTATTATTTATTTCCTTATATCATGATAAATGTTTATTATTCATGCTAGAATTGTATTAACCGGAAACATAATACATGTGTGAATACATAGACAAACAGAGTGTCACTAGTATGCCTCTACTTGACTAGCTCGTTAATCAAAGATGGTTATGTTTCCTAACCATGGACAAAGAGTTGTTATTCGATTAACGAGATCACATCATTAGGTGAATGATCTGATTGACATGACCCATTCCATTAGCTTAGCACTCGACCGTTTAGTATGTTGCTATTGCTTTCTTCATGACTTATACATGTTCCTATGACTATGAGATTATGCAACTCCCGTTTGCCGGAGGAACACTTTGTGTGCTACCAAACGTCACAACGTAACTGGGTGATTATAAAGGTGCTCTACAGGTGTCTCCAAAGGTACATGTTGGGTTGGCGTATTTCGAGATTAGGATTTGTCACTCCGATTGTTGGAGAGGTATCTCTGGGCCCTCTTGATAATGCACATCACATAAGCCTTGCAAGCATTGCAACTAATGAGTTAGTTGTGAGATGATGTATTACGGAACGAGTAAAGAGACTTGCCGGTAACGAGATTGAACTAGGTATTGAGATACCGACGATCGAATCTCGGGTAAGTAACATACCGATGACAAAGGGAACAACGTATGTTGTTATGCGGTCTGACCGATAAAGATCTTCGTAGAATATGTAGGAACCAATATGAGCATCCAGGTTCCGCTATTGGTTATTGACCGGAGACGTGTCTCGGTCATGTCTACATTGTTCTCGAACCGTAGGGTCCCCACGCTTAATGTTACGATGACAGTTTCATTATGAGTTTATGTATTTTGATGTACTGAAGGTTGTTCGGAGTCCTGATGAGGACATCAATACCATTGTTACACCCACAGCCCCTACTGTTACATATACTGGACCAATTACTAGAGCTTGCGCACGCCAATTAAATTACCAGGTACTTTCGTTTCTTGGTAATGATTCTAATGTTCATGAGATTATGATGCTGCCTAAATTGGATACATTTGTTTTGCTTAGAAATGAAGGGCCTAGCTTGGAGAAGGATGAACATTGGAGCAAGAACACGCATGGAGTTGATGGCATGCGCAAGGGGATCAAGAACGGAGTTACAAGTGATGATTTCAGGACTTTGAAGCCGCCATAAGGAGTGCATGAAGCCTTGGACGAAATATACAAGGTGCCACTTCATAATATTCGTCCATAGGCTATTCTAGGTGCTGCGTCACCTTATTAATGGGCCAGGCCCATGTAATTTCGAAATACTTAAGTATAGGCTATTTTTAGAGTCCGTATGTGTGGGGAAACAAGAGTTAGGGTTGGTTTCGGACCCCACCCTCAAGGGCCACGAAATTCCCCCCTCTTCCTCCATATATACAGCCCTTAGGGCATCATTTAGACTTTGGGTTTTGTTTAGATTAAAAGTTCGCCATAGCTGCAACTTCGCGTACTTCGTTTGTGTCCAACGACCAGACCAAGACGTCACAGAACCCCACCTTGATCAATAAAGCTTTCATCTTATATTCGCAATATCCCGATTGCAATCTCAGTTTCTTGGTTGTTCTTCGTTTGCTCGCAGGAAACAGACCCTCGTGGTCAGGTTGATCGTGCTCCGGCGTGGTCAATAACCCTCGGAAGTTGGTTTAGCGATTGCTAAGGCGCGACGTCTCGCACGTTCGTAGTCGGATCGTCAAGGTCGACTCCCACCGAAAACGATAGCCACCATCTCATCGAAACATCGGGACACCTTTGCCTCTATCAAGTGGTATCAGATTTCCAGGTTGCTCGGTGAGATTTTACAGTTTTTCGTAGATTAGATCGAGTCTGTTCTTCATACCTACAGTCCACGAAAAAGCCAGAAAAAAAATTAGGGTTAGTTCATCATATCCGAACCAATCTAAGCCTTTGCATAATCTTTTTAGGGTTTTTGCTTTGTTGAATTTGCAGTTGCATCGTCGTGTCAAGTTGCTGGTCTTAGAGTCTAGTCTTTTAGAGTTTCGAGTTCTGGTCATAAGTTGCCACGCCGCCGCCGCACCATCATCATCGCCCATCTACCACTTTTGCTTATCTGCCACCGATCTGAATCCATATCCATATACCACCACCAATCTGTATCCATATACCACCACCAATCTGTATCCATATACCACCACCGCTACCATATACCACCACCGCTGCCATATACCACAACCATATATCCACCACCAATCCGAGTTCTTCTCATATTAAGTTTGTTCTTGAGATCAATCTAAATTCTGATTCGTGTTTCCTTGCCTGCGTAGGTCTCGGAAAAAAAAGAGGCTGGACACCCCCGGGCAGTTTTTAGGCCAAAATTTTCACGGGCAAATTTTTTTCCCTATCCTATTTTTAGGCTTTTCTGAGTCTTTTGAGCCACGTGCCATCATAGTGATTTTTTGTCGCACTTTTTCGTCGTCGCTGCCCTGATTTCCGAAAAAAGTGCAAAAAAAAATTTCGTGCCCATCCTATCAGTTTGACGAGGTAAGAGTTTTGAGACACTCGCCATTATAGTGATTTTTTGCGAAAAAAAAGAGGAGCGCAAAAAAAAGGAGCGCAAAAAAAAGAGCGAAAAAAATGAGTTCCAGAGTGTGCTTTTCCCTTATTTACGTGCAGCGCCGTGATTTTGTTAGTGTTGTAAGCTCACGTCTCTAGCACGGTCTAGCCTAGGACCAGCACAGTACCGTCATTGAGCGTTTATTCAACTTTGCATCTCTGAATTGATTATTGCTGACCCTTTTTTGCTACCATACTATAAGCCTTCCCAGCTCCACATATATCTACGTCGTGCGTTTGACTCTCCCTGGCAATCGCTCTATCCAAGCTTTTGAGAATTTTTGACTACAACGGTTGCCGATCACCGCCTGCTGCTGGGTAAGAACTGGTAAGAATTTGAGATTTGCTTGACGGATTTGTGACACCCGCCACCACCACCACTTGTTAGTAGTCTGTAGGATCATATTCTTGTGTGTTTCTATTGCTACTAACCATGCCAGGATCACAAGCCAACGGGACTGACAGGGAGAACTTGACGAACAAGGAGCTTCATGATACGTTTCAGCAAATGATGAGTGGACAGGTGCAAGATGTGATAAACAGATTTGAAGAGGCCATGGAGAAGATAGATGGCATGGAGAAGAAGTTTGAAACAAAGGTCGATAACAAGTTTGCTGAATTGCTTTCGCGTTTTCCACCACCACCACCGGCTGCTCCTGCCGCACCTCTGCAACAACAGCAACAACATCGACTACCTCCACATCGGGAAACAGCCCTCCGCCGAGCGAGCCGTGTCCCTCTTCAGTCGGGCCAAACTGCTGGTGCTGCTGTTGATACTTCTGTGGCTCCTACTGCTGATGTGGAGGAGGATGATTATGTGGGAGATTATGAGGATGAGGTTGATCAAAATCAGAACTACGTGCCACCACCAGCACAGCAACCACCAGGTCGTCCACATGCAAATAATGGCAATGGTAGGGCTCACCCTCAGGTACGAGATCATGACCATCTCCCTAAACTAAAATTGAATATTCCACCATTTGAGGGTAGATATGTTCCTGATATATATCTTACTTGGGAGTTAGAAACTGAACAATGATTTACATGTTTACAATATCCCGAGGAGAGACGTGTTCCTACTTCTGTTTGTGCATTCACTAGTTTTGCATGTGTTTGGTGGTCTGAGCATTGTAGATTATATCCTATTCCGGCCACTTGGGCTGCTTTGAAAACTGCTATGCGTACTCGTTGGGTTCCACCATATTATCAACGTGAATTACTTCAAAAATTGCAGCGCTTAAGACAGGGAAAAATTCTGTAGAAGAATATTATCAGGAATTACAAACTGGCATGATTAGATGTGGTATTGTTGAGGAGAATGAAGCTATGCTTGCATGTTTTATGGGTGGATTAAATAGAGAGATTCAGATGATTCTAGAGTATAAGGAGTATACTAATATCACTCGTTTATTCCATCTTGCTTGTAAAGCTGAACGTGAAGTGCAGGATCGACAGGCATTGGCACGGACTAACTTTTCTGCAGGTCGACCTTCATCATGGACACCACGTGCATCATCTACTTCCACACGTTCTGCTACACTGGCGCCTCCTTCGGCTGCCACCTCCAACCGTGATACAATAAAGAAGGCACAATCACCACTATCTGCCAAGAGCACACCTTCTGGGCCTGCAAAGAGCTCTTCTTCATCCATGGCATCAGCAGGGCAAACACATGATATTATTTGTCGACGTTGCAAGGGTGGAGGTCATTATGCGAGAGAATGCCCATCTAAGCGTGTGATGATTGTTGCTGAGGATGGTGGGTATGAGTCCGCTAGTGACTATGATGAGGAGACTTTGGCTCTTATTACACGTGAAGAACACGGTGGAGACGATTCTGATCATGAGACGCAATACATGGCTCCTGAAGATGCTGACAGGTATGAATGTTTAGTTGCTCAACGTGTTTTGAGTGTCCAGGTTACACAAGCTGAGCAAAATCAGAGGCATAATTTGTTCCATACAAAGGGAGTTGTGAAGGAACGTTCTATTCGCGTGATCGTAGATGGAGGGAGCTGCAATAACTTGGCTAGCATGTAAATGGTGGAGAAACTATCTCTCACCACAAGACCACATCCACATCCTTACTACATCCAATGGTTCAACAACAGCGGCAAGGTTAAGGTAACACGTACTGTTCGTGTGCATTTTAGTATCTCTACATATGCTGATTATGTTGATTATGATGTGGTATCTATGCAAGCATGTTCCTTATTACTTGGTAGACCATGGCAATTTGATAAAATTCTGTACACCATGGTAGAAACAATCAGTATACTCTTGTTCATAACGATAAAAATATTACTTTGCTTCCTATGACTCCTGATTCCATTTTGAAAGATGATATTAATAGAGCTAATAAAGCAAAACAGGAGACAAATAAGAGTGAAAATCAGATTGTGGCAAAAGAATTTGAGCACCAAATGAAGCCTAATAATAAACCATCTACTGTTGTTTCTGAAATTAAATTGAAAAGTGCAAGTTTACTTGCCACCAAATCTGATATTGATGAGCTAGATTTTAGCAAATCTGTTTGCTATGCTTTTGTGTGCAAAGAGGCATTATTTTCATTCGAGGACGTGCCTTCCTCTTTGCCCCCTACTGTCACTAACATTTTGCAGGAGTTCGCTGACGTCTTTCCACAAGACGTGCCACTGGGATTACCACCTATTCGAGGGATTGAGCATCAAATTGACTTAATTCCCGGTGCTTCGCTACCCAACCGTGCACCATACCGTACCAATCCAGAGGAGACGAAGGAGATTATGCCTCAAGTACAAGAACTGCTCGACAAAGGTTATATACGCGAATCCCTTAGTCCTTGTGCTGTTCCTATCATTTTAGTGCCGAAAAAGGATGGTACGTCGCGTATGTGCATTGATTGTAGAGGCATTAATAATATTACTATTCGTTATCGTCATCCTATTCCTACACTAGATGATATGCTTGATGAATTGAGTGGCTCTACAATATTCTCCAAAGTTGATTTGCATAGTGGATACCATCAAATATGTATGAAATTGGGTGATGAATGGAAAACAACATTTAAAACTAAGTTTGGATTATATGAGTGGTTAGTCATGCCTTTTGGGTTAACTAATGCACCTAGTACTTTCATGAGGTTAATGAATGAAGTTTTACGTGCTTTCATTGGACGATTTGTCGTAGTTTACTTTGATGACATATTGATTTATAGCAAATCTTTGGAGGAACATTTGGAACATTTACGTGATGTTTTTATTGCTCTACGTGATGCACGTTTGTTTGGAAACCTTGGAAAGTGCACCTTTTGCACCGACCGAGTATCTTTTCTTGGCTATGTTGTTACTCCACAGGGAATTGAAGTTGATAAAGCCAAGATTGAAGCTATTGAGAGTTGGCCGCAGCCCAAAACGGTCACACAAGTGAGGAGTTTCCTTGGCCTCGCTGGTTTCTATAGGTGTTTTGTGAGAGATTTCAGCACCATTGCTGCACCTATCAACGAGCTTACAAAGAAGGATGTGCCTTTTGTTTGGGGTACAGCACAGGAAGAAGCCTTCACGGTATTGAAAGATAAGTTGACACATGCTCCTTTACTCCAACTTCCTAATTTCAATAAGACTTTTGAGCTTGAATGTGATGCTAGTGGAATTGGATTAGGAGGTGTGTTATTACAAGATGGAAAACCTGTTGCATACTTTTCTGAAAAATTGAGTGGGCCTAGTCTGAACTATTCTACTTATGATAAAGAATTATATGCTCTTGTTCGGACCTTAGAAACATGGCAACATTATTTATGGCCCAAGGAATTTGTTATACATTCTGATCATGAATCTTTGAAACACATTAAAAGTCAAGCAAAACTGAATCGTAGACATGCTAAATGGGTTGATTTCATTGAGACTTTCCCTTATGTCATTAAACACAAGAAGGGTAAAGAAAATGTTATTGCTGATGCCTTGTCTCGTCGTCATACTATGCTTTCACAACTTGACTTTAAAATATTTGGTTTGGAGACCATCAAAGATCAATATGTTCATGATGTTGAATTTAAAGATGTATTGCAGAATTGTAAGGAAGGGAGAACTTGGAACAAGTTCATTCTTAACGATGGATTTGTGTTTCGTGCTACCAAGCTATGCATTCCAGCTAGCTCTGTTCGTCTTTTGTTGTTGCAGGAGGCGCATGGAGGAGGATTAATGGGACACTTTGGCGTCAAGAAGATGAAGGATATACTTGCTACACATTTCTTTTGTCCAAAGATGAGACGGGATGTTGAGCGTTTTGTTGCTTGCTGCACTACATGTCAAAGAGCTAAGTCACGACTCAATCCTCATGGTTTATATATGACTTTGCCTGTAACTAGTCTTCCTTGGGAGGATATATCTATGGACTTTGTTTTAGGTTTACCTCGAAGAAAGAAGGGGAGGGAAAGCATATTTGTTGTCGTGGATAGGTTCTCGAAAATGACACACTTTATACCATGTCATAAAAGCGATGATGCTGTTAATGTTGCTGATTTGTTCTTTCGTGAAATTATTCGCTTACATGGTGTGCCAAATACTATTGTTTCAGATCGTGATACTGAATTTCTTAGCCACTTTTGGAGATGTTTATGGGCTAAGTTGGGGACTAAGCTACTTTTTAGTACTACTTGTCACCCCCAAACTGATGGACAAACTGAAGTAGTCAATAGAACATTGTCTACTATGCTTAGGGCTATTTTGAAGAAAACAAGAAAATGTGGGAAGAATGCTTGCCTCATATTGAATTTGCTTATAATCGTTCATTGCATTCTACTACTAAGATGTTCCCTTTTGAAATTGTGTATGGTTTCCTACCTCGTGCACCTATTGATTTGTTGCCTCTTCCATCTTCAGAGAAGGTTAATTTTGATGTTAAAGAACGTTCTGAATTGATTTTAAAAATGCATGAGTTAACTAAGGAAAACATTGAGCGTATGAATGCTAAATATAAACTTGCTGGAGATAAGGGTAGAAAACATGTTGTGTTTGCGCCTGGTGATCTTGTTTGGTTACATTTGCGTAAAGATAGATTTCCTAATCTGCGCAAATCAAAGCTAATGCCACGTGCTGATGGTCCTTTTAAGGTGTTAGAGAAAATAAATGATAATGCATATAAACTTGAGCTACCTGTAGATTTTGGGGTTAGTCCCGCTTTTAACATTGCAGATTTGAGGCCTTATTTGGGTGAGGAAGATGCGCTTCCATCGAGGACGACTTCATTTCAAGAAGGGGAGGATGATGAGGACATCAATACCATTGTTACACCCACAGCCCCTACTGTTACATATACTGGACCAATTACTAGAGCTCGCGCACGCCAATTAAATTACCAGGTACTTTCGTTTCTTGGTAATGATTCTAATGTTCATGAGATTATGATGCTGCCTAAATTGGATACATTTGTTTTGCTTACGAATGAAGGGCCTAGCTTGGAGAAGGATGAACATTGGAGCAAGAACACGCATGGAGTTGATGGCATGCGCAAGGGGATCAAGAACGGAGTTACAAGTGATGATTTCAGGACTTTGAAGGCGCCATAAGGAGTGCATGAAGCCTTGGAGGAAATATACAAGATGCCACTTCATAATATTCGTCCATAGGCTATTCTAGGTGCTGCGTCACCTTATTAATGGGCCAGGCCCATGTAATTTCGAAATACTTAAGTATAGGTTATTTTTAGAGTCCGTATGTGTGGGGAAACAAGAGTTAGGGTTGGTTTCGGACCCCACCCTCAAGGGCCACGAAATTCCCCCCTCTTCCTCCATATATACAGCCCTTAGGGCGTCGTTTACACTTTGGGTTTTGTTTAGATTAAAAGTTCGCCATAGCTGCAACTTCGCGTACTTCGTTTGTGTCCAACGACCAGACCAAGATGTCACAGAACCCCACCTTGATCAATAAAGATTTCATCTTATATTCGCAATATCCCGATTGCAATCTCAGTTTCTTGCTTGTTCTTCATTTGCTCGCAGGAAACAGACCCTCGTGGTCAGGTTCATCGTGCTCCAGCGTGGTCAATAACCCTCGGAAGTTGGTTTAGCGATTGCTAAGGCGCGACGTCTCACACGTTCGTAGTCGGATCATCAAGGTCGACTCCCACAGAAAACGATAGCCACCATATCATCGAAACATCGGGACACCTTAGCCTCTATCAAGTCCCGGATGTGATCATGGACATGACGAGGAGTCTCGAAATGGTCGAGACATAAAGATTGATATATTGGAATCCTATATTTCGATATCGGAGTCGTTCCGGGTGAAATCGGGATTTTACCAGAGTACCGGGGGGTTACCGGAACCCCCCCGGGGGTTATTGGGCCTACATGGGCCCTAAGGGAGAAGAGGAAAGGAGGCAAGAGGTGGCGGCGCGCCCCTCCCCTCCCTAGTCCAAATAGGACAAGGAGAGGGGGGCGGTGCCCCCCTTTCCTTTCCCTCTTCCTCCTCTTTCCCACTTCTCCTTCTCCAACTAGGAAAGAAGGGAGTCCTACTCCCGGTGGGAGTAGGACTCCCCCTTGGCGCGCCCTCCTTGGCCGGCCGCCCCATCCCCTTGGCTCCTTTATATACAGGGGCAAGGGGGCACCCTAGAACACACAAGTTGATCTTCGTGATCGTTGCTTAGCCGTGTGCGGTGCCCCCCTCCACCATATTCCACCTCGGTCATATTGTAGCGGTGCTTAGGCGAAGCCCTGCAACGGTTGAACATCAAGATCTTCACCATGCCGTCGTGCTGACGGAACTCCTCCCCGAAGCTTTGCTGGATCGGAGCCCGGGGAGTGTCATCGAGCTGAACGTGTGCCAAGAACTCGGAGGTGCCGGAGTAACGGTGCTTGGATCGGTTGGACCGGGAAGACGTACGACTACTTCCTCTACGTTGCGTCAACGCTTCCGCTTCGGTCTACGAGGGTATGTAGACAACACTCTCCCCTCTCGTTGCTATGCATCACCATGATCTTGCGTGTGCGTAGGATTTTTTTTGAAATTACTATGTTCCCCAACAGTGCCATCCGAGCCTAGGTTTTATGGTTTGATGTTATATGCACGAGTAGAACACAAGTGAGTTGTGGGCGATATAAGTCATACTGCTTACCAGCATGTCATACTTTGGTTCGGTGGTATTGTTGGATGAAGCGGCCCGGACCGACATTACGCGTACGCTTACGCGAGACTGGTTCTACCGCCGTGCTTTGCACACAGGTGGCTGGCGGGTGTCAGTTTCTCCAACTTTAGTTGAACCGAGTGTGGCTACGCCCGGTCCTTGCGAAGGTTAAAACAACACCAACTTGACAAACTATCGTTGTGGTTTTGATGCGTAGGTAAGATTGGTTCTTGCTTAAGCCCGTAGCAGCCACGTAAAACTTGCAACAAACAAAGTAGAGGACGTCTAACTTGTTTTTGCAGGGCATGTTGTGATGTGATATGGTCAAGGCATGATGCTAAATTTTATTGTATGAGATGATCATGTTTTGTAACCAAGTTATCGGCAACTGGTAGGAGCCATATGGTTGTCGCTTTATTGTATGCAATGCAATCGCCCTGTAATGCTTTACTTTATCACTAAGCGGTAGCAATAGTCGTAGAAGCATAAGATTGGCGAGACGACAACGATGCTACGATGGAGATCAAGGTGTCGCGCCGGTGACGATGGTGATCATGACGGTGCTTCGGAGATGGAGATCACAAGCACAAGATGATGATGGCCATATCATATCACTTATATTGATTGCATGTGATGTTTATCTTTTATGCATCTTATCTTGCTTTGATTGACAGTAGCATTATAAGATGATCTCTCACTAAATTTCAAGATAAAAAGTGTTCTCCCTGAGTATGCACCATTGCCAAAGTTTGTCGTGCCCAGACACCACGTGATGATCGGGTGTGATAAGCTCTACGTCCATCTACAACGGGTGCAAGCCAGTTTTGCACACGCAGAATACTCAGGTTAAACTTGACGATCCTAGCATATGCATATATGGCCTCGGAACACTGAGACCGAAAGGTCGAGCGTGAATCATATAGTAGATATGATCAACATAGCGATGTTCGTCATTGAAAACTACTCCATTTCACGTGATGATCGGTTATGGTTTAAGTTGATTTGGATCACGTGATCACTTAGATGATTAGAGGGATGTTTATCTAAGTGGGAGTTCTTAAGTAATATGATTAACTGAACTTAAATTTATCATGAAGTTAGTCCCTGATAGTATCTTGCTTGTTTATGTTGATTGTAGATAGATGGCCCGTGCTGTTGTTCCGTTGAATTTTAATGCGTTCCTTGAGAAAGCAAAGTTGAAAGATGATGGTAGCAATTGCACGGACTGGGTCCGTAACTTGAGGATTATCCTCATTGCTGCACAGAAGAGTTACGTCCTGGAAGCACCTCTGGGTGCCAGGCCTGCTACTGATGCAACTGACGACGTTAAGAACGTCTGGCAGAGCAAAGCTGATGACTACTCGATAGTTCAATGTGCCATGCTTTACGGCTTAGAACCGGGACTTCAACGACGTTTTGAACGTCATGGGGCATATGAGATGTTCCAGGAGTTGAAGTTAATATTCCAGCAGAATGCCTGGATTGAGAGAGATGAAGTCTCCAATAAATTCTATAGCTGCAAGATGGAGGAGAATAGTTCTGTCAGTGAGCATATACTCAAGATGTCTGAGTATTGTAATCACTTGATTCAACTGGGTGTTAATCTTCCGGATGATAGCGTCATTGACAGAATTCTCCAATCACTTCCACCAAGCTACAAGAGCTTCGTGATGAACTATAATATGCAAGGGATGGATAAGACAATTCCCGAGCTCTTCGCAATGCTAAAGGCTGCGGAGGTAGAAATCAAGAAGTAGCATCAAGTGTTGATGGTCAACAAGACCACTAGCTTCAAGAAAAAGGGCAAAGGGAAGAAGAAGGGGAACTTCAAGAAGAACAGCAAGCAAGTTGCTACTCAGGAGAAGAAACCCAAGTCTGGACCTAAGCCTGAAACTGAGTGCTTCTACTGCAAGCAGACTGGTCACTGGAAGCAGAACTACCCCAAGTATTTGGCGGATAAGAAGGATGGCAAGGTGAACAAAGGTATATGTGATATACATGTTATTGATGTGTACCTTACTAGAGCTCGAAGTAGCACCTGGGTATTTGATACTAGTTCTGTTGCTAATATTTGCAACTCGAAACAGGGACTACGGATTAAGCGAACACTGGCAAAGGACGAGGTGACGATGCGCGTGGGAAATGGTTCCAAAGTCGATGTGATCGCGGTCGGCACGCTACCTCTACATCTACCTTCGGGATTAGTATTAGACCTAAATAATTGTTATTTGGTGCCAGCGTTGAGCATGAACATTATATCTGGATCTTGTTTGATGCGAGACAGTTATTCATTTAAATCAGAGAATAATGGTTGTTCTATTTATATGAGTAATATCTTTTATGGTCATGCATCCTTGAAGAGTGGTCTATTTTTGATGAATCTCGATAGTAGTGATACACATATTCATAATGTTGAAGCCAAAAGATGCAGAGTTGATAATGATAGTGCAACTTATTTGTGGCACTGCTGTTTAGGTCATATCGGTGTAAAGCGCATGAAGAAACTCCATACTGATGGACTTTTGGAACCACTTGATTATGAATCACTTGGTACTTGCAAACCGTGCCTCATGGGCAAGATGACTAAAACGTCGTTCTCCGGTACTATGGTAAGAGCAACAGATTTGTTGGAAATCATACATACAGATGTATGTGGTCCGATGAATGTTGAGGCTCGTGGCGGATATCGTTATTTTATCACCTTCACAGATGATTTAAGCAGATATGGGTATATCTACTTAATGAAGCATAAGTCTGAATAATTTGAAAAGTTCAAAGAATTTCAGAGTGAAGTTGAAAATCATCATAACAAGAAAATAAAGTTTCTATGATCTGATCGTGGAGGAGAATATTTGAGTTACGAGTTTGTTCTACATTTGAAACAATGCGGAATAGTTTCGCAGCTCACGCCACCCGGAACACCACAACATAATGGTGTGTCCGAACGTCGTAATCGTACTTTACTTGATATGGTGCAATCTATGATGTCTCTTACAGATTTACCGCTATCGTTTTGGGGTTATGCTTTAGAGACGGCCACATTCACGTTAAATAGGGCACCATCAAAATCCGTTGAGACGACGCCTTATGAACTATGGTTTGGCAAGAAACCAAAGTTGTTTCTTAAAGTTTGGGGTTGTGATGCTTATGTGAAAAAGCTTCAACCTGATAAGCTCGAACCCAAATCGGAGAAATGTGTCTTCATAGGATACCCAAAGGAGACTGTTGGGTACACCTTCTATCACAGATCCGAAGGCAAGACATTCGTTCCTAAAAATGGATCCTTTCTAGAGAAGGAGTTTCTCTCGAAAGAAGTGAGTGGGAGGAAAGTAGAACTTTATGAGGTAACTGTACCTGCTCCCTTATTAGAAAGTAGTACATCACAGAAACCGGTTTCTGTGACACCTAAACCAGTTAGTGAGGAAGTTAATGATGATGATCATAGAACTTCAGATCAAGTTGCTACTGAACCTCTTAGATCAAACAGAGTAAGATCCGCACCAGAGTGGTACGGTAATCCTGTTCTGGAAGTCATGCTACTAGATCATGATGAACCTACGAACTATGAAGAAGCGATGGTGAGCCCAGATTCCGCGAAATGGCTTGAAGCCATGAAATCTGAGATGGGATCCATGTATGAGAACAAATTGTGGACTTTGGTTGACTTGCCCGATGATCAGCAAGCAATTGAGAATAAATGGATCTTCAAGAAGAAGACTGACGCTGACGGTAATGTTACTGTCTACAAAGCTCGACTTGTTGCAAAAGGTTTTCGACAAGTTCAAGGGATTGACTATGATGAGACCTTCTCACCCGTAGCGATGCTTAAGTCTGTCTGAATCATGTTAGCAATTGCCGCATTTTATGATTATGAAATTTGGCAAATGGATGTCAAAACTGCATTCCTGAATGGATTTCTGGAAGAAGAGTTGTATATGATGCAACCAGAAGGTTTGGTCGATCCAAAGGGAGCTAACAAAGTGTGCATGCTCCAGCGATCCATTCATGGACTGGTGCAAGCCTCTCGGAGTTGGAATAAACGCTTTGATAGTGTGATCAAAGCATTTGGTTTTATACAGACTTTTGGAGAAGCCTGTATTTACAAGAAAGTGAGTGGGAGCTCTATAGCATTTCTGATATTATATGTGGATGACATATTACTAATTGGAAATGATATAGAATTTCTGGATAGCATAAAGGGATACTTGAATAAGAGTTTTTCAATGAAAGACCTCGGTGAAGCTTCTTACATATTAGGCATTAAGATCTATAGAGATAGATCAAGATGCTTAATTGGACTTTCACAAAGCACATACCTTGACAAAGTTTTGAAGAAGTTCAAAATGGATCAAGCAAAGAAAGGGTTCTTGCCTGTGTTACAAGGTGTGAAGTTGAGTAAGACTCAATGCCCGACCACTGCGGAAGATAGAGAGAAAATGAAAGATGTTCCCTATGCTTCAGCCATAGGCTCTATCATGTATGCAATGCTGTGTACCAGACCTGATGTGTGCCTTGCTATAAGTCTAGCAGGGAGGTACCAAAGTAATCCAGGAGTGGATCACTGGACAGCGGTCAAGAACATCCTAAAATACCTGAAAAGGACTAAGGATATGCTTCTCGTTTATGGAGGTGACAAAGAGCTCATCATAAATGGTTACGTTGATGCAAGCTTTGACACTGATCCGGACAATTCTAAATCGCAAACCGGATATGTGTTTACATTAAACGGTGGAGCTGTCAGTTGGTGCAGTTCTAAACAAAGCATCATGGCGGGATCTACGTGTGAAGCGGAATACATAGCTGCTTCAGAAGCAGCAAATGAAGGAGTCTGGATGAAGGAGTTCATATCCGATCTAGGTGTCATACCTAGTGCATCGGGTCCAATGAAAATCTTTTGTGACAATACTGGTGCAATTGCCTTGGCAAAGGAATCCAGATTTCACAAGAGAACCAAGCACATCAAGAGACGCTTCAATTCCATCTGGGATGTAGTCCAGGTGGGAGACATAGAGATTTGCAAGATACATACAGATCTGAATGTAGCAGACCCGTTGACTAAGCCTCTTCCACGAGCAAAACATGATCAGCACCAAGGCTCCATGGGTGTTAGAATCATTACATTGTAATCTAGATTATTGACTCTAGTGCAAGTGGGATACTGAAGGAAATATGCCCTAGAGGCAATAATAAAGTTATTATTTATTTCCTTATATCATGATAAATGTTTATTATTCATGCTAGAATTGTATTAACCGGAAACATAATACATGTGTGAATACATAGACAAACAGAGTGTCACTAGTATGCCTCTACTTGACTAGCTCGTTAATCAAAGATGGTTATGTTTCCTAACCATGGACAAAGAGTTGTTATTTGATTAACGGGATCACATCATTAGGTGAATGATCTGATTGACATGACCCATTCCATTAGCTTAGCACCCGATCGGTTAGTATGTTGCTATTGCTTTCTTCATGACTTATACATGTTCCTATGACTATGAGATTATGCAACTCCCGTTTGCCGGAGGAACACTTTGTGTGCTAGCAAACTTCACAATGTAACTGGGTGATTATAAAGGTGCTCTACAGGTGTCTCCAAAGGTACATGTTGGGTTGGCGTATTTCGAGATTACGATTTGTCACTCCGATTGTCGGAGAGGTATCTCTGGGCCCTCTCGATAATGCACATCACATAAGCCTTGCAAGCATTGCAACTAATGAGTTAGTTGTGAGATGATGTATTACGGAACGAGTAAAGAGACTTGCCAGTAACGAGATTGAACTAGGTATTGAGATACCGACGATCGAATCTCAGGTAAGTAACATACTGATGACAAAGGGAACAACATATGTTGTTATGCGGTCTGACCGATAAAGATCTTTGTAGAATATGTAGGAACCAATATGAGCATCCAGGTTCCGCTATTGGTTATTGACCGGAGACGTGTCTCGGTCATGTCTACATTGTTCTCGAACCGTAGGGTCCGCACGCTTAACGTTACGATGACAGTTTCATTATGAGTTTATGTATTTTGATGTACCGAAGGTTGTTCGGAGTCCCGGATGTGATCATGGACATGACGAGGAGTCTCGAAATGGTCGCGACATAAAGATCGATATATTGGAAGCCTATATTTGGATATCGGAATCGTTCTGGGTGAAATCGGGATTTTACCGGAGTACCGGGGGGTTACCGGAACCCCCCCGGGGGTTATTGGGCCTACATGGGCCCTAAGGGAGAAGAGGAAAGGAGGCAAGAGGTGGCCGCGCGCCCCTCCCCTCCCTAGTCTGAATAGGACAAGGAGAGGGTGGCGGCGCCCCCGCTTTCCTTTCCCTCTTCCTCCTCTTTCCCACTTCTCCTTCTCCAACTAGGAAAGAAGGGAGTCCTACTCCCGATGGGAGTAGGACTCCCCCTTGGCATGCCCTCCTTGGCCGGCCGCCCCCTTCCCTTGGATCCTTTATATACGGGGGCAAGGGGGCACCCTAGAACACACAAGTTGATCTTCGTGAGCGTTCCTTAGCCGTGTGCGGTGCCCCCCTCCACCATATTCCACCTCGGTCATATTGTAGCGGTGCTTAGGCGAAGCCCTGCAACGGTTAAACATCAAGATCGTCACCACGCCATCGTGCTGACGGAACTCCTCCCTGAAGCTTTGCTGGATCAGAGCCCGGGGAGCGTCATCGAGCTGAACGTGTGCCAAGAACTCGGAGGTGCAGGAGTAACGGTGCTTGGATCGGTTGGACCGGGAAGACGTACGACTACTTCCTCTATGTTGCGTCAATGCTTCCGCTTCGGTCTACGAGGGTACGTAGACAACACTCTCCCCTCTCGTTGCTATGCATCACCATGATCTTGTGTGTGCGTAGGAATTTTTTTGAAATTACTACGTTCCCCAACAACAAGATCTATCTACGAGATGCATAGCAACGAGAGGGGGAGACTGTGTTCATGTGCCCTCGTAGATCGAAAGCGGAAGTGTTTGACAACGCGGTTGGTGTAGTCGAACTTCTTCTTGTTCTAACCGATCAAGCATCGAGTGTATGGCACATCTGAGTTCTGCACATGTTCAGCTCGATGACGTCCCTCGAACTCTTGATCCAGCAAAGTGTTGAGGGAGAGTTTCGTCAGCACGACGGCGTGGTGATGGTGATGGTGAAGTGATCCGTGTAGGGCTTTGCCTAAGCACTACATGAATATGACCGAAGGCGTAAACTATGGAGGGGGGCACCGCACACGGCTAACAATGTTTGTTGTGTGTTGTAGCGGTGCCCCCCTCATATATATTGGTTGGAGGGGAGGAGAGGCAGCCAAGGGGGCCCCCAAGTAGGAGGAATTCTACTTGGGATCCTCCCAATTCGGCCTCCCCCCTTTCCTATTCCTATTCAGAGTAGGAAGGGAAGAGGGGGAAGGGGTAATCCTATTCCATTTTTCCTTTCCTCCTTTCTCTTTTCTACTCCAATTTGGCCAGCCCATATGGGGGGGGCGCACCAGCCCCTTTGTGGCTGCTGCGTGATGTCTACTATGCATCTTTATTCTTGTAGACACGTGTTGGGCCTCCAAGCGCAGAGTTTTGTAGGACAGCAGCAATTTTCCCTCAAGTGGATGACCTAAGGTTTATGAATCCATGGGAGGCGTAGGATGAACATGATCTCTCTCAAACAACCCTGCAACCAAATAATAAAAAGTCTCTTGTGTCTCCAACACACCAAATACAATGGTAATTTGTATAGGTGCAGTAGTTCGGCGAAGAGATGGTGATACAAGTGTAATATCGATAGTAGATATTGATTTTTGTAATAGGAACAATAAAAAACAGCAAGGTAGCAAATAGTAAACGGGCACAAAAA
This sequence comes from Triticum aestivum, assembly GCF_018294505.1. Classification (NCBI taxonomy): domain Eukaryota; kingdom Viridiplantae; phylum Streptophyta; class Magnoliopsida; order Poales; family Poaceae; genus Triticum; species Triticum aestivum. Next base: position 192,521,857 of record NC_057794.1, read on the forward strand.
TGCTATCGCAATGCTTGAAAACAAGGCCTAGGTTCCGTACTTTCAGTAGTGCAATATCTCAACAGTGCTTATATAATTGGATCATATAACCGTCCCTCAACGTGCAACGAAGAATTCACTCCAAAGTTCCTATCTAGCGGAGAACATAAGACGGAATTGTTTGTAGGGTACGAAACCACCTCAAAGCTATTCTTTCCGATCAATCTATCCTAGAGTTCGTACCAAAATAACACGAAGCTATTCTTTCCTATCGATCTAACCAAGAGTTCGTACTAGAATAACACCAAAGCAAATTCAGATTCATAATATTCAATCCAACACAAAGAACTTCAAATAGTGCCCCAAGATTTCTACCGGAGAAAAAAATACAAGAACGTGCATCAATCCCTATGCATAGATTACCCCAATATCACCTCGGGAATCTGCAAGTTGAGTGCCAAAACATATATCAAGTGAATCAATACGATACCCCATTGTCACCATGAGTATTCAATTGCGAGACATATATCAAGTGTTCTCAAATCCATAAAAGTATTCAATTCGATAAAACAAAATCTCAAAGGGAAAACTCAATTCATCACAAGATAGAAAGGGGAAAACAACATATGATCCGACTATATTAACAAAGCATGTGATACATCAAGATTGTGACATCTCAAGAACACGAGAGAGAGATTAAACACATAGCTACTGGTACAACCCTCAGCCCAGAGGGTGGACTACTCCCTCCTCATAGGGAAGATGAAGATGGCCACCGGAGATGATTCCCCCCTCCGGCGGAGTGCTGGAACCGGGTCTAGATTGCTTCTTGGTGGCTACAGAGGCCTGCGGCGGCAGAACTTCTGATCTAGGTTAACCCTGAGGGTTTTCAGAATATTTGTGAATTTATAGGGTAAAGTGGGGGTGTGGGAGGCCACAGAGGTATACAGTTGCTATAAAATGATTGTAAAACATCCAAGAATGATAATATAACGACATGAATACTTCATGAATTATAGATACATTGGAGACGTATCAACATCCTATGAGTAAATAATTTATGAAGTGTGAATGCTAGCAAAGTGCATAATTTTGATCAATGATACTTTCAATCACTTTTCCTAGCATCATAACAACAATTTTTTTCTTATAAAATTTCTCATGTTATAGTAGAAACCAATTCACATGTTAAGGTTCAAACAATGAACTCTCTTGAAACTCAACAACCTATGTTCTTAGCCACCAAGCAATTGCAATTCAACTTATTCAACAGAGCTTAAGTAAGAGCTCCACATAGTCAGACATCATATAGTCTTCAATGATTGCTAACACTCACCGCATACACATGAGCAAAATGTTTCAACCGGATACATAGAAAGATAGGGGCTTATAATTTCGCCTCCCAACGTATTCACCTCAAGGGTGATGTCAATAATAATAAATCATGCTACCCATATCCAAGTCTATCGCTTTTATTGTTCACCATCACAAGCTCGTACAACACTCAATTTTCTCTTACACTAAATGATCTCACACTTTTAGAAGCAATTTTTATTGCCTTATTGCATCGATGATAACTTACTTGAAGGATCTTGCTCAATCCTTAGGTAGGTATGGTTGACTCTTGAAAATAAGATTTGGGTTTAAGGGTTTTTGGATGCACAAGTGGTATCTCTACTTGGTGCAGAATTTTTGGCAAGCAAAGATGGGGGGAAGCACCACATGTTGAAGGATCTATGACAATATAACTTCTATGTGAATATGAACAAACATAAACCATTATGTTGTCTTCCTTGCCCACCATCAACAATTTTGGCATATAATATTTTGTCGGGGGCTCACAATCACAAAAGATTTCCATGATAGTGTATTTGCATGTGAAGTTCTCTTCCTTATACTAATTATTCATGAATTGCTTGTATGACCAATATTGTGATTGTCAAGCCTCAAAAGATTCACTTTCTAAACCCAATGTGAAGATACCACCAGGGATGATATGATTTAAACTTCATGGCATTCAATTTATTCAACAATTTACTCATAGGATATAAGTGAAGCACAAGACTAAATGACAAGCTACTCCAAAAAGATATAAATGAAGACCATGAACATAATATTTCTTTCTATCAAATTAATTTAATTGAAGCAAGAGAGAATTTCTTCAAAAATACTAAAGCACACCGTGCTCAAAAAGATATAAGTGAAGGACTAGAGCAATTCCATAGAAAAGAGCTTCGTTGACGGGATGTGAATGCCGCTTACCTAGCCTCCCTGGCAACTATTTGAGGTCTCTATTTTATTTAAAAACTTTTAGATCTAAGTACTTTATTAAAACATCAAGCAAAATTAAAATCAAATGACGATCCAAGGATAGCACAACTCATGTGAAGAAGCAAAAACTTAGGCTTAACCGATACTAACTGATAATTGTTGAAAAAGAAAGGCGGGATGCCTACCGGGGCATCCCCAAGCTTAGATGCTTGAGACTTCTTGAAATTTTATCTTGGGATGCCTTGGACATCCCCAAGCTTGAGATTCTGTGTCTCCTTAATTCTTCTCATATCACGGTTTTCCTAAATCTCAAAAGCTTCATCCACACAAAACTCAACAAGAACTCGTGAGATAAGTTAGTATAAACCAATGCAAAAACCTTATCATTCTCTACTGTAGAAAATCACTAAAATTATTATTAAAAATTGCATACTAAATGCGTATGCATGTTTAATACTCCTACCCTCAAATAGAATCATTAAACAAGCAAACATATGCAAACATAACAGCAATCTGCCAAAACAGTACAATCTGTAAAGAATGCAAGAGTATCAATACTTACATAACTCCAGAAGTTATGAAAAATTTCCACACTATATAAAATTTATCAGAGCTCATTTTTCAAAAAGTTTAAACATTTTATCACATTTTGACTTTTCTAGGGAATTTTTTCAACAACGGTAACCTTTCTGTTTTCAAACAGCAACATGTAGACTTGCAAAATGAGCATAGTTAAGGCTATCATTGCCATTTTTATTGAAATAAAAGATGCAAAACATTATTCTAAATAACCACAAGAAAATCCTAACAAAATAAAATGACGCTCCAAGAAAAACTCATATCATGTGACGAATGAAGATATAGCTCCAAGTGAGGTTACCGATAATGTTGTAGACGAAAGAGGGGATGCCTTCCGGGGAATCCCCAAGCTTAGTTTCTTGGATATTCCTTGAATATTACCTTGGGGTGCCTTGGGCATCCCCAATCTTAGGGTCTTGTCACTCCTTATTATCCTCATATCGACATCTCACCCAAAACTTGAAAACTTCAATCACACAAAACTTAACGAAACTTTGTGAGATAGGTTAGTATGATAAATAGCAAACCATTTCACTTTTGGTACTATCAAAGACAAGATTCATAATTGTTCTCACACAATGCCTACTATAGCATATCATTTCCAAAATTTATATTGAGCAATATAAGCCATGGAAACTAGAAAACAAGCAAACTATGCACTGAAAACAGAATTTGTCAAAAAACAGAATAGTCTGCAGTAATGTGTACTCCAACCATACTTCTGCTACTCCAAAAATTCTAAAAAAAGGAAAACCTGGGCAATTTGTCTATTAATCTTCTGCAAAAATGATACGTCTCCAACGTATCCACTTTCCCCAACCCTTCTCCATCACCAATTCCATGATGCTCCCCACCGGGAGTGAGTAATTTTTTCGTAGGCTCGCTGGTCGGTGAGGAGTTGGATGAGATTCATCATGTAATCGAGTTAGTTTTGTTAGGACTTGATTCCTAGTATCCACTATGTTCTTAGATTGATGTTGATATGACTTTGCCATGCTTAATGCTTGTCACTTTGGGCCCGGGTGCCATGATTTTAGATCTGAACCGTTTATGTTATGATCATTATATCCATGTTTTAGATCCGATCTTGCAACTTATAGCCACCTACTACGTGTTATGATCCGGTAACCCCGGAGTGACAATAACCGGGACTTCTTCCAGTGATTACCATAGTTTGAGGAGTTCATGTATTCACTATGTGTTAATGCTTTGTTCCGGTTCTCTATTAAAAGGAGGCCTTAATATCCCTTAGTTTCCAATATGGACCCCGCTGCAACAGGAGGGTAGGACAAAAGATGTCATGCAAGTTCTTTTAATAAAGCACGTATGACTACTTACGGAATACATGCCTACATTATATCGATGAACTGGAGCTAGTGCCGAATAGCCCTAGGTTACAACTGTCACATGATGAATATCATACAACAAGTCATCGATCCAATTCCTACAAACTTTTCCATATTGGTTCTGCTAAGTTACTACTGCTATCATCACTATTACACTTGCTACAAAATTGCTGCTATCACCGTTACTGTTACTATTGCTGCTATCACTACTATCAAAACTATCAAACTATTTTGCTACTGATCACTTTGCTGCAGATAATTAATCTCCAGGTGTGGTTGAATTTACAACTCAGATGCTAATACATTCAAATATTCTTTGGCTCCCCTTGTGTCGAATCTATAAATTTGGGTTGAATACTTTACCCTTAATACGAGGGCTGGGTGCTTCACCTCTGCCCTTTGATCCTATTTTACCCATGCAGTATTTAGATTTTAACACCTTAAAAGACCATAAGATTCTCAAGGGAAAGGCTGATAACTTCACTTATAGTCTTTTGTTTAACCAAACATCTCCCGTGCGAACATATTTTCCAACGCCTACTCTTTTTGATTATTACAGCAAGGGAATATATTTTGTTCTTGAGAGCGAGGCCCGAGCTAACAACACAGCAGTAGAGGCAGCACGACGGGCCGAGGCATCCACACCAAGAGCCTCCGTGAGCTACCACACCGACTACTACCCTCCAGGCTACTGACCGACTACCAAGTTAGGCCAAAAGCCTAAGCTTGGGGGAGTACGTGTTTCCACCGACTTTACATTCATGTCCACTTATTCCATTTGTCGGTGCTCACACTTTTTCATTGTATTGTCCATGCTTAGATTTATTTTCTTGCTTTCTTCTTGTGTGTTTGATAAACCTTACAAAAAAACCAAAAAAATTAGTTATAGTTAATTTACTTTCTATGCATGCTGAGAAGTATTATTAAATAAAACCCAAAAAGATTTCCTTGTTCTTCTTTTGCTTGTTGGGAGCTTTCCTATGTAAATAGTTTTTCTTATTTTTGCTTTTATCTTTTATTTGCTTGTTCAAGAAAACCCAAAACTCCAAAAATATTTTAGTGTGTTTCTCTAAATTTCTTTTCTTTTTATTCGAGTCGTACCAAGGAGAAGACCACAATGAAAATGTTGAGTGGCTCTCATATGAATAATTCTTGAACTAATAGAGAGCACATTTTAACTTGTCTTCTCCTATTGAATAAAATGTTTTCCAGATTCTAGCTTAGTCCATGGCACTCTTGCATTATTATTATTTTCACATCGTTCGGCCGTGCAAGTGAAAGGCAATAACGAAGATATCCAATGAAGTGGCCGTGACAGAGAGAAACTAGTATGAACTCGACTTGTTCTCTCTGTGTAAATATGTTTAACCTAGTATCCATGATTCAGACCATTATGATTAAACATGTTTGCAATGACAATTAGAGATTATACTCATGCCATGCATAAGTAGCTGGGAGTTGATAATGATTTATCTTCGATATTAACATAGCATTAAAATGATTGTGAGGTAGTATGATGATATGGTATCCTTCTTTGAATGTTCAAGTGGCTTGACTTGGTACATGTTCATGCATGTAGTTGAATCACAACCAACATAGCCTTTATAATATTTATGTTCATGGTGTTCATATCCTACTCATGCTAGTGTCCAATGTTACTTATGCATAATGCATGGCTATGATCATTGTTGCTCTCTAGCCGGCCGCTTCTCAATCTACTTGCTAGCCTTCGCCTGTATATCAAAAACCTTGAACCCAAAGTTATTCCAGATGAGTCCACCATACTTACCTATATACGGTATTACACTGCCGTCCTAAGTAAATTTGCATGTGATACCTCTAAAAGCTTCTAAAAATATCCGTTTTGTGTGCCTGGATCGTTCATGGAACGACAGGAGGTGGTCGGAATTTCCATGCTAAGCAGGTTATTCTCAGGTCGAGTGCTTATTCACTCGCCATCGCACGAGAAAAAGGTGGTAATAGGGATTCCCAGTCCCGAACTCAAAAAATGCAAATAACTAAACAAAACACCCCCGGGACTGTTGTTGGTTTGGACGGCACCCGTTGTTTCGGAAAAGCCGTGGAATGTGATTGTTGGTGGAGGGGGAGTAAACCTTTACTTTTATCATTTGGGAACCGCCACTAGCTTGTTTAGCATGGGTGATATTGATAAATGATGGTCCTGAAGTAAATGAGAAGGGTGCATGCCTCAAAATATCATTTACCTCTGTTTTAAAAATTGTGCTCTGACACCTCTGCAAATAACTGCTTCCCTCTGCGAAGGGACTATCTATTTACTTTTATGTTGTGTCATCACCTTCTAAAACAAGCACCAGAAACTAAGAAGAGCACACTTGTCATGATTTATGCATTGTGTATAGCTAATGTTGGGTGCATCATGACTGGATCTTTTCTACCATGAATTATAATGTTTAGTCGCTGCTTGAACTTTGGAGGTGCTCTGCATTTATGTTTTGCGGTCTCAGAAAGGGCTAGCGAGATACCACTACTATCATATTATATCATAGTTGTTTTGACAACGTGTTGCAGTTTGAGATACCTTATTATTGCTCGCTAGCTGAGTATGTCATTGATATGAGTCATTACAATCTTTAAGAGTTATTGTCGACATGGTTAGTTATAATATTGGCTGAAAACCTGGGTGTTGTTTAATCTTATTTATGCAAACAAGAGTAAAAGAGTTAGTAAAAGTTTTTCTTTTTCACTTTCAGTTTATCAACTGAATTGTTTGAGGACAAGCAAAGGTTTAAGCTTGGGGGAGTTGATACGTCTCCAATGTATCTACTTTTCCTAACGCTTTTCCTCTTGTTTTGGACTCTAATTTACATATTTGAATGAAACTACCCTCGGACTAACGCTGTTTCAGCAGAACTACCATGGTGTTGTTTTTGTGCAGAATAAAAGTTCTCGGAATGGAACGAAACTTTGCGAGCAATTTTTATATAATATATAAGAATTTCTGGAGCCAAGACCTGCCAGAGAGGAGCACCTAGGTGGGCACAACCCACCAGGGCGCGCCCCCCTTCTCTGGCGTGCCCACATGGGTTCTCCCCACTTGGTGGCTCCGTAGACCCTGAAACCAACGCTATAAATTCCTATATTCGGAGAAAAAAAATAAGGGAGAAAGAATTATCGCGATCCACGAGACGGAGCCACCGCCAAGCCTTGTTCTTCCTCGCGAGGGCAGATCTGGAGTCCGTTTGGGACTCCGGAGAGGGGGATCTTCGTTTTTTGTCATCACCAACCGTTCTCCATCGCCAATTCCATGATGCTCCCCACCGGGACTGATTAATTCCTTCGTAGGCTCACTGGTCGGTGAGGAGTTGGATGAGATTCATCATGTAATCGAGTTAGTTTTGTTAGGGCTTGATTCCTAGTATCCACTATGTTCTTAGATTGATGCTGCTATGACTTCGCCATGCTTAATGCTTGTCACTTTGGGCCCGGGTGCCATGATTTCAGATCTGAATCGTTTATGTTATCATCATTATATCCATGTTCTAGATCCGATTTTGCAAGTTATAGCCACCTACTACGTGTTATGATCCGGTAACCCTGGAGTGACAATAATCGGGACTTCTTCCGGTGATTACCGTACTTTGAGGAGTTCATGTAGTCACTATGTGTTAATGCTTTGTTCCGGTTCTCTATTAAAAGGAGGCCTTAATATCTCTTAGTTTCCAATTTCGACCGTGCTGCCACAAGAGGGTAGGACAAAAGATGGCATGCAAGTTCTTTTAATAAAGCACGTATGACTATTTACGGAATACATGCCTACATTATATCGATGAACAAGAGCTAGTGCCGAATAGCCCTAGGTTATAACTGTCACATGATGAATATCATCCAATAAGTCACCGATCCAATGCCTATAAACTTTTCCATATTGTTTCTGGTAAGTTACTCCTGCTATCATCAGTGTTACACTTGCTACAAAATTACTGCTATCACCGTTACTATTACTATTGCTGCTGTCACTACTATCAAACTACTTTGCTACTAATCCTAACCAAGGATCTGGAGAAGGAGAGGCAGCTGCAAAAGAATGACGCCGCCAGCCACGCGGAGTTTGTGGCGGGCGAGAAGCTCTGGGTCAGCCGCCTCGCCGAGGTTGCCGGTAGGCTCTCCATGTAGCTGCCTACCATAGGGATGTCCAACGTGAGGTACGTCCCGGAGCCAAACGTGAGTCCTAATGCCAGGCTGATCCTGTTCTTCAAGGGTGTTCTCGAGGCCCTGGAGCGGCTCTGCTCCAACAGGGGCGACCTCTCTAGCCGAAGAGGCCCGGAGGCTTTGCCGGGGTGCCATGACCAAGGTCCTCACCAAGATGGCGTACTGGAACCCTAACCTCAACTTCGAAGCTTCGCTGGATAGCTTGCCGGACAACATGGACCCCATGCTACTCGAGGAGCGCATCAAGCCCGTCATCAGCCACATCGATGGAGTTCGGAGGGTACAAGGCCAGCGCCGGGACTAGGCACCCCGTTTCTTATCGCTGTTGCAGGTTCATTACCAAGACAATTTTTATCTTTAGTTAGAACCACAGCAACAAATGATGTAATATAAACCTATAGTACTTTCAAAATGATGCATGTTATTTTCCCATTTGATCTCCCTTTGTATGTCCACCTTATGTTAATCGGGTAGGTTTGCCGGCGCGGAAACCCAGGCGGCGTCTTGAGGACGGATCCTCAATGTCCTGCCAGGTATGCTTGCTGCCATGCGAACCACCTCACTTCTCTTGACGCGGCCGCTCGAGCTGTCGAGCAGACTCGAGACAGAACGAGGGCGTTGCCAATCGTATAAGGTCACCCCTCCGTTCTCGACGCAGCTGCTTGAACTATTGAGCGGACTCGAAACAGAACGATGGTGTTGCCAATAGTGGTAGGTGTCGGATCATGGGTTCCGGTAAAACCCTCAAGGTTCGAACACTGGGGTGCACGCGAAGATCTCCCCCTATCGATCCACGTCCTAGCTTTACTAAGATCTTACGGGCTAACTCGACGAACTCGCAACACAAAGGACACAAGATTTATACTTGTTCGGGCCACCGTTGTGGTGTAATACCCTACTCCAGTGTGGTGTGGTGGATTGCCTCTTAGACTGAGGATGAATAGTACAAGGGGGAAGAACAGCCTGCTGAGGAGAGGTGTTCTTGTGCTTGGTGAGCTTGTCGTTGTTCCGATCCCTCTCGATGTGACCCCCTTGGCTATGGTGGTGGCTAGTCCTGTTTTTAGGCCCTGGTCCTCTCCCCAAATATTGAGCAGGAAGGGAGCCAACAATGGCCAATTCGAAAGGGGACAGCGAGCACAACTTATCTTGACAAAAGCAGTATTCGCCTGCAAAAGGCTCTGGTGGTGACGCTGTCTTGGGCTCCACGGTGACCTCCATCTTGCCGTCCTTCTCATCTTGGTCTCGTTGCACCGATATGGAAACCTTTGCTTGACGCCTCGGTACTACGCGCCCGCGCTTGCTTCCTTAGCACCAAAGAGGAAACAAGGACTCTGTGCGCGCTGGCGCCCGCCTGGTCTTGATCGTCATGGCTTGCGTCATTGGAACCTCTCGGGGTTTCCCTGGCCTTGATTCTCTGCCCCTTGTGAGCCAGCGTGGTGAGGCCACTCCTAAGGAGATCTTGTGTCATTCGCCTCGCGAGGCTTAGCCCCTCGCGAAGTTCTTGTGTCCTTGCTGGCAAAGATGGGCCGTATGGGCCCGCTCGCAGAGCCACGCCGTGGGCCGCTGGCAGGCAAGTCTGGGGACCCCCGTTCCTAGGGTGCCGACAATAGCCCCCGGGCAAGACGTGCTCGGGCTTGGCTTCGAGGCGAAGCCGAAGCGGCAAGTGCAGAGCGCCGCAGGCCCCAATAGCCTGCGGCCTTGGTCAACGTTGTCGGCGTTCTCGGAACGGGGGTCCCCAGACTTGCCTGCCTGTGGCCCACGACGTGGCTTTGCTAGCAGGCCTGTACGACCCATCTTCATCAACAAGGAATCAAGACCCTCCTGAGGGGCCAAGCCTCGCGAGGCGGACGACACAAGAGCTCCTCAGGAGCGGCCTCTGTCGGCGTTCTGGGAACGGGGGTCCCCAGACATGCCTGCCTGCGGCCCATGGCGTGGCCAGGCAGCAGGCCCTACGACCCATCTTAATCAACAAGGCACCCAAGACCCTCGCGAGGGGCCAAGCCTCGCGAGGCGGACGATGCAAAACCTTCTCTGGAGTGGCCTAGCCAGGCAGGCTCACGAGGAGCGGAGATACCAAGGGAGGGCAAACCTCACGAGGCTCTCGTGACGTAAGCCATGACGATCGACACCAGGCGGGCGCCAGCACGCGCAGCGTCCTTGTTTCTGCTTTGGTGCAAAGCAGGCAAGCGCAGCCGCAGAGTACCAAGGCCTCTGGCAAAGGTTGCCATCTCGGTGCAACAAGACCAAGACCAGGCGGACAACAAGGCGGAGGTCATCATGGAGCCCAATACGGTGTCACCCTAGAGCCTTTCACAGGCGCAGACTACCTTTTGTGAGGATAGCTTGTACTAGTTGCCCCCTTCAAATTAGCCCGCCATTGTTGGCTCCCTTCCCGCTCAATATTTGGGAAGAGAACCCGGGCCTCTATAAATAGGACTAGCCACCACCATGGTAGAGGCATCTCATCTTAGCGTGAGGGAATCTACACACCACAAGTTCATACGCACAAGAACACCTCAACCTCAGGAGGCTGTTCTCCCCCTTGTATTGTGCATCATTAGCCCGTGAGGCAATCCACCATCACCAGACTAGAGTAGGGTATTACACCACAATGGTGGCCCTAACCAGATAAACCCTGTGTCTTTCTGGGTTGTGAGTTCGTCGAGCTCGTCCGCAAGACCTAGCGAGCTAGAGCGTAGATCGGTAGGAGGGAAAGACTTCGCGCGCACCCCAGTGTTCGAAGCTTAAGGGTTTGCCGGAACCCCACATCCGACATTTGGTGCGCCAGGTAGGGGTGCGCCGGAGCTCCTCTCAACCAACCTGCGCGCCGCGCCGCCGCACTTCGCTCCCATGGCAGGTGCCCCGCCACCCACCTCAGCGGCCGACACCAGCAACAGGGAGTCTGGGTACCGAGCCCTGGCCCCCGCACTGCGGCGAGTGCAGTGGCCAACCAAGTTCAAGATGGAGATGCTGCCGCGTTACGACGACGCTGCAGACCCGGCGCCGTTCCTGCTAGCGTATGAGGAGGCCGTCCTTGAAGCCGGGGCGATGACAAGGTCATGGCCAACTGGTTCCCCATGGCCCTCGCCAGCGAGCCGCGCGCCTGGCTGCACAACCTCCCGGGATCCACGGTGGCATCCTGGGGGGAAATCCGTGACCTCTTCACCACGCGCTATGCGGTGCCGGCGCACCACACAGTCATGGAACTGCTGGGTGGCTCTCAAGCACCACCTTCAGATCGCCACGTCAAACCTTTCTTCCATCAGATTGGGGCAGCCACCAGGCGCCCGGGGGCTCCGCAGGGTTGGGCCCGCCGGAGGCCGACCTCACCTTCGGCTCGGAAGACCACCCCGACCCCACTGCCGGCTCCGGGGTGCTCCCGATGCTCTACACGCCCACCATCTGCAACGTGGCCGTTACTAAGACCCTCGTCGACGGCGGTGCCGGCCTCAACTTGCTCTTCGTAGAAGCCTTCAGCCTTTTTCATGTGCTGCTCGAGCGGCTCAGCCTCAGCAAGCCCTTCGTGGGCGTGGGTGGTGGAGCTGCCCACTCTCTGTGGCAGATCCACGTCCCTGTCACCTTTGGCATGCGAGACAACTATCGCACCGAGCTGGTGGACTTTGACATCGCCCGCATCGGTCTCCCATACAACGCCATCCTCGGGTACCCGACTCTCGCTCAGTTCATGGCGGTGACTCACCCGGCAGACAACCTCATGAAGATGCCAGGGAGCAAGGGCGTCCTCAGCATCAAGGGGGACACTAAGGAGGCCGTGACGGCGCTCAGGCTCGCCTTCAAGACAGCGGCAGCGGCACAGCCAGCCGGCGCCGTTGCGCCCGAGGCTAAGGAGACCGCGCCCACCAAGAAGAAGAAGATGTTCACCCAAGACAAGGCGGAGACCAAGCAGGTGCCGGTCAACAAGGACGGGTCTTCAGGAGCCACCTTCACCATAGGAACCGGCCTTGACCCGGGACAAGAAGAAGCTTTGGTGAGGTTTTTGCGCGTGAACAAGGAGATATTCACGTGGGATCCCAATCAGCTGGTAGGGGTCCCAGGAGAGGTAATCCAGCATCATCTAAGGGTGTGCCCCAACATACGCCCCATGAAGCAGCGAGTAATGTGGCAGTCCACTGAGAAGCAGGCCTTCATCGTCCGAGAGACACGCAAGCTGGAGGCGGCAGGTACCATCCGAGAAGTTCGATACCCCGAATGGCTGGCGAACCCCGTCGTAGTACCGAAAAAAGGTGGGAAGGAACGGATGTGCTTCGACTTCACCAACCTCAGCAAAGCCTACCCCCAAGATCCATTACCCCTTCCGCGCATCGATCAAATCATCGACTGCACCGTCGACTGCGATTTGTTATGTTTCCTGGGTGCGTTCTCTGTATATCATCGGATGAAGATGGCGGTCGAGGATGAGGAGAAGACGGCCTTCTTGACACCATGTGGGGTGTACTTCTACACCTGCATGCCTTTTGGCCTTCACAACTCGGGTGCAACCTTTCAGCGGCTGATGCACATCGCCTTGGGGCGACAGCTCGGTAGGAACACAGAGGCCTACATTGATGACATAGTGGTCAAATCTCGCGAGGCGAGGACGTTGATTCAAGGCTTGGAGGAGACCTTTGAGAGTTTGCGCCGGGTGAACTTGAGGCTTAACCCAGAGAAGTGCGTGTTTGGCGTCCCCTCTGGCAGGCTGCTAGGGTTTCTCGTATCCCACGGAGGGATCGAGGGGAACCAGGAGAAGATCAAGGCCATCAAAGACATGAGCCCACCACAGACCCTCAAGGAGATGCAAAAGCTGGCAGGACGGGTGACCGCGTTAGGGTGTTTCATCTCTAAGCTAGGCGAGCTCTCCTTACCCTTCTTTAAGATCAAGAAGAAGAAAGGCCCCTTCGAGTGGACCCCGGAGGCCGGCCGGGCCTTCCAAGACCTCAAGAAATACCTCACCAGCCCCCCCGGTGATTGTGGCGCCACGACCTCTCGAGCCTCTGGTACTCTACCTCGCCGCCACCCCGTACTCCGCCAGCGCAGCGCTGGTGGCGGTTCGGGAGGAGCGCAAAGACAAGGGTGTGCGTGCGAAGCTAGAGCTGATGCAGCGCAGTGTCAGGAAGGCACACCAGAGCAATCAGCGGTAGAAGATCAAGCTCGGCAGGGCAACATTGCGGAAACTCCCGAGGATGGATAAGTCTCAGGAAACCCTCCACCTCAGGATACGCCATAATCTCCTCAAGACCCGAGCCTCAACAGTGTGCCAGCCCTCGCCGAGCACCCGGTGTACTTTGTTAGCACCGTACTGCGGGACGCAAGGGCACGCTACGCCATGCTGCAAAAGCTCCTGCTCGCACTCTTGGTAGCCTCACGCAAGTTGCGGCACTACTTCCACGGGCACCCCATCAAGGTCGTCTCATCTTACCCATTGGAGACGGTACTCAGGAGCCAAAACTCAGCCGGAAGGGTCGCTGAATGGAACATCAAGCTGCAAGCATTCCAGCTGGAGTTCAGCACCACCAGGTTCATCAAGGGAGCCGTGCTCGCCGATTGTGTGGCAGAATGGACAGATGCCCCAGCTCTTGAGGAAAGAGAAGACCGGTCCACCTCCCCAAGAAGTGAGGCGCCAGACAGCTGGGTCATATATTTTGATGGCGCCTTTGCGCACCAGGGCGCGGGGGCTGGAGCAGTGCTCATCTCGCCCACTCAGGACAAGCTTTACTACGCCGTGCAAGTCTGCTTCCAGCATGGCAAGAAGGTCTCCAACAATATCGCAGAATACGAAGGCCTCATAGCTGGCCTGAAGGCCACGACGACTTTGGGGGTGAGACGCCTTACCGTCAAGGGCGACTCGTAGCTCCTCCTCAACTTCTCCAACAAAGTGTATGAGCCAAAGGACGAGCACATGGAGGCCTACCTTGCAGAGGTGCGTAGAATGGAAAAGCAGTTCTCAGGCTTGGAGCTGCAGCACGTGCCCCGGGGCACCAACAAGGAAGCCGACGACATCGCCAAGAGAGCATCCAAGTGGCAACTGCAAGAGCCCGACGTCTTCGAAGAGCGGCTCTTCAAGCCGTCAGCTACGCCACCTCTTTCAAGCACGACTCAGCCTCGGGAAGAGCTCCCACAGCCCCCGGCCACGGGAGCCCAGCTTGCGGCCCAACCTCAGGAGCTCGGCTACTCTTGGCACTCGAGCCCCAGGAGGAGTGCTGGAGCAAGGACTTCAAGGAGTACCTCATGCACAGGACACTGCCGGAGAAGGAAGAAGACGCGGAGCGCGTGGCCCGACAGGCCACGGCATACTGCATTCAAGATGACGAGTTGTACAGGAAACGGCTGAACGATGTTATGTTGCGTTGCATCTCTAGCGATCAAGGGAGGGAGCTGCTGATTGACATACACAGCGGGGACTGTGGACATCACTCATCAGCACGGACCCTCGTCGGCAAGGCCTTCCGCAACGGAGTCTATTGGCCCACATCACTCAAAGATGCAGCCGAGCTGGTGAAGTCCTGCGAAGCTTGCCAATTCCACGCCAAGCAAATCCATCAGCCTGCCCAGGGCCTCCAGACCATCTCGCTCACGTGACCGTTCGCGGTCTGGAGGCTAGACATCCTAGGCCCGTTCCCACGAGCGCCAGGGGGGGCTACTGTTATCTCTACGTCGCCATCGACAAGTTCACCAGGTGGGCGGAAGTGGAAGCTGTCCGAACCATTCCAGGTGGCTCTGCTGTCAAGTTCATCAAGGGTCTCATGAGCCGGTTCGGGGTCCCCAACCGCATCATCACAGATAACAGCTCACAGTCTACTAGTAACCTCTTTAAAACCTACTGTGCTAACCTTGGAACGCAGATCTGCTATGCTTCGGTGGCCCACCCCAGGAGCAATGGTCAGGCTGAGCACGCTAACACTGAGGTCCTGAGGGGACTCAAGACCAGGACCTTCAAGAAGAAGCTGGAGGCCTGCGGCAGGGGCTGGCACGACGAGTTCCAGTCCGTGCTCTGGTCCATCCGCACCACTGCTACCAAGCGAACGGGCGAGACTCCATTCTTCCTCGTCTACGAAGCTGAAGTAGTCCTCCCTCACGAGGTCAAGCATCGCTCCGCGCGGGTTCTGGCGTTTGACGAAACGCAGCAGGACGCCATACGGGGGATGGATCTCGGGCTGAGGGAGGAATGACGTCGCGAAGTTGCATTAAGGGCGGCAAGGTATTCGCAACCGCTGCAGCGTTACCACTGCCGCAACATTCGCTCCAGGACGCTCGAGACGGGTGACCTGGTCCTGAGGCGGGTCCTCTTTAGGGAAGGGTTGCACAAGCTCTCACCCATGTGGGAGGGCCCGTTCAGGGTCATCCACATCTCCAAGCCTGGCGCCGTGCGCCTGGAGACGCAAGAAGGGACACCTATCCAAAACGCCCGGAACATCCAGCACCTCCGTAAGTTCTACCCATGAAACAAGGCCCAGAGCCTGTGAAGCAAGGCCCAGAGCCTGTGAAGAAAGGCCCAGAGCCTATGAAGCAAGGCCCAGAGCCTATGAAGAATGGTCCAGAGCCTGCGAAGCAAGGCCCAGAGCCTGTGAAGAAAGGCTCAGAGCCTGTGAAGAAGGCCCGGTGCCTGTGAAGAATCGCCGCCCATGACACTCTCACGTAATAATGAGTTGGGGCAGTACATGCCCCAGAGTCTCAGGAGCGCCGGCCTCAGGCCCTAGGGCTCCCTCCCACGCCTAGTGGACATCACTTAGCTCCGCGCTGGTGAGAAGACTTGAAGACTAGATTAGGAGCCGGACGCGGCTTTTCATTTGCTTTCCGTAGTTGGCTCGCTTCTCCTTAATCAAGTTTGCCTTTGGCGTTCCTTGCTGATTTGGTTCCTTCGCCTTTTACCGCGTTTTCGGCTCTGGTTTGCTCATGATCTCTCTCTCTCGCATACCTCGCGAGGGGGCTAGGCAGGTGCCCTTGCGGGCATTTTTCTTCTCTCTGCCTTCTCGCGAGTCACCCTCGTTCGAGCCTGGAAGCTGGCAAATCTCTCCTAATCCGTGCCCCTCGGATACCGCGATACAAAGCAGCAAGTCAAGGTTTGGGTGAACGGCAAATCCTCTAGCGCACCCCCTAACAATTGTTTTTGCAGTTTCTGAGCAAACGCAGACATCTCATGAAGGAAAGGGCGTCCCAAACGCGCCAGGTTAAGTTATCTTTGCGCAAAATAACAACACGGCATGGGAATAACACACAGGTTGCATTAACCCATAACCACAGTTCGATACACGCCCCTCTGGGCCCATATTGGTTTCATTTTCTGATGAAA
Organism: Triticum aestivum; assembly: GCF_018294505.1. NCBI lineage: Eukaryota > Viridiplantae > Streptophyta > Magnoliopsida > Poales > Poaceae > Triticum > Triticum aestivum. The sequence goes on from NC_057794.1 coordinate 192,538,510, forward strand.
AGGAAAAAGCTAAACAAAGCAGCATTTCAGCAATCCGCGGAGGCAGGCCCATAGCGACGCCACGAGCCTAGCCAGACCCCTCCTCGCGCTTCACGGAGGCGCGGTGACGAGATGACCCGCTGCCTCCTTCGAAGCGGACGCGGCAGCTGGTCGTAGCCACCACTACTGGAGCTGTCACCGGAGGAAGAGCCGTCGTAGCTGGAACAGACACGGTCGCCGCCAAGGGTAGGCTCGCCCTCATCCTCGTCGCGACCGTCACCAAGACCGAGCACCTCCTCGCCGTCATTCGTCTCGAGGCAGCACCCGACGCGGTGACCATCTTCCACGAACAGCCTCACATAGAGGGTCGACCCACCGTCATACTTGAAGTGGAGCGTGCACCGCCAGCCCAGGCCGCGCGCGCGGGTGAATGTCTGCCATCCGCGGGCCAGGGCTATGTTGCCCGCGGCAGAAGTCTCGACCGCGACCCAAGAGGCCTTGCTGCAGCAACCACCCACCTGCAACCAGAGCCTGCCTGGACCAGGGGCCGGCAGGTCATCGACAAGGAAGCGCAGAAGCTAGAGCCAGTTGCCGGCCGGGTTCTCCGACGAGACAACGAACTCCGGCGACACCTCCGCTGAATGGAACCGCGGGCTGGGAGGCCGCACCACCATCGCGCGCTTCCCCTCGTCATCTGGACCGCCATGGTTGGGATGGTCCACTCCGTGTGCCGTGGCGCCGCCTCGACGGTGGGCCACGGTGGGGGTCGCAGCGTGCTTCCCCTTCTCGGTGGCAGAGAACTTCCTTCGTAGCGCCATCGGAGGCACTACAAGCAATGAAGCAAAGAAGAAGTGAGCAAGCAACGAAGAGATGGGAAACGGGGGCTCCGCCCCCTCCCCATTTATAGCAAGAGAAGGCAAACTGGCGTCTCCCACGATGGCAGGTAATGATGGTTTCCCTTGCATGTCGCAGGGACTTGTCATGTCGTGCAGTTGCCGAGGCAGCGTGGGGAAGCGGAGACGCCACGTCCAATCAACCGCCACACGTCGACCGAGGCCGCAGGCTTTTGGGGCCCGAGGTGCTCCGAACTTGACCCTTGTCTTCGCCGCAAAGTCAATCACGAGCACACCTTGGGCCCAGGGGCTACTGTCGGCATTCTAGGAACGGGGGTCCCCAGACTTGCTTTCCTGCAGCCCGTGGCGTGGCCAAGCAGCAGGCCGTACAGCCCATCATCAACAACAAGGCACCCAAGACCCTCGCGAGGCGGACGACGCAAGACCTCCTCTGGTGTGGCCTAGCCAAGCAGGCTCACGAGGAGTGTAGATACAAGGCAGGGCAAACCTCACGAGGCTCTCGTGACGTAAGCCATGACGATCGACACCAGGCGGGCGCCAGGCGGGCGCCAGCGCGCGCAACATCCTTGTTTCCCCTTTGGTGCAAAGGAGTCAAGTGCAGCCGTGGAGTACCGAGGCCTCAGGCAAAGGTTGCCATTTAGGTGCAACAAGACCAAGACCAGGCGGACGGCAAGGAGGAGGTCATCGTGGAGCCCAAGACGGCGTCACCCAAGAGCCTTTCACAGGCCCATACTACCTTTTGTCAGGATAGCTTGTACTAGCTGTCCCCCTTCAAATTAGCCCGCCATTCTTGGCTCCCTTCCCGCTCAATATTTTGGAAGAGGACCAGGGCCTCTATATATAGGACTAGCCACCACCATGGTAGAGGCATCTCATCTTAGCTTGAGGGAATCATCACACCACAAGTTCATACACAAAAGAACACCTCAACCTCAGGATGCTGTTCTCTCCCTTGTATTGTTCATCATCAGCCCATGAGGCAATCCACCACCACCACCACACTGGATTAGGGTATTACACCACAATGGTGGCCCGAACCAGTATAAACCCCGTGTCTTTCTGTGTTGTGAGTTCGTCGAGCTCGTCCGCAAGAGCTAGCGAGCTAGAGCGTAGATCGGTAGGAGGAATAGACTTTGCGCGCACCCCAGTGTTCGAACCTTAAGTGTTTGCCGGAACCCCACATACGATAGCCTCACCAGGCTGGCTCATGAGGGGTGGAGAGTTCAAGGCTGGGAAAACCTTGCGAGGTTCGCGTGACATAAGCCATGACGATCAAGACCAGGCGGGTGCCAGGGGGGCGCCAGCGCGCGCAATGTCCTTGTTCCCTCTATGGTGCTAAGGGGCCAAGCGCAGGCGCGGAGTACCGATGCATCAAGAAAAGGTTGCCATATTGGTGCAACGAGACCAAGACCAGAAGGACGGCAAGACGGAGGTCACTGTGGTGCCCAAGACGGTGTCACCACCAGAGCGTTTGGCAGGCGAAGACTGCTTTTGTCAGGATAGCTTGCACTAGCTGTCCCCTTTCGAATTGGCTGTTGTTGGCTCCCTTCCCTCTCAATATTTGGGGAGAGGACCATGGCCTCTATAAATAGGATTAGCCACCACAGTAGGAGGGAACTCGTCTCAAATCCACCCGAACGACAACCAGTTCGCCAAGGACAAGAACACCTCAACCTCAGGAGGCTGTTCTTCCCCATGAACTGTTCATCCTCTCCCAAGAGGCAATCCACCACCACCACACTGGAGTAGGGTATTACACCACAACGGTGGCCCGAACCAGTATAAATCTTGTGTCCTTTATGTTGCGAGTTCGTTGAGTTAGTTCGTGAGATCTTAGATAAGTTAGAACGTGGATCGATAGGGGGGAGATCTTCGCGCACACCCCATTTTTTGAACCTTAAGGGTTTTGCCGGAACTCATGATCCGACATTTGGCGTGCCATGTAGGGGTGCGCCGAAGCTTCCTTCCCGTCGCTCGGCATCATGTCGCTTCATAGTCTCCATGGCGGACGCGCGTCGCGCCCGTGCCGAGCACCGGGCTGCCCTCGCCACCCGCGTCGCTCCGACGGCCCCTGTCGGCGGGCCACCCCATCGCTCTCTGTCGCCTACCGCCAACGCCGCCACCGGCCCGGCGGGCAACGAGCAGCAAGCATCCTCCCTGCACCCCTCGGTGCGACAGGACGGCCACATCTCCACTCCATCGCCGACTCCCGCTGGTTCATTGTCTCACGCTCGTCGCGTACCCACCAACGCACGGGCCGCGCTCCTCATGGCACACGAGCTCCTGCACTACCGCCCAATCGACAACCTCTACAAGGACTGGCTTGACCGCACCGCTGAGCTTGTCCGCGTCGCAGGGGGCTCCCCTGCGCCGTCCCACTCTCTTCCTCGCCCTCCGCCAGCCACGAACGACGTAGCTCGTGAAGCACCTCCACCACCTCTGCCCACGACGGCGCCCTGGCGCCAAGGCACGCGGCCCCACAGCGCGACCCACCGCATTCGGTGCCTGCGCGTGAAGAAAGAAGCTGCCAAGAAGTCTCTCGACCGCAAGCGAATGCTCTACCACTCCTTGATCCACCGCGCCAGGATCGTTTGCTACGGCAAGGCCCTGCGCCGCTTGCTGTAGCAGCACACGTACGCCAAGACCAAGCTCCACCTCCAAGGCGGGCCCTGGTGACCACGGCTGGCTGCCGCGCCTTCACCCCCGAGCTACGCAGCGTCGCCTGTGCGGGCAAGTTCAAGCCAGATCTACCTCCTCGCTACAACGACACCCCGACCCCATGGATTTCTTGCAGCTCTATGAGCTAAGCATCGAGCCAGCCAACAGCGACGAGAAAGTCATGGCGAACTGGTTTCCCATGGCTCTCAAGGATGGCCCCCGCTCCTGGCTCCTGAACCTGTCTCCAGGCTCGATTTCCTCTTGGGACGAGATGCGCAACCGCTTCATCGCCAACTTCCAGGGCTCTCGCGATCGCCCCCAGTCGCGGATGACCTGCGCCGCATCAAGCAACAACCGGGAGAGACCCTGCAGAACTATATTCAGCGCTTCAACAACGCACGAATCAAGATCCCCAACATGACCGACGAGGCCATCATCTCAGCGTTCTCTGACGGCATCCGTGACGACAAGATGAAGGAGGATCTCGCCATCCATGAGGAGCTGTGCACGACCTTGGAGTTGTTCAACATTGCGACCAAGTGTGCAAGGGATGAGGAGGGGCGCCTCTCCCTCCTCGAGCTCCCTGCTGCGGACCCGGAGGAGAAGAAGACCAAGGACAAGGACGTGAAGCACAAGGGAGCAGTCGTGCTAGTGGCGGAGCCAGACACCAAGCGTAGAAGAGACCAACCTGAGTCATCCATGGGCAGCCAACCGTTCTGCGCCTTCCACAACCTACATACCCACATCACCAGCGACTGTCAAGAGCTCAGAGCCATTCGAGAAGGATGCTTTGGTCGATGCCCTGAGCGCGGCGACTGGGCTATGGTTGAGGAGGAGGACGTGGTGGCGGACGCTGGGACAACCGTGGCCCGCACAAGGAGTGGCACGACCGATCTCGTGAGGACCGCTGGCAGCATCAGCCTCGCGAGGGCACCTGGAGGGATCAGCCTCATGAGGCTTGGCCTCAAGGCAATGCTGGCCTTCCTCCATTACCGCCAGCACACAGAAGGTATGAAGACCACCATCAAGACTAGGGGGTTGGGGGCTTCCAGGAGCCACGTGCTATCGCCTGCATCATGGGCGGAGCTCAAGCCCCAGCCTCGTAGCGTATCTTCAAACAATTTGCCCGTGAAGTGAATGCAGTTCTCCCCAAGCTCGAGCCCACGCGCCTGCTCAAATGGTCCAGATGCCCCATCACATTCAGTTCGGCAGATCAGCTCATGTGTGCGGCTACCGCTGGCGTCCTCCCAATGCTCTGTTCGCCATTCATCAGCAACGTGCAAGTTACCAAGACCCTCATCGAGGGCGGCGCAGGGCTCAATGTCCTGTCCGTCGATATGTTAGACAACCTCCAAGTGCCATATGACCAGCTTCAGCCTACCAAGCCTTTCTCAGGAGTGACCGATAGCTCTACTACCCTGATCGGGCAGGTCCGCCTCCCTGTTACCTTCGGAGAACGAAACAACTACCGCACCGAACTCATCAATTTCGACATCACCTACATACACCTGCCATACAATGCCATCCTCGGGTATCCAACCCTGGCCAAGTTCATGGCGGTGAATCATCACGGCTACAATGTCCTTAAGATGCCGGGAAGCGGCGGAATCATCACAGTCCCATGCGAAGAGAGAGACGCGGTGTGCTCCCTCGAGCGTGCCTTCCAAGATGCAGCCATCGAAGACCCTGATAGTTAGGGCGATGGCCCTCCTGAGGCCACCCCCAAGAAGAAGAAGCAGCTATGCCAAGTAGGGCCTCCGGCAAGCGGCGCCTCGTCAGGAGCGGCGCCTGCGCCTGGGGCACCTCCCTCCATCGCATAGGAAGGTGCGCCCAGAGCCCCACTCGGGCAGGGCTCGGGGGCTCTCTTTTAGAGGGCCTCAGACTTTCCCAACATCATGAGGGAGGCGCTTGGGCACCACTTGGAGGCGTGCTTCGCCGCATGTTTCCCTCAGGAGAACACAGGGCAAGGAGGGCCCACCGCTCAGGAGTTCATCACCAAGACCACTCAGGAACTACAAGACGCAAGGGCCATGCACAACGACTGCCGCTCACCAGGCGCAGCTCCCCATCCAGTCGAGGATGTCGGGCTGCGCATCTACATCGACATCCCAGGGCTCAATTAGGCCACCGCTCAGGAGCTTCTGTGGCCTTCACGCATGGGACGCTGCGAGGGCCCAACTCACAGCTATGTTCTCATGCCCTTTAGCTTGCCGAGCATGGCGGACGCCTACCAACGCAACCTACGGAGCATCCTGGCATCTCAGGAGGCCAGGCACCATGCTGTGCTGACGGAGATGAAGATGGTCCTCAAGGAATCCCCTAGACCCCCAGAGCCTCCCGAGGCTCAGGGCCCTGGTGGCTCATGAGGTGCAGCCCCTTCGCCGCACGCCTTCAGCTACCCAAACTCTCCTTCATCGACAGGACCAGGTGACATTTTCCAAAGTTCATTCAGCTAGGAGCGCCCACAGGGCCGCATCATTCCCAGGCCGTGTGGGTCCGTCCCTATGGCATGTATCTATCCTTTTATGTTTTTACTTTACCCTGTTGGGGGCGACCCTCGGGCAGCATCATCCCCAAGCCGCTCGGGCCAGACCCGGTGGCATGCATCGTCCCTGCGTTTACCTGAGCTAGGTTGATTTCCATGCTTAATCTATCTATTACTATCTCCTGCTTGATTGTCACCCACCATGGGAGCCGCGCGCCGGCCGTCTTTCTTCAGGACCCTTCGCATTGTCTAACCATCTCGCAGTACCAATATAGCAAACAAGAACCAAGACCAGGCGCAACCCGCCTTGAGGTAGGGCTTTGTGAGTCCCGTGCTGGCTCACAAGTGCCCAAATACACCTCGCCTAGCCCTGCCGTGCAAGCCACGTCTCAGGGCGGGGATGTACACGCCCCGGGGGCTCTCTACAGTAGGGAGTCCCCTCTCACGCGCCAGAGGCAAACCAGAAATCACCACGGAGACCGATGCCCTTCCTTGCGCTAACTTGCAGGAACTTCACGAGGGCCACAACAGGCGGTACCGTGGGCTCTCTCTCTCTTCTCGCATGCGATTCACTTGCACATTAAAAGGGGGGATCCTGAGCATCACGCCTCAGGAGTTCTTACTGGCTCTCCAGCCCTCACCCCCCTGGCCTTGACTACGGCACGCGACTTGGCATACCAGCGGCGGCTGGGCTCGCTCGAGGGCCGGGACCTGAGGACACAGAGCACCATGAAGGACATGAGGGAAAGGGGAGCCCGCACGGGCCAGACCTAGCAACACTGCAGCGACCAGCGTGCGAGTCCGACATGACTCGAGGAGCATACCCCAGAGAGACAAAGATAAGTTCTCGCTCTGGATCCATCAGTCGCTTGCTGCACGGGACCCTTTCTCACTCCCTTTGCTGCCCCGTCGTGGCACCATTTTCTTCCTTTCCCATCCTAAGGCAGCTGCTTGCATGCTAAGGGGGACCTCTTGAGCATCGCGCCTCAGGAGCTCTTACTGGACCTCAGGCCGCTCACCTCCTGGCCTTGACCAGGGCACTCAACCTGGCATACTAGCAACGGCTGCAGCCTGCATGGGGACCGGGACTTGTCAGTATAGAGCACCAAGCTGCCACAAGATTGAAAAGGGGAGGCCGAGCCTCGACAGGATATGCAAACGCAAATCTTCATAATGAGAGCTATATTGACAAAGGCATTACAAATGCTTGACACACCCCCATGGGGTCCGTTTCTTGATTCCTCGTGGAGAACAAAAGGGAAGGAATTCCTAGGGGTTCTATCTACGTGCACCAGGTGTCGCCGATGCCATCATCAACAGTGGGCCATGTGAGGCCGATGCCAACCCCATCCAGATCAGCGGCGACGGTGGCTGGACGCCGCGGCCCTGCCCCGGGCTCGGCGGGAGCTCGGGGGCACGTAGCTGTCATCGCTCGTCTTCGGAGACTCCAAGAACTTAGGAGAGTCGCATGACCACCAGGAGTCACCGCTGTTGCTAGAGGAGCTGCAGCCGAGACCGGTGGCGGGCCCCGCCCTCGTGCCATCCTGACGACCTCCTTCAGCGCAGCACTCCAGGCGGCTGCCTTCCTTGTCGAAGACCTTAAAGAATAGCATGGAGGCGCCCTCATACTCGAAGTGTATCGTGAGGGTGCCCTCCGCACGGCAGAGTCGGGCAATCTCACCCCAGCCTTGGCAGGAAGATCTTCCCAGAGGCAACGGTTCCAATCTCCGCTCTAGTCGCTAGGGCGTCACAGTCGGCATGCTGTAGCCAAATTCGCAAAGGCCCCTCGGCAGCATGTCGGCAGCAAAGAACGGCGGGAGGCATATCCAGGTGCTCGGGGGCATCGGCGCTCACAACACGAACTCGCGCAAAGAGTCCGCAACATGCACCCCTAGGGCGACGGCGTGCGCCTCCGCGGCACGGCAACCACGAGCCTAGCTCGGGCAGCGCCGCTCACCGCTCCTCACTCTAGAATCATCGACGTGAGCATACAAGGGCAGCGGGTACCCAGGAGGCGGCCTCTCATACCAAGGCCTCGACACCACCGGATTCACGACCACCTCGCGGTGATGAGACATCCTTTTCTTTGGCGGGAGCATCTCAGGCACGTTGAGGGGAGCCTTTCCCTTCTCTGCGGCCAAGAACCTCCGGATCGGCGCCATGTTTGCACAAGCAAGGAGTGGAGCAAGGAAGGAGAAGAAGCAGGAGAGGCAGAGGAAGGATGGGCGACAGGGGCTCCGCCCCCTCCCATTTATACCAAAAGAAGACCAACCAGCACCCCCACGATCACAGGTAATGATGGTTTTCCTTGCATGTCGCAGGGACTTATCACGTCGGGCAGTTGCCAAGGCAGCATGGGGAAGCGGAGACACCCACGTCCAATCAATCGCCACACGTTGACGGAGGCTATAGGCTGTGGGGGGCCCACGGCGCTCCGTACATGACCCTTGGCTTCGCCTCGAAGCCAAACCCGGGCGCGCCTAGGGCCCGAGGGCTACCGTCGGCTTTCTGGGAATGGGGATCCCCAGACTTGCCTGCCTGCGTCCCACGGTGTGGCTTTGCTAGCAGGCGCGTATGGCCCATCTTCCTTAACAAGGAATCAAGACCCTCGGGAGGGCCCAAGCCTCGTGAGGCGAATGACACAAGACCTCCTCACGAGCGGCCTCACCAGGTTGGCTCATGAGGGGCGGAGAGTTCTAGGACGGGCAAACCTTGTGAGGTTCGCGTGACGTAAGCCATGACGATCGAGACCAGGCGGGCGCCAGGTGGGCGCCAGCGCGCACATCGTCCTAGTTTCCTCTTTGGTGCTAAGGGGGAAGCATAGGCGCGGATTACTGAGGCATCAAGAAAAAGTTACCATACTGGTGCAATGAGACCAAGACCAGAAGGACACCAAGATGGAGGTCACTGTGGAGCCCAAGATGGCGTCACCACCAGAGCCTTTGGCAGGCGAAGAGTGCTTTTGTCAGGATAGCTTGTACTAGCTGTTGTTAGCTCCCTTCCTGCTCAATATTTGGGGAGAGGACTACGGCCTCTATAAATAGGATTACCCACCATAGTAGGAGGGAACTCGTCTCAAATCCACCCAAACGACAACTAGTTCGCCAAGCACAAGAACACCTCAACCTCAGGATGTTGTTCTTCCCCTTGTACTGTTCATCCTCAGCCCAAGAGGCAATCCACCACCACACTGGAGTAGGGTATTACACCACAACGGTGGCCCAAACTAGTATAAATCTTGTGTCCTTTGTGTTGCGAGTTTGTTGAGTTAGTTCGTGAGATCTTAGCTAAGTTAGAACGCGGATCGATAGGGGGGAGATCTTTGTGCGCACCCCAGTGTTCGAACCTTAAGGGATTTGACAGAACCAGTGATCTGACAAACGTGTGGCGGTTGATTGGACGTGAGCGTCTCTGCTTCCCCGCGCTGCGTCGACAACTGCCCGACTTGACAAGTCCCTGCTGCATGCAAGGAAAAACCATCATTATTACCTTAGATCATGGAGGACGGTGGTTGGCCTCCCGTCGGCTATAAATGGGGGGGGAGCCCCTGTCGCCCATCTCTTCCCATTCCTCTTGCTTCTTCCTCTTTGCTCCATCGCCACTTGCAACACCAATGGTGCTGTCAAAGAGGTTTTCTGCCACGGAGAAAGGGAAGGCCCCTCGCGAGGGGCTCGGCTCTCAAGCGCCCAAGCGTGGACGCGGCCGTCCCCGCAAGCACTCCGCGACCCCCGCCACGGCCCCGCGCGGTCGTGGCGGTGCCGCTTCACGTGGCAGGGGCCGCTCCTGTCGCGGTGGTCCTGTCGATGAAGGGAGACGTGCCATGGTCGCATGGCCTCCCCGGCCGTGCTTCCACTCGGCGGAGGTGCTGCCGGACTTCATCATATGGTCGGAGAACCCAGCCGGCAACTGGCTTCAGCTCTCGCGTTTCTTCACCGATGAGCTGCCAGCCTCTGGTCCAGGCGGGCTTTGGCTCCAGGCGGACGGCTACTACAGCAGGGCTTCCTAGGTCGCGGTCGAGGTCTCTATTGCGGGCAACATAGCCCTTGCCCATGGATGGCAGATGTTTAGCTATGCACGCGGCCTGGGAAGGCGGTGCACCCTCTACGTGATGGTGTTTGGGGAAGATGGTCGCCACGCAGGGTGCTGCCCCAAGGTCAACGACGACGAGGAGGTGCTCGACCTTGGCGATGGTTGTGAAGAGGACGAGGGCGAACCCGCCCTTGGGGCCGACCACGTCTCGTCCAGCTACGGCGGCTCTTCCTCTAGTGACAGCCCCAGCAGTGGCGATTACGACCAGCCGCCACGCTGTCGCGCCCACTTTGAGTGCGGTAGTGGGTCGTTTTGTCGCCGCGCCTTCGTGAAGCGCGAGGAGGGGTCCGCCTGAGCTTAGGACAGTGTCGGGAGCCTGCCCTTGTGAACCTCTGTAGGGGCAGATGCCGCTTTTATTTTGTTCTTCCTTTCCTCCCTACATCAAAAGAAACCAGAATAAAGCGTCCCAACGCAGTCACCCGTCCAGCAAGCTTCTGCATTTCCTTGAGGGTTTGCGGTGGACTCATGTCTTCAATGCCCTTGACCTTCTCTGGGTTGGCCTTGATCCCCCTTTGGGAGACAAGGAAGCTCGGTAGTTTGCCGGAAGGGATGCCAAACACGCACTTCTCCGGGTTGAGCTGCAAGTCCACCTGGCGGAGGCTTTCAAAGGTCTCCTCTAGGTCTTGGATCAAGGTCCTCGCTTCCCGAGACTTCACCATGATGTCGTCGACATAGGCTTCAGCATTCCTCCCGAGCTGCCGACCCATGGTGATGTGCATGAGCCACTTGAAGGTTGCGCCTGTGTTGCGCAGTCCGAAAGGCATGCAAGTGTAGTAGTACACCCCACACGGGGTCAGGAAGGCCATCTTCTCCACATCTTATACCGCCATCTTGATCTGGTGATATCCTGAGAACACATCTAGGAAGCACAGCAAGTCGCACACGGTAGTGGAGTCGATGGTCTGGTCCATGCGCGGTAGCGGGAACGGATCTTGGGGGCAGGCCTTGTTGAGGTTGGTGAAGTCGACGCACATCCGCTCCTTCATGCCTTTCTTGGGGACGACGACGGGGTTCGCCAGCCACTCTGGGTACCGAACCTCGCAAATGACACCCGCAGCTTGTGGGTTTCTTGGATGATGAAAGCTTGCTTCTCCGTGGACTGCCACCTCGCATTCTGCTTCATGGGGCGTACGTTGGGGCACACCTTCAAGTGGTGCTCTATCACCTCTCTTGGGACCCCCACCAGCTGATCGGGCCCCTAAGTGAGCACTTCCTTGTTTGCGCGGAAGAACCTCACCGACGCCTCCTCCTGATTAGGCTCGAGGTTGGCACCTATGGTAAAGGTCGCCCCTGAGGACTCGTCCTTCTCGACCGGCACTCTCTTGGTTTCTGCCTTGTCCTGAGTGAAAAACTGCTTCTTCTTGGTTGGTGCGGCTCCCTTGGCCTTAGAGGCGTCCGAGTCGGAGGGCTGCACTACTGCAGCGGTCTTGAGGGCGAGCTTGAGCGTCATCAAGGCTTCCTTGGCGTCCCCTCTTGATGGTGAGGACACCCTCGCTCCCCGGCATCTTCATGAGGTTGTAAGCCGGATGGGTCGCTGCCATGAACTGGGCTAGAGCTGGGTACCTGAGGATGGCATTGTACGGGAGACTGATGTGGGTGATGTCAAAGTCAATGAGTTCTGTGCGATAGTTGTCGCGCGTGCCGGAGGTCACGGGGAGGCGGATCTGCCCCAAGGAGCGGGTGGAGGCTCCACCGACCCCCAAGTCAGGCCTGCTAGGGCGGAGCCACCCGAGTGGTATGCGAAGAAGCCTGAAGGCATTGACGGAGAGCACGTTGAGGCCTGCGCCTCCGTCGACGAGCATCTTGGTGATGGGTACGTGGCAGATGGTGGGCGTGCAAAGCATTGGGAGCGCACCCGAGCCGACCGTGGATGCGGGAAGATCCCCTCAGTTGAAGGTGAGGTCGGCCTCGGGCGCGGCCTAGCACGGTGGAGCCCTCGGCCGCTTGGAAGTGGCGCCGATCTAGCGAAAGAACGGCTTGACATGACGGTCTGAGGGTGGTGTTTGCGAGCCGCCGAGGAGGGCACGCAATGAAGAGGCTGCGCAACTCCTCCCAGGACGCCACCGTGGATCCCGGGAGGTTGAGCATCAGGCATGTGGTGCACCAATGAGGGCCATGGGAAGCCAGTTGGCCATGACCTTGTCGTCGCCCCGGCCTTAAAGAACGACTTCCTCATACGCCAGCAGGAAGGCTGATGGGTCTGCCACACCGTCGTAGCACGGCGGCATCTCCGGCTAGAACTTGGGTGGCCACTTCACCTGTCGCAGGGCGGGAGCAAGGGCTCGGAGCCCCCGAGCGCCAATGTGAGCACCCGTAGATCCAGCTGGCGGGGCGGCACCGGCCATGGAGAATGGGCGTGAAGATGGTGGAGCGCGAATAGACAGAAGAAAACTCCGGTGCACCCCCTACCTGGCGCGCCAAATGTCCAATGATGGGTTTCGGCAAAACCCTCAAGGTTCGAACACTGGGGTGCGTGCGAAGATCTCCCTCCTACCGATCCACGTCCTAGCTTTACTAAGATCTTACGGGCTAACTCGACGAACGCACAACACAAAGGACACAAGATTTCTACTAGTTTAGGCGACTGTTGTGGTCTAATACCCTACTCCAGTGTGGTGTGGTGGATTGCCTCTTGGGCTGAGGATGAATAGTACAAGGGGAAGAACAACCTCCTGAGGAGAGGTGTTCTTGTGCTTGGTGAGCTTGTGGTTGTTCTGGTCCCTCTCGATACGAACCCCTTTGCTATGGTGGTGGCTAGTCCTATTTATAGAAGCCCTGGTCCTCTCTCCAAATATTGAGCGAGAAGGGAGCCAACAACAACCAATTCGAAAGGGGACATCGAGCACAGCTTTTCCTGACAAAAGTAGTCTTCGCCTCCACAAGGCTCTGGTGGTGATGCTGTCTTGGGCTCCACGGTGACCTCCGTCTTGTTGTCCTCCTGGTCTTGGTCTCATTGCACCAATATGGAAACCTTTGCTTGATGCCTCGGTACTCTGTGCATGCGCTTGCTTCCTTGGCACCAAAGAAGAAACAAGGACTCTGTGCGCGCTGGCGCCCGCCTGACGCCCGCCTGGTCTCGATCGTCATAGCTCGCGTCATCGGAACCTCACGAGGTTTGCCTGGCCTTGATCTCTCCACCCCTCGCGAGCCAGCCTGGTGACGCCGCTCCTGAGGAGGTCTTGTGTCGTTCGCCTCGTGAGGCTTAGCCCCTCGCGAGGGTCTTGAGTCCTTGCGGGTGAAGATGGGCCGTACGGGCCCGCTCGCAGAGCCATATCGTGGGCCGCAGGCAGGCAAGTCTGTGGACCCCCGTTCCCAGGACGCCGACAGTAGGGCCCCATTGCGTGTAGGTTTTCCATACATAGGGCAAGATCGTCGTGGACGATAATCTTATTTATAGAAAGGAAGTACTCAAAGTTTTGCATGACTTAGCTTTTCTGCCGCTACGTGAGCTTTCGCCGCGTCCACCGAGGACGCCATTTGTTCGGTCGTCTTGCTACTTAAAGTGACGACCACGATAAAGCCGTTGCTTCAACCGACCAAATTTTCACAACTGCCCACCCCCTACCTGGCATGCCAGAGATGTCGGTGGGAAACGACACCTATGGGGTCACTAGGATCCCTTCTATGGTTGGCGGGAGCGGGGTTGTGCAAAGAGCGGGTCTGGCGGTCAGCACACAAATCATTTACCCACGTTCGGGCAGCAGAGATGCGTAAAACCCTAGTCCTACTTTGATGTATATTTAGGTGTTCTTGTGTTCTTGAACTAGTTGCGGTGGCTCTCTAGTCCTAAAGATCCGAATCCCCCTCCAGTATGCCTCGGGCCTCCTTTTATAGACAAAAAGGGGTCGCCATAGTGGCACACAGGAGGTGGAAAGGTGCATAGGGGCTGAGTCTATCCCCTGGCATTGTCGGACAAACGCATTTAATGCGCTGCCGACATGCCCCTCTTGCTTTATTGGGGACGGCAAAGAAGCTCGTCCCAGCTGTCGTAGCCTTGCTTAGCTCTGACGCGCGTCCAAGCTGACGAGGCGTTGTAGCGCCATGTTGGCTGGCTGCTGGGCTGGCGCGATGGTGGAGCCTTCACGAAGATCTGCATGCCACCACACAGGTGCTTGCTGAGTTGGTGTAGAGGCCGCGCGTTGCCATGCAAATGCCTGCCCAACTGGTCGAGCTGGCAGCTATATGGGAGCGGTGGAGTCTTGGCAAACGTGGGTTTGGCTGTGGCCCCGCATGCGTCTTTGGCAAGGATCTTGCTGTGGGCCCAGCAAGGGTCTTGCTGCGGCTCCGCAGTCATCCCCGGCAAGGATCTTGCCCGGGGTCTCGTGGCTTTCCTTGGCAAGGATCTCGCCAAGGATCGTCGTCTTCTGGTTCTCATCTAATCTTGTGTATGTATGATCTCTACAAAGATCTGCATGCCACCACGGAGGTGCCTCCCGATCCTTGGTTCCAATATGGTTGATGGTGTTGGAACCCCTTGGGCTCAAGGGTGGCGCGCTCTGCTGGCGTCAGGCAAGTTACCCCGACAAGGATCTTGCTGAGGCCGCGGAAGCCACCACGGCAAGGGTCTTGCCTGGGGAGTCCACCTCGCCCTCTTGCTCTCTTTGCGCTTCTGGTCTTGGCGTTGCTTTGGTCTCCTCTGCCTTGCTTAGTGTGGTCGTGGGCGTGGCTCTGACTTCTCGTGCACAAGTAAATGGGTGCAAAAGGAGAGCCCCTACTTTTGTACACCGACAATGCTCGCATAAAATTTAAGAATTGAAACATAAAGAGAGCATCATGAAGCATATGACTAGAACATTTAAGTCTAACCCACTTCCTATGCATAGGGATTTTGCGAGCAAACAACTTATCGGAACAATAATCAACTAGCCTAGGAAGCCAAAACAAGCATAACTTTAAAACTTTCAGGACATAAAGAGGAAACTTGATATTATTGTGTCGGTGTACAAAAAGAGGGGTACACTTTTTGTACCCCTATAAACTGTGCACGGGCAGTCTGAGCCACGGGCACCACCACACCAAGCAAGGCAAGGGAGGTGAGCCAGGGTAAGACCGAAGCTCAAGAGAACTAGAATGACGCCAAGGCCAAGACCACGAAGAGCAAAGGGGACGAAGCGGACTCCCCCGGCAAGATCCTTGCCGTGAGATAGTTTTAGCAACCCTGGCAAGACCCTTGCCGCGGCAACTCGCCCCACACCTACGGAGCAAATCACCCTTGAGTCCACTGCCCCCAAAGGGCAAGGATTCGGGAGACATCCCCGTAGCGGCATGCAGATCTTTGTGAAGACATTCAAGATCAGATACACACTATAGAAGACGACAACCCTAGGTGGGATCCCAGCCGAGGAAGACCACAAGGCCCCCGGCAAGCGCCTTGCCGGGGATGACAGCAGGCGCCTCGGCAAGACCCTTGCCAGGGCCCCAGCAAGGCCCTTGCCGAGGACACCCGCAGGGCCACCATCAGGCCCATGCCGACTAAACCTCCACCACCGCATGCATGCAGCTGCCGACCCAACCAACTGGGCAGGCACCCGCGTGGCGGCATGCAGATCTTCATGAAGACCCATCACTGTGCCACCTCAGCTGCCTGCCTACCTACGTGGCATTGGAGGCGTCGCTGGCCAGGGCGCGTGTCGGCACAAGAAGGAGCGGCGATAGACAAGACAGGTTTCTCCCCCGTCCTCGATAAAGCAAGGACACCTAAGCAAGACACATTAAATGCGCCTTGTCATGTGATGCGAGGGATAACCTCGTAGCACTGTACCCTTTCCACTTCCTGTGTGCCACTGTGGCAACCCCTTTTTTCTATAAAAGGAGGCCTGAGGGGACCATAGGAGGGATTTGGCTTTTTGGAGCTCCTAACGCCCCATAGCTAGTTCAAGAACAAGAATAGACATCCACCAAAGCAGGAGTAGGGTTTTACGCATCCTCGCGGCCCAAACCTGGATAAACAAACCGTGTGCTACCTGTTAGATCTGCTCTTCTCATGACCCCGCGCCCCGCTAACTACAGTAGGGATTCTTGTGATCCCATAGGTGTCGTTCCCACCGACAGCTTTGGCGCGCCAGGTAGGGGGCGCAGTTGAGAGAATCGGCTCTAGCAATCAGCCTAGCACTCCTTCGTCTTCGTGGCTCTTGGAGAGGGAAGGAGGCCGGAAGATCATCGCTCGAGCGACTACAAACAGAAGCTAAGTTACATTGGACCCCGGATATTTCCATTCTATTATATAAAGTTATTATCCTTGGAGCTGTCGTTCTTTTTACAAAAAGAAACCTGTACGCAAATGGGGCCTTCCCCGATCGGCAATGCCTTTGTTCTGTTTCAAGTCTGCTCAACAGTTCAAATGGCTGCATTGAAAACGGTAGGGTAGCCTTCCGCAATTGGCAAGGCTCTCGACTCTGACTCGAGTCAAACTCGACAGTTCGAGAGCTGCGTCAAGGGTGGTAAGGTGGCTCACCCGGCACCACGCTCACCCGGCAGGCCAATGGGGACCCGTCCCCAAGATGCCGCCTTGGGTTTCCGCGTCGGCAAGCTTGCCCAGCTGGTGTAGGGTGGACGTACAAAGAGGCAACAAATAGGAAAATAGCATGCATAATCCCAAAAGTACTGCAAAGTTATATTACATCACATCATTGCTGTGGTTCTAATTAAAGATGAAATTTGTCTTGGTCGTGAACCTGCAGCGGCGGTGAAGAACGGGATGCCTAATCCCGGCGCTGGCCTTCCACCCTCTTGATTTCGTCGATGCTGCTGATGACGGGCTTGATGCGCTCCTTGAGCACCGTGAGGTCAGTACCATCCGGCAAGCTATCCATCGCGACATCAAAGTCGAGGTTGGGATTCCAGTACGCCATCTTGGTGAGGACCTTGGTCATGACCCCCCGGCAAAGTCGCCGGGCTTCCCTGGCCAACGTGGCCGCTCGGTTGGAGTGAAGATAAGCCAAGGCTCCAAGGACGCCCTTGAAGAACTGGGTCAGCTTGGTGTTGACGGTCCCGCTGCGCTCAGGGGCGTACCTCACGTTTGGCATCCCCATGGTGGCCAACTGCGAGGTGACCCTGCCGGCGACGTCCTCCAGATGGCTGATCCATCTATTCTCGCCTGCCACATATTCCAGGTGGGAGGCGGCCTCGTTCGCCCGCAGCTGCTTCTCCTCCTCCAGACTCTTGGTCAAGGTCTCCTCTTGAGCCCCACTCTCCGACAACATCTTCTCGAGATCCTCCAGCTTCAGCTTGAGATCTCTGACAGAGTTTTGCGCTTCGTAGAGCTCCCCAGTCCTGCTGATGACCGCTCCTTGCGCCTCCGCCAAGGCGCTGTTGAGCGTGCTCTTCTCGTTGGACAGCTTGAGGGCCTGCTCCTTCAGCTCGTCCCGCTCCACCTCCAACTCCCTTACTTTGCCAGCATGGGCCAGAGCCTGGGCATCGTGTGCCTCCTTGTGCCTCTGCTCCAGCTCACGAGTCCGCCGCGTGACAAGGGCCTCGAGCTCCTCATCCTTGCCACGGAGCGCTGCGGCAAGCTTCGCCTCACGCACGATGAGGTCCTCTTCCTGGGAATCCAGTGCGGCTTGATGCTGGTTCCGGACGGCCTCAGCCACGGCAGCCAATTTCGCCGCCTTCTCCTGGGCCTTCTCGATGTCAGCCATCTTCATGGTGAGCTCGACATTGCGCTTGGCCAATTCCCCCTGAAAGGCCCTCTGCTCCTCGCGAGTTTGGTGGAACCAGGTCTGCGTCTCAGCAACGCGCGCCTTGAAATCCACCTCCGCCTGGTCCACCGTTGCCTTCCTGGACTTAACCTTGTCCAGACGAACACGGTTGAGCGCCTGCAGTTTTCGGAAGTTGGCCCCCATAGCACGGAAAAGCTGCTCTTCTGGAGAACCATCACCGCCAACGCCCAGCTCATCGGCAACCTCGAGCCCGGTGGCGGCAAGCACCTCGCCGTCAAAGACTTCCCCTTCGGCGGGTGCTCGGGAACTTGACGCCCCTGGGAGATGGACGAAAAGATCGTCGCCCACCTTCAGATATCTGCCGGGGCCCGAGGTTGAGGAGGAGGGAGGCTGATCATCAACCACCTCTTCCTCAGCAGTAGCCTTACCGGCTTCCCCGGCAGGCCCACCGTTGGCGCCCTCGGCAGAAGCCTCGCCGGTCGCCTTGGTAGCCCCCGTAGCGGTCTCCTTGGCAGCATCCTTGGTGGCCTCATCAGCGGCGACCTCGTCAGCATCCCTGGCAGCCTCCTCGGCAACAATCCTGTCAGCCTCTGCCGTGGCCTCCTCAGCAATATTCCCAACAACAGTATCCACGTCCTCCATACCTATTGAAGGAGGGCCTAGGTAGTAATAGGAGCATTGAAACCAAGAAAAAGAATAAGGGAAAAACAGAGACGGAGGACATGCGACTCACCAGTGCCAGGCTGTGAAGCAGAAGTCCCCTCCCCGCCAGCATTCGGTGCCGTGGCAGAGTCACCAGCGCCCAAGTTCCCCTCTTCCTCCATGGGTGTGGGCTCCGTGCTTGATGCCCTTGCCGGGGACTCCCCTCGCAGCGATGTAGTCGATGGGGGTGGTGTGTTGGGGGTAGCCCTCTGCGGCTCCTCCTGCTACCGCTCCCCTCCTGCAAACCCAACAAGGTCAACACCATAGCATCGAATGCCTACCACGTGTCGATAAGAGGAGGGTGACGAACTTACGCTAGGTGCTGTGCTGGGGGCTGCTGTTCGGGCTGCTCAGCACCACCAGTGGCGACTTTGAAGCACTAGCCGGGGGCTGGCTGCCCACCAAGGCCTTGGCCCTCTTCACCCTCTGGGCCAACGTCTCTGCATCCCTGCAAAAGCAAAAACGGATCAAGATAAGTGACTTAATTCAGGGGAATGGAAATGGCAGTGATGGACGGAGTACTTACTCGTCACCCATCTCCTCTTCCTCCACAACTTTCCTTTTCCTCTCCGGGCTGAGAGGCCCGAGATCAAAAGCGACCTCCGTGTCAACATCCGAGTCGACATCTGCCGGAGGAGGTGAAGACAGCGGGGTTTGTGCGCTCCCAGAAGGGGCTGTTGTCTTCTTCTTCTCAGCGGCCTTCGTCAGCCTCTTGGCTGCCGTGGCACTCGTGTGATGCCCAGACCCCTCCAGGGCCAATTGAGGCCGCGTAGCCCTGCCGGGCCGGACCGGCTCGCCGGAGTCAGCCCGCCGCAGGACTAGCCCTCTTCCCCTGGTTGGCGTCGAGCCCGCCGCCACGTCCTCCTCCGACGACGACTCGTTGGCCGAGTCTTCGACAAGTGGAGCTCCAGTGTCGGTGCTGCTGACCTCCTATGTGGCCGCCGCCCACCGGGTGAGCTACTCTTCCTCCGCAGCCATTGCGGCCTTGTCCTCCACACCCCCGGCACTGCTGGCCTCCATGGCGAGGTGCGCCTCCCTCGCCCTAGTGGCGATGTAGTCCAGCTCTGCCTGGCTGGTGTCCACGACAAGCCACCGCTCGGCGTCAGCATTGACATGTACCTCAATCAGGGTGTCAAAGAATTGCTGCACATCCATGTCCTTCGGCTCCTTCCAGCTCGGGACAGGGCCGTGCGCATTATAGTCTGGCATCATGGCGATGATCTCGGACCAACATGAATTGTTGCACAACGGGACCACCCCCGCTGGCAGCTTGAAAAACGGCCCCTTGAGGGCCTTGCCAACCTTTGCGGCAGCCCTCGCGGCCTTGCCGGTCCATTTGACCTCGCCATCGCGACCCACATCAAGCTGGAAAAGCCGCTGGCAGAAGTGGGCATGCGCCATTACTGCGAAGTTGTGATCGAGGCCGGGGCGGAGTCGCCTAATGTCAGCCTGATTCGTAAAGAGCCAAGCTGACCTCCCCTTGTTGTGCAACGGGGCGATCCGGCGGCGAATGAAGTCCGCCCCGATCATCTCAAGGGTGAGTCTGGCCCAGGTGAGTCGGAGAATCCTAGTACTGGCAACAGTGAGCCTCCCGTCGGCAGCGTCGACATCGCTCCAATTGCTGCCACAGACCGGCCCCACTCAGCGGACCTTGCAGAATTCCGGCGGGTCTTCATCCTCAATCCAGCAGCACCAGCAACACCATTCCTCCCACCTCTCCTTCATGGCACCGTCCGGGTACGCCCCCTTGGATCTTGGGATCCAGGTGATGCAACCAGAGACGGCACCTCCCGGCTGGATCCGAGGGAAGAAATAATGGCAGAAGAGCGCCGTGTTGGGCTGCACCCCGGCAAAGCCTTCGCAAAGATGCGCGAAGAAAGCCATGCACGCCACCGCATTTGGAGTAAAATCCAAGAGGTGAAAGCCGAAGGTGTGCATAATGTCGCAGAAGAAATCGGAGAAAGGGGGGCATAACCTGCAAGAAAGATAATCGACGAAAAAGGGATACCGATTTGGAGCAGGATCGGCGCAAGCAGCAGGAATGACGCGTGTCGCCGGGTGTCCCGAATTCTCTCCCCCCGTCTTCGCTCCCCATAGGGACCTGAAGGAGGCTCGGAGCTCATGAACATCAACCGTCGAGGGGAAGAAAAATGCAGACTTCGTCCGGTCCCCCGATAGCGTGCTCTCCGGCGGCTCCACAGTCCCAGCGCCCTTAGCCACCCCCTTGCCCTTGACGGATTTGGGCGCCATGGCGGACAAGAAGTTTAGAGGGATGAGGAAGGGGGATGGCGAAGCAACGATGGCGGGCGACGGTGGAAGCTTAGGAAGGAAGGAAGAGAGGAAACGGCGGCTCTGAGATTGGAAAATGCATGAGGAAAGAGGAGAAAGTGAGCAGCGCGCCCGCGGTTTTTCCTTTTTTATGGGGGAAAACACGGGCCGCCTCCTTTCACATTAACTATGGTGTGACTCATGGCCGCGGGAACCAACCCCACGCATGCTGCCCACGTCACACGCACCTCCCCACATCGCGCCACGCGCGGGAGTCGTGGGAAGGTTCAGCGCGTGAAGAACCTTACCGCGGTAAAAACGGCCCCGCCTACCCGCGCACCGTTTTTGGGCCTAGCCCAACAACACGTTGCGCTTATGTGTGGCCCAGGCCCGGGGGCTCCTGTCGGTGTACAAAAAGAGGGGTACACTTTTTGTACCCCTATAAACTGTGCACGGGCAGTCTGAGCCACGGGCACCACCACACCAAGCAAGGCAAGGGAGGTGAGCCAGGGTAAGACCGAAGCTCAAGAGAACTAGAACGACACCAAGGCCAAGACCACGAAGAGCAAAGGGGACGAACCGGACTCCCCCGGCAAGATCCTTGCCGGGAGACAGTTTTAGCAACCCCGGCAAGACCCTTGCCGCGGCAACTCGCCCCGCACCTACGGAGCAAATCACCCTTGAGTCCACTGCCCCCAAAGGGCAAGGATTCAGGAGACATCCCCGTAGCGGCATGCAGATCTTCGTGAAGACCCATCACTACGCCACCTCAGCTGCCTGCCTACCTACATGTCATCACAGGCATCGCTGGCCAGGGCGCGTGTCGACACAAGAAGGAGCGGCGACGGACGAGACAGGTTTCTCCCATGTCCCCGATAAAGCAAGGACACCTAAGCAAGACGCATTAAATGCGCCTTGTCATGTGATGCGAGGGATAACCTCACAGCACTGTACTCTTTACACCTCCTGTGTGCCACTGTGGCAACCCCTTTTTTCTATAAAAGGAGGCCCGAGGCGACCAAAGGAGGGATTCGGCTTTTTGGAGGTCCTAACGCCCCATAGCTAGTTAAAGAACAAGAATATACATCCACCAAAGCAGGAGTAGGGTTTTACGCATCCTCGCGGCCCGAACCTGGATAAACAAACTGTGTGCTACCTGTTAGATCCGCTCTTCTCACAACCCCGCGCCCCGCTAACCATAGTAGGGATTCTTGTGATCCCATAGGTGTCGTTCCCACCGACATATTGCAATTCCTACAAGCATAAGTTCCACCCTCATAATAAATTTTAGTAGCATCATGAAGAAAATCAACAATAGAACTATCAAATAAAGCATTCTTTTCATGACACAAAAGCATAGAAAACTTATTACACTCGACACAAGCAAATTTCTTCTCATCAATAGTAGTGGGAGCAAACTAAACAAAATAACTATCATGAGAGTGAAAATTAAAATCACGATGACAAGTTTCATGGTTATCATTATTCTTTATAGCATACATGTCATCACCATAATCATCATAGGTAGCAACTTTGTTCTCATAATCAATTGGAACCTCTTCCGAAATAGTGGATTAATCACTAAATAAAGTCATGGCCTCTCCAAATCCACTTACATAATTATCACAATAAGATTCAACACCCTCCAAAATAGTGGGATCATTACTTCCTAAAGTTACACTCTTCCAAACCCACTTTCATCAATATAATCATCATAAATAGGAGGCATGCTTTCATTATAATAAATTTGCACATCAAAACTTGGGGGACAAAAAGTATCATCTTCATCAAACATAGCATCCCCAAGCTTGTAGCTTTGCAAATCATTAGCATCATGGATATTCAAAGAATTCATACTAACAACATTACAATCATGCTCATCATTCAAATATTTTGTGCCAAACATTTTATTGACTGCTTCTAACAATTGAGCACAATTTTCCGAAACATCATTTTCAAGAAAGATATATAAAGATGATCAATAATATGATGCAAACTCAATTCCATTTTTATGTAGTTTTCTTTTATAAACCAAACGAGTGATAAAAAAAGAAACTAAAAGATTTAATTGCAAGATCTAAAGATATACCTTCAAGTACTCACCTCCACGGCAACGGCGCCAGAGAAGAGCTTGATGTCTACTATGCAACTTTATTCTTGTAGACACGTGTTGGGCCTCCAAGCGCAGAGTTTTGTAGGATAGTAGCAATTTTCCTTCAAGTGGATGGCCTAAGGTTTATCAATCCGTGGTTTGCATAGGATGAAGATGGTCTCTCTCAAATAACCCTGCAACCAAATAATAAAAAGTCTCTTGTGTGCCCAACACACCAAATACAAGGGTAATTTGTATAGGTGCACTAGTTCGGATAAAAGATGGTGATACAAGTGCAATATGGATAGTAGATATTGATTTTTTGTAATAGAAACAATAAAAAACAGCAAGGTAGAAAATAGTAAACGGGCACAAAAATGGTATTGCTATGCTTGAAAACAAGGCCTAGGGTTCGTGCTTTCACTAGTGCAATCTCTCAACAGTGCTAATATAATTAGATCATATAACTGTACCTCAACGTGCAATGAAGAATTCACTCCAAAGTTCCTGTCTAGCAGAGAACATAAGACAAAATAGTTTGTAGGGTATGAAACCACCTCAAAGCTATTCTTTCTGATCAATCTATCCTAGAGTTCGTACTAAAATAACATGAAGTTGTTCTTTCCGATCGATCTAACCAAGATTTCATACTAGAATAACACCAAAGCAAATTCAGATTCATAATATTCAATCCAACACAAAGAACATCGAAGAGTGCCCCAAGATTTCTACCGGAGAAACAAAGAAAAAATGTGCATCAACCCCTATGTATAGATTACCCCAATGTCACGTTGGGAATCCGCGAGTTGAGTGCCAA
Organism: Triticum aestivum; assembly: GCF_018294505.1. NCBI lineage: Eukaryota > Viridiplantae > Streptophyta > Magnoliopsida > Poales > Poaceae > Triticum > Triticum aestivum. The sequence continues at coordinate 192,562,112 of NC_057794.1, forward strand.
ATCATATATCAAGTGAATCAATACGATACCCCATTGTCACCACGAGTATTCAATTGCAAGACATATATCAAGTGTTCTCAAATCCATAAATGTATTCAATCCGATAAAACAAAATCTCAAAGGGAAAACTCAATTCATCACAAGATAGAAAGGGGAAAACACCATATGATCCGACTATATTAACAAAGCCTGTGATACATCAAGATTGTGACATCTCAAGAACATGAGAAAGAGAGAGATTAAACACATAGCTACTGGTACAAACCCTCAGCCCCGATGGTGGACTACTCCCTCATCGTGGTGGCCGCCAGGATGATGAAGATGGCCACCGGAGATGATTCCCCCCTCTGGCGGAGTTCCGAAACGACGTCTATGTTGGTTTTTGGTGGCTATAGAGGCCTGCGGCGGTGGAACTTTTGATGTAGGTAAACCCTAGGGTTTTCGGAATATTAGTTAATTTATAGGGTAAAGAGGGGGTGCGGAAGGCCACCGAGGTGGGCACAACTCACCTGGGCCCCCCAAGCGTGCCATGGTGGGTTGTGCCCCCCTCGGGGCACCCCCTAGGTGCTCCTCTGGCCCATCCTGGGTGTCCTGGTCCATACAAATTATCTAATAATTTTATGATGTTTGGACACCGTTTGATATTGATTTTCTACGATGTAAAAAACAAGCAAAAAACAGCAACTAGCACTGGGCACTGGGCAGTGGGTCAATAGGTTAGTCCCAAAAATTGATATAAAGTTGCTATAAAATGATTCTGAAACATCCAAGAATGATAATATAATGGCATGAATACTTCATAAATTTTAGATACATTGGAGACATATCAGTGTGTTTCCCCTCTTGGCCCATAAGGCCCATATCTTTTGCCGGGGGTGTTCGGAACCCCTTACGCTCACCCTATATGTACCACTTCCGATGTCCGAATACCATCGTCCTATATATCAGTATTTACCTCTCGACTATTTTGAGACTCCTCCTCATGTCCGTGATCTCATTCGGGACTCAGGAGAACATTCGGTCACCAAATCACATAACTCATATAATAAAAAATCATCATCGAATGTTAAGCGTGCGGACCCTACGGGTTCGAGAACTATGTAGACATGAGCGAGACACCTCTCCGGTAAATAACCAACAGCGGAACCTGGATGCTCATATCGGTTCCCACATATTCTATGAAGATCTTTATCGGTCGTACCGTAATGACAAGATATGTTATTCCCTTTGTCATCAGTATGTTACTCGCCCGAGATTCGATCGTCGGTATCTTCATACCTAGTTCAATATCGTTACCGTCAAGTCTCTTTACTCATTCCATAATACATCATCTCATAACTAACTCACTAGTCACATTGCTTGCAAGTCTTATTATGATGTGTATTACCGAGAGGGCCCAGAGATACCTCTCCAACACTCGGAGTGACAAATTGAGGGGATCCCGACACATAAGTCGTGATCACAGATTGCACGTGTACAGTGATACCGGAGACCAATGCTCACTTAACACAGAGAAGCTGAATAATAAGAGTCTTACATCTATACATACCGTCTTACATAAATTATGACCATTATGGTCAAGTCTTGAATATAACATTGCAGTAGAAATCTTCGTTAATAATTTGGACCCATGCCATCTGCCTTAACCCTATAGGAATTCTGACTAGGAAAGCGTCCTACCTCGCATGTTCGTCACCAAGGTACTCTTTATTATGTCATGTTCTTTCATGCCCGGCCAATAAAATAACCAGTGGCCAGCCAGTGAGTATGTTTGAATGTACTCGCAAGCAACCCAAGAGTGATAACATAATAAATTTGCAAGGCTCTACTGCTAAATTAGCATTTTTGCGGAAAGCTAGTTTTTGTCATGCAAGTATGATCAACATTTATCAAGGACATGAGTGCGTCTGCAACAAGTATCAGGAAGTTACATACATCATCGTCGAGAAAGAGTTATGAACAACTCATGCTCAAGCTATTCTTGACTTCCTCGCAAGTCACCTCAATAATATTACCAATCTGTGTTGTTTGTCAGAAACATATGGACATAGTCTAAGCAGCACCACCCAACTGTCCTTGATCATGGACACGGCTATTCGAATAGTTTGACACTCTGCAGAGGTTGCACACATTACCCACAAGATCCGGAAAGCTTTCGTGTCATCCACAACCCACGGTTCCTCAAGTACCTGGGGTAAGCACCCGATCACTACCTTTCCCTAGCCGTGACTAACATAGAGTGCACTTGATTGGCAACAGCCCCTGTCCCACAGTCATGTTTTAGTTCAGTGGAGCCATGATCCCATATCCGTCACATAACGCGAGCACGGGGGTACCAATGGTGTGTCCAGTGCCCTGTCAAAACAGTCACGGTCGCCTATCCAAGCACGACCCCGTCCTGAAAGAGACCACGCCACTCCCGTCACTAGTAATGCGGGCATCCATGCTAGCATGAAATAGGTAATCAACAATGCCCCGTCCCATAAGGGGGAGTGTGGTTGTACATGTTTGGTTGGGATGGTAGACAATCTTAAATCTAATCCATCTCTGGAAACAACACTTTCATCAAGCCTTGGTGCACTACAGATCTCCACCAAGTAGTGACCTAGTTCATCATTATCTCCCAAGGGCATTAGTGGCACCCATTGGGCTTTCGAGAGATTTCTCTCAAGGTGATTTTCACGAAATATATGCAAGTCCGTGGATCAACAACTATGGTTTCACCATCGTACCTCTAAGCACATAATAGAGCAACGAATCATGCAAGTATCATCGGGGACACATCAATGCAACATGCATAGCAATCTCATCATCAACATCATCATCGTGCATATGGAAATGTATCAAAGCACGTGCAATGGGTATCATGGTCAAAGGTCTGCTTGCCTGGCTCTTCATGGTCTTCAAATCTTCTGGTCCTTCTCCAAATACTCTGTCTACTTCATCAACTAACGTCGGAAACAATCACAATAAGCAACACACCAAGGCAAAAATGGAAGTGCTCTAAAAATATGAAGTTGATTTTTCTAGGACTTCTGTGGTTACATGAAAAATAACCAGCGTGGTTTCATTGGAATTGGGTTAGTGGATATTTCTAAACATTTCAATCCGATGGAATCAAGGGATTAATGGATTTGCGAGAAGTGTACAGAAACATTATTTTGAAAAATGAGCATAGGCACGCATTTAACAAAGGATGATTTTAGAAGCATCTAGGATTTGGATTTCAAATGAATATTCTATGGATTTGCAAAGTTGACATACATGAAGAAATGGCTCATTATTTTGTGGGGCACAGAAAGTATTAAGAACAATGTTCATAACCTATGTTATCAACTTAGATGTACCTGCAAATTTGAGTCATGGCATTTGGGTCAAACTTGAGCTCTTTGTGATTTTCTAAAGTTTTTCACAAAAATGGAAAAAAATAGGATTTCGATAAATATTTGTGATGAAAAAGTTTCTAATGTGAAATTTGCACCATGAGATAGATCATGAATTTAGGAACTACTAGAAATTTGAATCATCAAATTTGGGCTTTATTTCAATTATTTGTGAATTTTAGAAGCTTACTAGAAAAATAAAAATAAAAGGGGCTTAACCTTATAATGCGCACAGGGCGAGGATTAGCGCCAGAACGCACTGGGTCGGCCCAGCGGCTCGGCTACATACGCGCAGGTGGCCACGTCGAAGGCGGCTTTTTGGCAGTGCGCTTTAAGCCTGAGAAAGTGAAGAACGGTGAAACCGTTTCCACTTGAACGGGTGGGGCCCGCTGGCGGGGTCACTGATCTGCGGGGTCCACTCGCAGGGTTGTCTCCCTCCTCCCGCCCACTGCAAAGGAGGCAGAGGCCTCATCGGTGGGAGATTGCCGACGGCATCGACCATCTCCCACGGCGCTCGTCCCACTGGAGTGCTCCGGGGACCAGGATGCATCCATCCGTGGGTGGCACTGTCTCCGAGGAGTGTTGGGTCAGGCAGGGCGTCGGGCGTTGTGGACGAGGACGGTGTGGATGGCGGCATCGGCGCTACGGGGTACGAGTGTAGGGGAAGAAGAGGGGGAATGTTCCGCCGTTGCCAGGGGGTTTCCTAGTGGAGAAAGGCGGGGAGGAGGAGGCCTTCCTCCTGGTAATTTGAGCGGAGGCCGACGGCTGGCTTCGGCCATGGGGAGGCGATGGAGCAGCTCCGGGAGGAGTGAGTGGTCTGGGAGATGTCTGGGGTGATGAGAGGGTGAGTGGAGACGAGGGGGAGACCTGGGGAGAGCCTTATATGGTGGGGCATTGGTGCACCATGGGAGACGTCCACGGCCATGTCCTAGGCGATGCTAGAGGCCAAATCGGCGCTCTAGTTTATGTCTAGGGTGCTCGTGGGGGTCTTCCAGGTCGAGGGGGAGAGAAAGGGGAGGCGGGGCGCTCTCCAGGAGGGCCCCGAGCTCTTGCGCCAACTGGCCGAGCTGGGCGGTGCTCTGTCGCCCTTGGAGCGGCCAAGGGAGAGAGAGAGAGGAGGGGCCCAACCTCGTAGCGTGTCGCGGACGTTGAGGTGGCCTCGGGAGACACGAGGGGGAGGGTCGAGCTTGCCGGGGGCGTCGGGCAGCCTGTGGCTACAGTACAGGAGCGCACTGTAGCACTCTATAGAGCGTGTGTGTGACTGGCATGGCCATTTTTTAGGCAATGTGATTGCGGCCAAGTGTGTCTGGTAGTGCTAGGGGGTAGTAAAAAGTGGGGAGGGGCATTGTATGTTCTAGAGGCACATTAGAAGAGGGGTGAGGTAGAAAGGGTGAGGAAATAGTGTTGTCCAGGGGTGAAAATTTTGAGGTGAGGATTAGTGGAAGCTATGGAGGTGGAAGGGGTCTAGGGCAGGCTCTAGTAAAAATTTGAAATAAAGGGGAATTCATTTACGGCTCCAAACAGTGATCACAAAAATGTGGCAGAAGGTGTTTGATGTTGTTTTGGGCAACAAATTAACTTCATTTGGCATGATAATTAACATGATCAAATAGCCCAAGAAAATAAGGCCGATCACCAATTTTGAGTCCATTTGAAGAAAGTTGACAGTGTAACTTTGGTAAACGCTAGAAATCAACAAAAATGCATTTTCCAAGATTTAGTCATGCAAATCTTTTCTCACTGATGCACCACTTGGTGTAGTGTCATAATTTCAGGATTTGAGCATGTCCACAAAATTTGAGATCAGAAGGAGACAGTTTACAATGTAGAGTTGTTCAAATTTGGATCTGGACAGAGAGGGTTTTGGGGAAGTTTTGTGAACCAAAACTATTTTGATTGCAATAAAACTTTTCAAGATCATCACATTAGGCATATTTGACTTGCTAGAATTTTATTGGAATTTTCAGAGAATATTTCCTTTGTAAATATTTCAAAAGCATGAAATGTCCAGAAAAGGTTTTTGAGGGATTTGACCAATACTTTGGTCATGAACATGTGTTGAAACTCATATATATGGACAATATATGTCGACTGATCTTCCCTAAATTTTCTCAATATTTTTGAACCATTAAAATAATTTTCACCTATGAAAGACCATTTCTGGCCTAAAGAAAAAGCCTTTAAATAAAATAGTGAAACAACTTTTAAAATAATAATTTTGTGGTTTTGGGGAGTAATATACCTAATAGGAGTCAAATATAATTTTTGAAAGATTTTTCATACCCTAAATTAAGTAATTATAGTTCATGCCTTAATTTAGGAGTTTTCTGGAAAACCTAATTTAGAAAATACTTTTTGGCCAAATTATTTTTGAAAGAAAATATTAGGCTATCCTATACACATGGCATGATCATTGGGAAAAGTTTTGGATCAAGGAGAAGGAGTATAAGAGTTGGAGGATTTATTTCATTTTTAGAGCACTTGCAAACAACAAACAAAATCCAATCAAAGCAAAGTTCAAAACACTCAAAAGTTTTTTTGTCAAACCACATTTTATCATGATTTATTAGCTTAAGTGTTGTGGCATGAAATCAGGGTGTAACAGACCTACCCCCCTTACAAGAATCTCGTCCCCGAGATTCCCATTCTAGGCGCGAAAAGGAATATGGACACTTAGATCTAGGGTAGTCTTTAGGTCCTCCTACGGCTTTTGCTTCCGTGTGGTGCTTCATTAATACTTGAAGTACTTGATGACGTGGCTTTGTGTAGGATGTCCTGCTTGATCCAGGTTGCTAAGGGGTCTCTCGCGTAGGTCAGGTTGGGCTGGGGGTCGATGGCTGGGTGATCGGGCTAGTTAGGAAGTCAGAAACACTTCCGGAATTGTGTCATGTGGAAAACATTGCGCAAAGTGGGTAACTCAGGTGGTGACTCCAGCTGGTAGCTGTCTACTCTTCATCTTGCAGTGATCTTAGAGGGGGCCGGTAAATCTTGGTGTGCGCTTCCTTTTGACATGGAAATGCTTGGTTCCTTCGAGAGGAGTGGTTTGCAGATATGCACGGTCTTCGATGAGGAAGTTCACTTCTTGACGATGGTGGTTGGTGTAGTTCTTCCTCCTTGACATGGCGAACTTCAGATGTTCTCTAACTAGCTGAATGATTCTTCTTTCATCTTCGGGTAGACAAGTAGGTCACCGAATAAAGATGACAACCAACTTGCCCAAGTATTCCATGAAGACTTTGTTCACGGGGTACATAAAGTAGGCTGGGGTATGGGTGGTGGTCATAGTTGAGTATTGGCCAAGGTCTTCTCGATCTAGTGACAAATCCCATGGTCATGATCCGTCCATGTTGTGGCTTGGTAGGGCTTCAGTGATTCAAGGATTCTAGGGTGCGAGTGAACGTTTATCATCTTATCCTTAAGCACAATTTCTGAGATGCCAGCTGCCCTATCTAGTCTTCTAAAGAAATCACCTTATACCTCCGAAAGCAACATCTCATATAGATTAACTCCAATCATCACTCATGCTATTCATATGCTCATGACTCCCAAGAGGAGGTCTAACAAATTCATACATGGCAACTATCCCCAACTCATATGCACCATTAACCTTATGCAAAAATCCATACAAGCTGCTAAGCTTGAATTTAAACATCACAATCCAAGTACTCAGCTTATTCTACCAAGGTCCATGATAGTGCATCTCTATCCTAAGGAAACACGTCGTATACCAACCGAAGATCTTGTTTCCTTTCCTATGAAGCAACTCCAATGTCCCATTAATTCCATCAATCACTACATGATCCATCAATTCTACAAATCCAATTTCTATGGTGTTCCACATGACCTTCTAATGTCCTATAATCCCCAAATTCTTGAAAGACTATCCTTACTATAATCATTCCACCAATTCCTATCATCGCGATCAAGAAACTCCAAGGTCAGGCTTATATAGTTCCCTGAATCAACTCCAACAATTAATCTAATCTCATAGATTATTTTCCAACGAGAGACATGGTATCATGAGAGAGATTATTAGTCTAAATCTAGTTTATTCTGAACCATGTAGACTTTTCAGCATCTATACTCAACTAGGATCACCTATTTAAATCCAAATCTCATGTCCAACGAGAATTCCTACATGTTTCCCCGAAGTCATTATCATAATGCCAATCATCTACTGTCAATATCCCCTGGGTAAGTCAAATCCTTACACTTCCAGGAATTTTGGCTTGCGATCATAATCATCCTAGTAAATCCAAGTTACTCAGGGGTAATGAAAGCTATGCTACTCTATTAACATGATCCCACCAAGTTCATCTACCAACATGAAAGCCGTATAATCCACCAAAGAGTCTCAGATAATTCCTCAAGGTCACTGATATAATCTCATCAAGTCATTTGTCCTACATTCCTATATCCTCAAATTGGTCTTCCCTATGGCATCCTCAGTTCTTGTGCTATATTAGGATGACAATGTGCTTGCTCACTACGTCCACTAGTTCCATAATGAACCCAATGTTTTGCAATGTTACACAGGCTTAACTGGTCTCTTGCAATTCCATAGTTAAGCACATGGTTAAGGATTTGAGATGGGGTATCTCGTGAAGTATTGAAGGCTCTAGGGGTCTTTTTCTAATCTTGAGGGGTAAAAATATCTCTACAGGGTTGCACTTGGTCGTGGAGGCTGTAGCAAAAGTCTTTAGTGCTAATTTGGCCGCCGAGGTAGAATCCCTGGTTCATCTTGTCTTGCTGGTCCTGATTTGATGAGAGAGATGAGAGGGAAAAGTAGCATAGAGGAGGTGCCTAAAGGGGGTTCTATAGTGCAAGTGCAATAAACAAGTGCCGAAAGGGCCAAACACAAGCATTAAGATCATGAAGGTGATATAGTCATGTACTTGTTACCCAGGGAAAAAAGGGCGACTTATATCAAAACACAAACAATAAAAACAAGCAACACACAATCATGGCTCTATTCGAACCATCATACGGACTCGACTGCGCATAGGGGGTACACGACTCATCCTACCCTAGGGGTTCTCAGATTCAGTAGTCGTGCTTTGCTTTGTGCCTCGTGCAGTCTTCCGGGTTTTCCTCAGGTATCGCTATGTCTCTTGTAGTTGTTAGATGAAACGATCCGGGTTGGTCCTGAAGGATCTTCATCAACTTCTCTCCTGATGAGCCCATGGGGTGAAGGTGATTCCTCATAGCTGACATTATTGACTCGGTCTTCTGTTATCTTCTTAATCATGATGATCCCTCTTGCCTTCTAAGGCATCAATGGTTCCTCGTAAACAACCCTTTATGCAAGGACATTAACAAGGCATAGTAGAGGTCCAACCTATTGGTTATGTTGATGACAACATCGACACCAGGAGCGGGGGATGAAGAGAACCGCTTTCCTGCTCACTATAGTGAGGCATACCAAATGGCGAGGTTCCCATCCATCGGTGGTTGCCGACACAACAACAGGCAAGGATAGGGTTGCTCTATCAGTGATGTATATCATGACCTTGCATATCTTATGCCCTATTCATCGCAAGGCAAGGTTGGATCATCCTAGGGCAGTGTCGAGGTGTCACCATCTTCTGGGTCTTGATGTCCTCATTCCTTGAGAAGGTGTATTCTTTTCGTATCGTCTTTTCGTGGTGTCGCCAAACTTGTGTTCAGAAGGTGTGGGTGAATGTATAGCAAGACGTCTTCCTTCTAGGTTACCCACGAGGATTAAAGGAATCCTGTGGTCAGGGGCTTAAAGGTACAAGCGACCATTTGCAAAAGTTTTGTAGGGGAAGAGATCATTAAGGAAAATATATATTAGTCTTTGAAAAACTCACAAGGGAAGAGAAGTATATATAGTTTTTGAAAAATTATTGATAGTTTTAAAAATAAATTTTCCTTAACTAATTACCGTGCTAATTAAGGCTTCCTACAGTCAGGATGGCTCTGATACCAGCTCTGTGGGGACCCCGACTCATAAGTCGTGATCACCGAATGCACGTGTACAGTGATCCCAGAGATCAATGCTCACTCAACACACATAAGCTAAATAACAAGAGCCTTACATGCATACATGCCATCTTACATTAATTATGACCATTATGGTCAAGTCTTGAATATAACATTGCAGCAGAAATGTTCTTCAATAACTTGGACCAATGCCATCAGCCTTAACCCTATAGGAATTCTGACTAGGAAAGCGTCCTAGCTCACATGTTCGTCACCAAGGTACTCTTCATTATATCCTGTTCTTTCATGCATGGCCAATAAAATAACCAGTGGCAAGCCCGTGAGTATGTTTGAATGTACTCGCAAGCAACCCAAGAGTGATAACGGAATAAATTTGCAAGGCTCTACTGCTAAATTAGCATTTTTGCGGAAAGCTTGTTTTTCTCATGCAAGTATGATCAACATTTATCAAGGACATGAATGTGTTTGGAAGAAGTATCAGGAAGTTAGAGACATCATCATCGAGAAAGAGTTATGAACAACTCATGCTCAAGATCTTCGTGACATCCTCACGAGTCACCTCAACAATATTTACCAAACCGTGTTGTTTGTCAGAAACCTATGGACATAGTCTAAGCAACACCACTCAACTGTCCTTAACCGTGGACATGGCTATTCGAATAGTTTGACACTCTGCAGAGGTTGCACACTTTACCCACAAGATCCAGGAAGCTTTCGTGTCATCCATGACCCGTAATTCCTCAAGTACCGGGGTAAGCACCCAATCACTACCTTTCCCTGGCCTTGACTAACATAGAGTCCACTTGATTGGCAACAACCCCCATCCCATAGTCATGTTTTAGTTTAGTGGAGCCACGCTCCCATATCCGTCACATAATGCGAGCACGGGGGTACCAACGGTGTGTCCAGTGCCCTGTGAAAATAGTAATGGTCGCCTATCCAAGCACGACCCTGTCCCGAGAGTGACCACGCCACTCCTGTCACTAGTAATGCGGGCATCCATGCTAGAACGAACTAGGTAATCAATAATGCCCTGTCCCACAAGGGGTAATGTGGTTGTACATGTTTGGTTGGGACGTTAGATAATCTTAAATCTAATCCATCTCTGGAAACAACACTTTCATCAAGCCTTGGTACACTACGTCTCCACCAAGTAGTGACCTAGTTCATCATTATCTCCCAAGGGCATTAGTGGCACCCATTGGGCTTTCGAGAGATTTCTCTCAAGGTGATTTCCACGAAACATATGCAAGTCCATGCATCAACAACTATGGTTTCACCATCATACCTCTAAAAACATAATAGAGCTACGAATCATGCAAGTATCATCGGGGACGCATCAATGCAACATGGATAGGGAGCTCATCGTCAACATCATCATCATGCATACGGAAATGTATCAAAGCACATGAAAGGGGTATCATGGTCAAAGGGTTGCTTGCCTGGCTCTTCATGGTCTTCAAATCTTCTGGTCCTTCTCCAAATACTCCATCCACTTCCTCAAATAACGTTGGAAACAATCACAAGAAGCAACACACCGAGGCAAAACTAAAAGCGCTCTAAAAATATGAAGTTTACTTTTCTAGGATTTCTCTAGTTATATGAAAAATAACCAGAGTTGTTTCATTTGAATTGGATCAGTGTATATTTCTGAACATTTCAATCCGATGGAATCAAGGGATTAATCGATTTCCAAGAAGTGTACACAAACATTATTTTGAAAAATGAGCAGAGGCACCTATTTATCAAAGGATGATTTTAGAAGCATCTAGCATTTGGTTTCACTGGATTTGGAGTTCAAATTAACATTCTATGGATTTGCAAATTTGACAAACATGAAGAAATGGCTCATTATTTTGTGGGGCACAAAAAGTATTAAGAAAAATGTTCATAACCTATGTTATCAACTTAAATGTATCTACAAATTTGAATGATGGCATTTGGGTCAAACTTAAGCTCTCTGTGATTTTCTAAAGTTTTTCATAGAAATGGAAAAAAATAGGATTTCGATAAATATTTGTAAAGAAAAAGTTTCTGGAAAATGTGAAATTTGCACCATGAGATGGATCATGAATTTAGGAACAACAAGAAATTTGAATCAACAAATTTGGGCTTTATTTCAATTATTTGTGAATTTTAGAAGCTTACTAGAAAAAGAAAAAGAAAGGGGGCTTAACCTTATAGTGCGCACAGGGTGAGGGTTAGCACCAGAACACACTGGGCCGACCCAACGTCTCGGCTATAGTGCGCAGGTGGCCGCGTCGAAGGATGCTTTCCGATAGTGCGCTTTAAGCCAGGTAAAGAAGATACCGGCGAAACTGTTTCCACTTAACGGGTGGGGCCCGCTGGCGGGGTCACTGACCTGTGGGGTCCACCCACAGGGTTGTCTCCCTCCTCCCGCCCACTACAAAGGAGGCAGAGGCCTCGTCGGTAGGAGATTGCTGGTGCCCCCGAATACTTCCCGCGGTGTTCGTCCCACCGGAGTGCTCCGGGGACCGGGATGAATCCATCTGTGGGTGGCACCGTCGCCGAGGAGTGTCGGGTCAGGCACAATGTCGGCCGCGGCGGAAGAGGATGACGCGATGGAGGCATCGGCGCTACGGGTACGAGTGTAGGGGAAGAATAGTGGGAAAGTTCCGCCATATCCAGGGGGATTTCCCAGTGGAGGAAGGAGGGGAGGAGGAGGCCTTGCTCGTGGTAATTTGAGCGGAGGCCAACGGCTTAGCTTCGGCCATGGGGAGGCGATGGAGCAGCTCCGGGGAGGAGTGAGTGATCCGGGAGATGTTTGGGGCGATGAGAGGGTGAGTGGAGATGAGGGGGGAGACCCGGGGAGATCCTTATATGGCGGGGCATGATACGTCTCCAACGTATCAATAATTTTTGATTGTTCCATGCTATTATATTATCTATTTTTGGATGTTTAATGGGCTTTAATATGCTCTTTTATATTATTTTTGAGACTAACCTATTAACCAGAGGCCCAATGCCAGTTTCTATTGTTTAGCCTATTTTAGAGTTTCGCAGAAAAGGAATACCAAACGGAGTCCAAACGGAATGAAACCTTCATGATGATCTTTCTTGGACCGAAAGCAATCCAGAAAACTTGGAGTCAAATTTTGGAACACCACGAGGCGGCCACGAGGCAGAAGGGCGCGCCCCCACCCTCATGGGCCCCTCGTAGCTCCACTGACGTACTTCTTTCTCCTATATATTTACTCTTATACCCTAGATCGATTGCAGAGAGCCACGAAACCACTTTTCCACCGCCGCAACCTTCTGTACCCGTGAGATCTCATCTTGGGGCCTCTTCCGGTCATCTGCCGGAGGGGTAATCGATCACGGAGGGCTTCTACATCAACACCATTGCCTCTCCGATGAAACGTGAGCAGTTTACCAAAGACCTTCGGGTCCATAGTTATTAGCTAGATGGCTTCTTCTCTCTCTTTGATTCTCAATACAAAGTTCTCCTTGATGTTCTTGGAGATCTATTCGATGTAATTCTTTTTCTGTGTGTTTGCCGAGATCCGATGAATTGTGGGTTTACGAACAAGATTATCTATGAATATTATTTGGTTCTTCTCTAAATTCTTATATGCATGATTTGATATCTTTGCAAGTCTCTTTGAATTATCGATTTAGTTTGGCCTACTAGATTGATCTTTCATGAAATGGGAGAAGTGCTTAGCTTTGGGTTCAATCTTGTGGTGTCCTTACCCAGTGATAGTAGGGTCAGCAAGGCACGTATTGTATTGTTGCCATCGATGATAAAAAGATGGGGTTTATATCATATTGTTTGAGTGTATCCCTCTACATCAAGTCACCTTGCTTAATGTGTTACTCTGTTCTTATGAACTTAATACTCTAGATGCATGCTAGATAGCGGTCGATGTGTGGAGTAATAATAGTAGATGCAGAATCATTTTAGTCTACTTCACTTGACGTGATGCCTATATTCAGGATCATTACCTTAGATATCTTTATAACTATGCACTTTTCTATCAATTGCTCGGCAGTAATTTGTTCACCCACTGTAATACATGCTATCTTGAGAGAAGCCACTAGTAAAACCTATGGCCCCCGGTTCTCTTTCTTATTATATTGCATCTCTTTTATTTACATCGCATCTCGTTTATTATTTTTCAATCTTTACTTTCCAATCTATACAACAAAAATACCAAAAATATTTACTTTACTATCTTTATTAGATCTCACTTTTTCGAGTGACCATGAATGGATTGACAACCCCTTTATTGTGTTGGTTGCAAGGTTCTTGATTGTTTGTGCAGGTACTAGGTGACTTGTGCATTGTCTCCAACTGGATTGATGCCTTGGTTCTCAAAACTGAGGGAAATACTTACGCTAATTTGCTGCATCACCCTTTCCTCTTCAAGGGAAAACCAACGCATGCTCAAGAGGTAGCAAGAAGGATTTGTGGCGCCATTGCGGGGGAGATCTACGCCAAGTCAAGACATACCAAGTACCCCACATAAACTCTTCTCCCTCGCATTACATTATTTGCCACTCGCCTCTCGTTTTCCTCTCCCCACTTCTAAAACAATTTTTGAAAACCTTTGCCCTTTTCTTCTCCCTTGTTCCATTTGTCCCTCTGTTTTCTCATATTACCATGTGCCTTCTATTTGCTTGCATCCTCGCTTGCTAAAATTCTATTGATATGGATCCTCATCCACTTGCTAATATTTTGAAAAGATCCAATTATGATGAACCAATTGCTAGTGAGTTGTTATAAAGATATTAGCAAGTCATGATAATTATCGTTTTTAACAAAAGAGAAATAAAATACCAATCCAACTACAGTATATCTATATACTTTTTATCCTGGTCGTCCTAATTTTCCAAAATTTTTGGAGTTCCAGAAGTATTGAAAAGTTACACATTGCTACAAACTGTTCTCTTTTTGACAGATTCTGTTTTTCGTGTGTTGTTTGCTTATTTTGATGAATCTATGAGTAGTATCGGGGGTATGAACAATAGAGAAGTTGGAATACAGTATGTTTAACACCAATATAAATAAAGAATGAGTTCATTACAGTACCTTAAAGTGGTGGTTTATTTTCTTATACTAATGGAGCTCATGAGATTTTCTGTTGAAGTTTTGTGTTGTTAAGTTTTCAAGTTTTTGGGTAAAGATTTGATGGATTTTGGAATAAGGAGTGGCAAGATCCTAAGCTTGGGGATGTCCATGGTACCCCAAGGTAAAATTCAAGGACAACCAAAAGCCTAAGCTTGAGGATGCCTCGGAAGGCATCCTCTCTTTCGTCTTTGTCTATCGGTAACTTTAGTTGAGGCTATATTTTTATTCACCACATGAAATGTGTTTTGCTTGGAGCGTCTTGTATGATTTGAGTCTTTGCTTTTTAGTTTACCAGAATCATCCTTGCTGTACACACCTTTTGGGAGAGACACGCATGAATCGGAATTTATTAGAATACTCTATGTGCTACACTTATATCTTTTGAGCTAGATAATTTTGCTCTAGTGCTTCAGTTATATCTTTTTAGAGCACGGTGGCGTTTTTATTTTATAGAAATTATTGATGTCTCATGCTTCACTTATATTATTTTGAGTGTCATTTAGAACAGCATGGTAATTTGCTTTGGCTATAAAACTAGTCCTAATATGATGAGCGTCCAAAATGGGTATAATAAAAACTTTCATATAAAGTGCGTTGAATACTATGAGAAGTTTGATGCTTGATGATTGTTTTGAGACATGAGGATGGTGATATTAGAGTCATGCTAGTAGATTAATTGTGAATTTGAGAAATACTTTTGTTGAGGTTTGCATGTCCCGTAGCATGCACGTATGGTAACCGTTGTGTAACAAATTTGAAGCATGAGGTGTTTCTTTGATTGTCTTCCTTATGAGTGGCGGTCGGGGACGAGCTATGGTCTTTTCCTACCAATCTATCCCCCTAGGAGCATGCGCGTAGTGCTTGGTTTTGATGACTTGTAGATTTTTGCAATAAGTATGTGAGTTCTTTATGATTAATGTTGAGTCCATGGATTATACGCACTCTCACCCTTCCACCATTGCTAGCCTCTCTAATACCGCACAACTTTTGCCGGTACCATAAACCCACCATTTACCTTCCTCAAAACAGCCACCATACCTACCTATTATGGCATTTCCATAGCCATTCTGAGATATATTGTCATGCAACTTTCCACCGTTCCGTCTATTATGACACACTCCATCATTGTCATATTGCCTTGCATGATCATGTAGTTGACATTGTATTTGTGGCAAAGGCACCATTCATAAAAAAATTCATACATGTCACTCTTGATTCATTGCACATCCAGGTACACCGCCAGAGGCATTCATATAGATTCATTATTAGAGCATTGTCCCGTGTGAGGAAATAAAAAAAAGAGGCCAAGAAGCCAAACAAAAAAAGAGAGAGAGAAAGAAAGAAGGGACAATGCTACTATCCCTTTTTGTCACACCCTAGCTGGTTCATGCATTAGAGTGTTGCATCATGTCTACTTTTACAGAAACTTGAAATGGGGATGACAGAACCCCCAGCACCCCCTGGAAACAACTAGGGTTTACTAAAATTATTTTCAATGAACCCAAAATGCCCTTCACAAAATGTTCATCATTTCTGGATTGGGTTAAAACCCCTGGAAAAAATGGTGCACTCTTTTCTAGGACATTCTGGATTCTTTGAATTAAATCATAAGTATTTGAATTTGGGCATTTAAATGCTATAAAATATTTTAAATGCCCAAATAAATTCTGGATTTAAGTGAGGGATGTTAGGAATAATCCCAATAGAGCCCACAATTATTTTCAGGATTTTAGTAAGTGCCTAAGTATTTTTAATAAAGACCTAAAGTTACAGAAAAACAGAAAAAGAAAACAAAACAGGAAAAGAGAGAAAGCGAATGGCTTACCTGGCGCCCACCCAGCAGGCCCACCTGCCGGCCCAGCCCAGCCACCGCTCCAGTGAGGTGCTTGGCTTGGCCAGGCAGGCAAGCAGCTGCTCGACGGCGAGCACAGCATGCATGCCACGCAGCTGCCCGCCGCCTCGCCGCTCCCCTCGTCGAGCTGTCGACGTGGGACGAACCCCCTCTCTCTCCCTGACCTCGCAGACACTCGCTCTTCCCTCTGGCTCCTCTCTCTCGCCCTCCCCGACGTCGCCCGAGACATCACCGTCGCCTCTGCTCGCCGCAGCCATGTCCAACATCGTCCCCGCACCCTCTCACCATGTCCGGACGGTTCGCCGTCGTCGACTACGTCGACTAGCCAAGCCACACGATGCCGGAGCCCCTGCATCGTCCCCGCCGCCATCATCTTCAACCTCGGGCCCCCGAAATCGCGGTCGCTGTTTCGACCGCATCGAGCCTTCCCCGAGCACGCTGACCGTCTCTGCGGCTTCCCAGTGAGCTACTGCTCCGCCCCCTTCTCTTTGCTTCATCGCTAGAACTCTGTAGCCGCCGTGCCTCTTTCGTCCGAACGCACCGCCGCCTGAGCTCGTCGCCGATGTAGCTCCAGCCGCTTAGCGGTCCCGCTGGCATGTCCAGCATGCTCACCGCATTGCTTAGATGCTGTAGGTGCCAGCGCCACGCCGCCTAGGCCACTACAGCCACGCGCACGAGCTGACCCGAGCTTCGGCCTCCGCCAAGCTCGTCGCCGGCGATGCTCCGGCCACTCCCCGGCCAAGCCATCACCACGGCTGGATGTGGGCGAGCACCAGCTGCCCGTACCTGCTCTCCGCGCAGCAAATGGTGCCCTGTGGGCAAATCCCGCAGCACGCCGCCGCGTTTGGCCTCGCCGGCAGGCTTTGACCCGCTGACCGGCAAGTTGACCACGTCTGACCCGTGTGGGCCCAAGTTGACTTCCCCCCTGAGCCTATGACAGGTGGGGCCGACCTGTTAATTAGTTTAGGATTAGTGCTAACTAATTTTAGTTAGTTTAGGTCACTGACATGTGGGCCCAGGCCCCACTGACAGTTAGTTAGTATTAACTTAATTCTGTTAGTTAGCTGAGACACTGACAGATAGGGCCCACCAGTCAGGTTTGACTGGCCCTGGCGCCTTTGACTCGCTGACGTCACAGTGACGCAGTGCTGGTAGAATTATTCATTTTCTGAATTTATTTTTATATAGGAAATTCCAGAAAATAGCCAAAACTTCTAAAAATCATAGAAAATCAACCATAGCTCCAAATCAAACAATTATATATGAAAAATGATCAAAAAATTCAATCTATCCATCTATAATGGTTTCATGCATGAAAAACCACATTAACCTTGCTGTTTAGGTGAAACAAGCTAACACACTTATTATGCATAGGAACTTTAACTTCCATTTGAACCTTTGGTTCAAATGGACCCATTTCAACTTGTTTCACATTGCATTAGGCAGGACACATCATTATGCCATGTCATAGCATGCATGATATTGTTGCATTTTGTCATCTGTTGATTATGTTCTGTGTGTCCTTCGTGGTAGGTTCTGCCTCCGAGGATATCTCCGAGTATCCAACTGAAGGGAAGTACCCTACTACCACTCCATCAGGCAAGCAGCCCATTTGATCATATCGATACAATACCATGTTCTTGCCTCTGCTCTCCTTTACTGCATTAAGACAACAATGTTTCAAACTGTTGTGTGCTGTGGTAGTTGAACCCTTATCCTCTACATGACCTGTCATTGCCACAGTAACTAGATGAAACCCACTAGCATGTGTAGAAGTTGATTGAGCCATGTATGTGTTCCTACCTTGCTATGCCTGCTATGCTTAGAGTTGTGTCAAGTCTGGTTCATCTGGGTAATGGGCTAGAGTGAAATGATTTTGTCGGTAATGTGAGGAATGTGTTGAACATGATTTGGTAAAGGTATCGATGAGAGGCCATGTAGGAGTACATGGTGGGTTGTTTCATTGAGGCCATGTAGGAGTACATGTGTGATTTTAAGAATCAGCTACTACCATGCATTGGGATCCTTAATTGACCCTCTTGGCTTCTTAATCACCCTAGTACTCTGTCCAGGAGTTGTAAATAGTTTCTGGTGTTTGTAGGTTATGTGTTGGCGGCCGTGCGTAGTGCTAACCCTAGGGGTGGGCTATGTTGCGGTAGATACACCATGGCCGGGTATGCCGGGCGCCCGTTTGGCGTCTCGGGACCCTGTTCACATCATTCGGGGCCGTATGTGGAAACCTCGGCCGGACTCCCTGCGGATGGAACCTGGATAGGCGATAAACCTGGACTAGAGACTTGAGTGTTTAGGTAGGCCATGGCCGACACCCTCGTTGGGCTTCCACCTGAAGGTTGCCGAGTACATGTTGTGTAAACGGCGGTAAGTGGTGAGAGCGTGTATGAAGAAGTACACCCTTGCAGGGTTAACATCATCTATTCGAATAGCCGCGTCCGCGGTAAAGGACTACTTGGTTGCCTATACAGTTCATAGACAAGTTAATGGTTACCACTAAAAGACTCAAGATAAGTGTGAGTACCGAGGATGGCCCTCTCGTAGGATGACAAGGGAGGATCACCGGTGGAGTATTGTGTTGGTGATTAGTGGACTCGTGTGCAGAAACTATTTTACTAGTGGTGTCCCATAGAGTCAAAGCTGGCTTGCTGCAATAACACCACCACCTTCTTGAGAATGAGCATGTATAGTAGGTTCTGATGTAAGACTTGCTGAGTACCTTTGTACTCATGTTTGCTTAATTATTGTTTTCAGACGACAACACTGCCCCTCCAATGGGTTTTATATAGATCTCGACGTCGATGAGTGACTTGCCACCCAGGTGGTGATCCTGGCCATGGAGGGCCCTATGTAGATAGATAGGCTTCGAGAAGCCTTCTTGCTTTCTACTGTCTGTACTCAGACTATTTGCTTCCGCATGTGCTTGTATGCTTGTATGACTTGAGTGTTGGGGCATGTGACCCCTACCTATATGAACATGTTATGTATGGCTCTCTGGAGCCTTTAAATAAAGTACTTGAGTTGTAGAGTTTTGTTGTGATGCCATGTTGTATTTGCACATATCGAGCATATTGTGTGTATGATTGAAATGCTTGGTATGTGTGGGATCCGAGAATCTAGTTTTTTATCCTTGGCAGCCTCTCTTATGGGGAAATGTAGTCTAGTGCTCCTTGAGCCATAGTAGTCTGCTACAGCCCGGTTCACCGGAGTCCTGCTAGCCCAGCACTACTGCTCAGGACACTTGACTGGTTGGCATGTGTTTCACTTTGTTCCAATGTCTGTCCCTTTGGGGAAATGTCACGCGGTGACTTCCGGAGTCCTGTCTATCCTGCTACACCCCGGGTTCCCCAGAGTCCTGTTAGCCTAGTGCTACAGCCCGGATTCACACGCTGATGACCGACATGCTCGATATGATTCATGTATGCCTGTCTCCATAGGTCTGTACCGCTTTGGGTGCACGACTAGCCATGTCGGCCCAGGTTCTCTGTCATATGGATGCTAGCGACACTATCATATACGTGAGCCAAAAGGCGCAAATGGTCCCGGGCCATGGTAAGGCGACACCCGTGGGGATACCGTGCGTGAGGCCGCAATGTGATATGAGGTGTTACCGGCTAGATTGATGTGACTTGGAATCGGGGTCCTGACAGCGTTGGCATCAGAGCCGGACTACCTGTAGGTTCGTTGAGCCAAACTGGTCGATGTCAAGTCTAGAAATGCTTTAGTTATATGTAGGGGAATTGATTGTGGGAGGGAATGTCAGGCTCTTTTACTTCTTTACCTTATGCCCTCTGATCTGAGTCATTCTCTTCTCATTCAATGTGGGTTAAGGACTAGGCTCTCTTCTTCTATCAGTTTCACATGTTACTAATCCGTAGTAGCTTATAGGATTGTTGTTACAAGCCTTAGTACAATTTCTACTACTTTTAGTATGTTGCCAGTTGAATCAGAACCTTGGTATGATGTTGTTGAGTGGTATTGCAAACTGTTGTGGATGTCTCAAATCTTTTTCTGAGCATTTACAGCCGTTATGCTGTCTGATTTCCCCTAGAAAATTCTAATGCCTTTGCATTATTCTGTGCTTTCAGATGGCCACCTGTTCGCAGAACCAAGTGGTTCGTTTGACCCGGTGCCTTGATGTGCCCGGCCACACGGCCATGTTGGTTCGTGTGATGGTTGAGTCAAGCTATCGGTGGTATCCGGAATATACCGTCGAGGAGCAGTTCAGAGACTTCAACCAGAGCCGGTACCTCTCTACCGTCAGGATATATCCCTCTTATCCTGGAGCCACTGAGCCCCTTCACTGTTCCTATGGACTTGGGGTCACTATTGAGATCTCTGTGCAGGATGCAGCCTATTCAATGATGACTATCATTCGAGCCAGGACTGCCTTGCTACAGAACACTGATTTCCGATACATGCCGGCCTCACTTCCCGGAGCACAGGGGTACTATCAGGCCTTGTACTATGACTCTACACATGAGGAGTCACTACTCTGCAGCACTGTTGAGATGCTCGAGGATAAGGACCGCAAAAATCGGGCCTTGCGTATGGAGCTTTTCCACACTCGTTCTGATCATTGGGCCACTTTGACTCGGTTTGCACCTGCGGTGCAGGCAGGATACATGAACATGAGGGACTTGTACCCTGTACGGTCTAGATTGCTAGATTGTATGGAGTGGCTCGATGTAGGAAGCATCACCCCTCCTCGTGGTCCCCATCTGCCACCACCTGTGTGACCAAGGCCACATCCGAGTCCCTATGGTCCGCAGGCTCCGCAGGACCGTCTGTTCCCAGATGATCATGTTCCACTTCCAGGCTTTGGTGGCGACTTCTATGAGGATTACTATGGAGCCGTCTGAGCTAGTAGTAGTTTCACTAGTATTGTAGTAGTTGTATTCTCCACAGTCCTGCGTGACCGTGGGATATGACTTGGTGTGTATCACGCTCCGGAGGCGTATAAAAATAATGTATAGGAGTTTGGAATGCCTTCGATGAGATGTAATGTCTTTCACCGTAGTTGTACTCTAGCCTGGGCTTGTACTAAACGATGTACGGTGTGTATGACCAATGGTATATATATGGCAGTTTCTATATTACCATGTCGTGCAATGAACATCTTAGCATTCCATGTTATCCATTACATTCTGCACTTCCTTGCTATGTTTGTGCCATCCTTATCTAAACTGTTGTCTTGTTTTCTCCTAGGATGGTCAACACCCGCAGCAACCCTTCTGCCCCGGAGCAGGGGGAAGCCAGTGCAGTTAGGGGTGAAAATCTGCCTCACCCGCCTTCTATGGCTGAAGTTATGCTGGAGGCAGAAAGAAACAAGCGTGAGACTAACCGCTTGCTGGAGCGGATTGAGCAGAACACTGCACGCCATCAGCGAAATGACTTGGTGTCAATCAATGACTTTATCAAGTTGTACCCACCAAAGTTTAACCATTCCGTCGAGCCCCTCGACGCGGATGACTGGCTTCGCAGCATCACCCACAAGCTACGTTCTGCCAACGTAGCTGAAGCTGATAAGGTTACTTATGCTACCGATCACCTCGAAGGCCCTGTTAGCCTTTGGTGGGAAAATTTTGAAGCTATGCGCCCGGTCGGCCAAATCACTACTTGGGCTGAATTCAGTGAGGCTTTCCGTGAGCATCACATCCCGGAAGGTCTCATAGATCGCAAGAGGGAAGAGTTCTGCAAGTTCACCCAAGGAAGACTGGCTGTGGATGCATATAGTCGTGAATTTGGGAATCTGGCACGATATGCTCCTGAAGAGGTATCCACCGACGCTAAGAAGCAGGAAAGGTTCCGCAAGGGACTGAACCCTGAGCTTCGCCGCGTTCTTCGTCTGCACGAGTGCACCTCCTTTCAGAAGTTGGTCAATAAAGCCATCAGTGCTGAGACAGGCCAGTCTGACTATGACGCTTCACGCAAGCACTCTCGTGATTTTGGCTCTTCATCTGGCTCTGGATCTCAGAAGCGTCGGGTCTGGATTCCAAGCACATCACTGCCACCCAGGTTCATTCCGAGGCCATCCTTTGAGGCGCCTCATCCCAAGCAGCAGTTTGCACCATCCAAGCCCTATGGTGGCCCCGCTGCTAATGCTGCTCCACGCCCCAATGTTGTGACATGTTTCAAGTGTGGAGAAACGGGTCACTATAATCGAGAGTGTCCCCAGAACAACAACCCCAATCAGTCTGGAAAGTCCGTTGGTCGTGGTAAGCCAGCGGGAAAGACATTCGACGCCAAGCCGGTCACCACTGCACGTGACCATGTTAACTATGTCTCAGCCGAGGAGGCTCATGAGGATCCTAACATCGTCCTTGGTATGCTCCTTGTTAATTTCCATCCGGCATCTGTTCTTTTCGATACTGGAGCATCTCATTCATTCATATCTAACAGCTATGCTCGATTGCATAACACAACATTCTATGACATGCCCACTACAATGGAAATTCAAACCCCTGGCTCTAGATGGCAAATTTCTAGAGTAAGCCAGGGCAATGAAATTCTTGTCGATAGACTTGTCTTCCTTGCATCTTTAATAGCTCTCAAGTCCTCGGACATAAACATCATCTTGGGTATGGACTGGATGTCAGCTCATTATGCTAAGATTGATTGTGCCACTAGAACCGTTCAACTTACTCACCCATCGGGCAAGACAGTCAATGTCTTAACTCGAGTGGCCAAGCGCCAGCTTTACTCCCTAAATGACAACCCCCTTCCAGACCTTGAAGATATTCCGGTAGTCCGCGACTTTCCGGATGTCTTTCCAGAAGAACCGCCAGGTGTTCCACCTGACAGGGATGTCGAGTTTGTGATAGACCTTGTTCCAGGAACCGTTCCAATTTCTAGAAGACCCTATAAGATGGCACCCTTAGAACTAGCCGAGCTTAAGAACCAACTCGATGAGTCCTTGAAAAAGGGTTTCATCCGTCCTAGTTCCTCTCCATGGGCTTGCCCCGTCCTCTTCGTCAAGAAGAAGGATGGAATAGATCGGATGGTTGTAGATTACCGACCAGTCAACTTGGTCACTATCAAGAACAAGTATCCGATTCCCAGGATCAACGATCTGTATGACCAGCTCACTGGATCCTCAGTCTTTTCCAAGATGGATTTGAGGTTGGGCTACCATCAAATCAAAATTAGAAACAGGGACATTCCCAAAACGGCCTTTGTTACTCGTTATGGCCAATACAAGTACACCGTTATGTCCTTCGGTTTAACCAATGCCCCAGCCACCTTCTCTCGGTTAATGAACTCGGTCCTCATGGAGTATTTGGATAAATTCGTCGTAGTATACCTCGATGACATACTCATCTACTCCAAGAATGAAGAGGAACATGCCAAACATCTAAGGCTGGTATTGATGAAACTTCGAGAGCATCGCCTTTATGCCAAATTCTCCAAGTGTGAATTTTGGTTGCCAGAGGTGACCTATCTAGGACATGTAATCTCTGGTAAGGGTATTGCTATCAATCCCGAGTGAGTTCAAGCTGTCCTTGATTGGACTCCACCTGAGACGGTCAAGCAAGTTCGGAGCTTCCTTGGCTTAGCGAGCTACTTCCGCCGCTTCGTCGAGAATTTCTCCAAGGTTGCTAAACCTCTAACTGAACTCCTCAAGAAAGATAAAAAGTTCGAGTGGACCCCACAGTGCAAGCTCAACTTTTAGGAACTGAAAAGACGCCTGACATCTGCTCCCGTACTGGTACAACCAGATTTCTCCAAGGACTTTATTATCTATTGCGATGCCTCGCAACAAGGACTAGGTTGCATACTCATGCAAGATCATCAGGTAATTGCATATGCATCACGGCAATTACACCCACATGAGGAAAACTATCCCACACATGATCTAGAGCTTGCAGCTGTAGTCCATGCACTCAAAACTTGGTGACATTACCTTCTCGGTAATCATAGCGAGATCTTCACCGATCACCAAAGTTTGAAATATATCTTCACCCAATCGGATTTGAATCTCAGGCAACGACGTTGGGTCGATTTGATCCTGGATTACGACTTAGGAATAACTTACACCCCGGGGGAAGCCAATGTCATGGCTGATGCGCTAAGTCGTAAATCTTATTGTAACAACCTGATGTTACAACAAAGTCAACCACTTCTCCATGAGGAATTTCGTAAGCTTAATCTTAACATTGTTCCTCGAGGATTTCTATCCACCCTGGTGGCGAAGCCTAACCTTACGGATCAAATCATAGCTGCCCAGAAGCGTGATAAGGACATATCCTGGATTAAGGAAAACATTGCTAGTGGAGTTGCTAAATGTTTTTCCATGGATGAGCGAGGTGTTGTCTTCTTCGAGAACCGCTTGGTGGTTCCCAAGAAACAACATCTACGCCAGTTGATACTTAAGGAAGCTCATGAATCCCCTCTCACCATTCATCCCGGTAGTACTAAAATGTATCAAGACCTACGCCAGAGGTTTTGGTGGACTAGGATGAAGAGAGAGATTGCTCAATACATTGCTAGTTGCGACGTCTATCATCGTGTTAAAGCAGAGCACCAACGGCCTGCTAGCACCCTTAAACCTTTGGCTATTCCTGAGTGGAAATGGGATAAAATCAGTATAGATTTCATTACTGGGTTTCCCTGGACCAAGAGATGGAATAATGCTATCTTCGTCGTGATCGACCGTCTTTCCAAAGTAGCCCACTTTCTACCTGTTCGTGAGAGTATCATCGCTAGCCACCTAGCTGATTTATACATCTCCCGAATAGTGTCTCTTCATGGTGTCCCATTGGAAATTAACTCAGACCGTGGGAGTCTCTTCACCTCTCGATTTTGGGGAAGTTTCCAAAATGCTATGGGAACTCGTCTCTCTTTTAGCACCGCCTTCCATCCTCAATCAAGTGGTCAAGTAGAGCGAGTCAATCAAATTATGGAAGATATGCTCCGAGCTTCTGTCATCTCATTCGGAATGGGTTGGGAGAAATGCCTTCCATTCGCGGAGTTTGCTTATAACAATAGTCGAACGCCTCTTAACTGGTCAGAAACCGGATATGATTCAGGAAGCAGAAGAGCAGGTTCACGTTATTCATGAGAAATTGAAAACACCCCAATCTTGTCAAAAGAGCCAATATGATCGTAAATATAAGCTCATGACTTATGAAGTCGGCGAGAAGGCTTACCTTCGGGTTACTCCGTTAAAGGGAACCCATTGGTACGGTATCAAAGGCAAATTGGCTCGTCGTTACATTGGACCCTTTCGCATTCTTGCCAAATGAGGAGAAGTTGCCTACCAATTGGAACTACCTTCGCATCTTTCCAGAGTTCACGATGTCTTCCACGTTTCTCAACTCAGGCGTTGCTTCGCGGATCCTATCCGTGGAGTGGACCACGAAACGCTTGATCTACAAGATAACCTCTCATATCGGGAATATCTCGTTCGTATCCTTGAACAAGCCAAGCGTTCCACTCGACGCCATAATATCAAGTTTCTAAAGGTTCAATGGTCACACCATTCCGAGAAAGAAGCCACTTGGGAAAGGGAGGATCCTCTTTGACTCGAGTACCCCACCTTCTTCCCGGAGGATCCTAAATCTCGGGATGAGATTCTTTTGAGTGGGGGTGAGTTGTCACACCCTAGTTGGTTCATGCATTAGAGTGTTGCATCATGTCTACTTTTACAGAAACTTGAAATGGGGATGACAGAACCCCCAACACCCCCTGGAAACAACTCGGGTTTACAGAAATTATTTTCAATGAACCCAAAATGCCCTTCACAAAATGTTCATCATTTCTGGATTGGGTGAAAACCCTGGCAAAAATGGTGCACTCTTTTCTAGAACATTCTGGATTCTTTGAATTAAATCATTAGTATTTTAATTTGGGCATTAAAATGCTATAAAATATTTTAAATGCCCAAATAATTCTGGATTTAAGTGAGGGCTGTTAGGAATAATCCCAACAGGGCCCACAATTATTTTCAGGATTTTAGTAAGTGCCTAAGTATTTTTAATAAAGCCCTAAAGTTACAGAAAAATAGAAAAAGAAAAACAAACAGGAAAAGAGAGAAAGAGAAACGCTTACCTGGCAGCCACCCAGCAGGCCCACCTACCGGCCCAGCCCAGCCACCGCTTCAGCGAGCTGCTTGGCTTGCCCAGGCAGGCAAGCAGCTGCTTGACGGCGAGCACAACATGTGTGCCACGCAGCTGCCCGCCGCCTCGCCGCTCCCCTCATCGAGCTGTCGACGTGGGACGAACCCCTCCTCTCTCCTCGACCTCGCAGACACTCGCTCTTCCCTCTGGCTCCTCTCTCTCGCCCTCCTCGACGTCACCCGAGATCTCAGCATCGCCGCCGCTCACCGCAGCCACGTCCAACACCGTCCCCGCGCCCACTCACCGTGTCCGGATGGTTCGCCGTCGTCAACTACGTCGACTAGCCAAGCCGCACGACGCCGGAGCCCCTGCATCGTCCCCGCTGTCGTCGTCTTCAACCTCGGGCCGCCCGAGATCGCCGTCGCCATTCCGACCGCACCGAACCTTCCCCGAGCATGTTGCCCGTCTCTGCGGCTTCCCAGTGAGCTACTGCTCCTACCCCTTCTCTCTGCTTCGTCGCTAGAGCTCTATAGCCGCCGTGCCTCTTTCGTCCGAACGCACCGCCACCTGAGCTCGTCGCCGACGTAGCTCCGGCCGCTTAGCGGTCCCGCTGGCATGTCCAGCGTGCTCACCGCATCGCGTAGATGATGTAGGTGCTAGCGCCACGCCGCCTAGGCCACTGCAGCCACGCGCATGAGCTGACCCGAGCTTCGGCCTCCGCCAAGCTCGTCGCCGGCGATGCTCCGGCGACTCCCCGGCCAAGCCATCACCACGGCTGGATGCGGGCGAGCACCAGCTGCCCATAGCTGCTCTCTGCGCAGCAAATGGTGCCCTGTGGGCATATCCCGCAGCACGCCGCTGCATCTGGCCTCGCCGGCGGCTAAACGCCAGCAGGCTTTGACCCGCTGACCAGCGAGTTGACCACGTCTGACACATGTGGGCCCAAGTTGACTTCCCCCTGAGCCTATGACAGGTGGGGCCGACCTGTTAATTAGTTTAGGATTAGTGCTAACTAATTTTAGTTAGTTTAGGTCACTGACATGTGGGCCCAGGCCCCACTTACAGTTAGTTAGTATTAACTTAATTCTGTTAGTTAGCTGAGACACTGACAGACAGGGCCCACCAGTCAGGTTTGACTGGCCCTGGCGCCTTTGACTCGCTGACATCACAGTGATGCAGTGCTGATGCAATTATTCATTTTCTGGATTTATTTTTATATAGGAAATTCTAGAAAATAGCCAAAACTTCTAAAAATCATAGAAAAATCAAACAAATTATATATGAAAAATGATCAGAAAAATTCAATGTATCCATCTGTAATGGTTTCATGCATGACAAACCACTTTAACCTTGCTGTTTAGGTGAAACAAGCTAACACACTTATTATGCACAGGAACTTTAACATCCATTTGAATCTTTGGTTCAAATGGACCCATTTCAACTTGTTTCACATTGCATTAGGCAGGACACATCATTATGCCATGTCATAGCATGCATCATATTGTTGCATTTTGTCATGTGTTGATTATGTTCTGTGTGTCCTTTGTGGTAGGTTCTGCCTCCGAGGATATCTCCGAGCAGCCCATTTGAACATATCGATACAATCCCATGTTCCCGCCTCTGCTCTCCTTTACTACATTAAGACAACAACGTTTCAGACTGTTATGTGCTGTGGTAGTTGAACCTGTATCCTCTGCATGACCTGTCATTGCCATAGTAACTAGATGAAACCCACTAGCATGTGTAGGAGTTGATTGAGCCATGTATGTGTTCCTACCTTGCTATGCCTGCTATGATTAGAGTTGTGTCAGGTCTGGTTCATCTGGCTGATGGGCTAGAGTGAAATGATTAAGTCGGTAATGTGAGGGATGTGTTGAACATGATTTGGTAAAGGTATCGATGAGAGGCCATGTAGGAGTACATGGTGGGTTGTTTCATTGAGGCCGTCCCTAAGAACTGAGATCTGTATGTGTGATTTTAAGAATCAGCTACTACCATGCATTGGGATCCTGAATTGACCCTCTCGGCTACTTAATCACCCTAGTACTCTGTCCAAGAGTTGCAAATAGTTTCTAGTGTTTGTAGGTTATGTGTTGGTGGCCGTGGGCAGCGCTGACCCTAGGGGTGGGCTATGTTGCGGTAGATACACCATGGCCGGGTATGCCGGGCGCCCGTTTGGCATCTCGGGACCCTGTTCACATCGTTCGGGGCCATATGTGGAAACCTCGGCCGGACTCCCTGCGGATGGAACCTAGATAGGTGATAAACCTGGACTAGCGACTTGAGTGTTTAGGTAGGCCATGGCCGACACCCTCGTTGGGCTTCCGCTTGAAGGTTGCCGAGTACATGTTGTGTAAACGGCGGTAAGTGGTGAGAGCGTGTATGAAGAAGTACACCCCTGCAGGGTTAACATCATCTATTCGAATAGCCGTGTCCGCGGTAAAGGACTACTTGGTTGCCTATACAGTTCATAAACAAGTTAATGGTTACCACTAAAAGACTCAAGATAAGTGTGAGTACCGAGGATGGCCCTCTCGTAGGATGACGAGGGAGGATCTCCGGTGGAGTATTGTGTTGGTGATTAGTGGACTCGTGTGCGAAAACTATTTTACTAGTGGTGTCCCGTAGGATAGCTTAGCCAAGAGTCAAAGCTGGCTTGCTGCAATAAATCCACCACCTTCTTGAGAATGAGCATGTATAGTAGGTTCTGATGTAAGACTTGCTGAGTACCTTTGTACTCATGTTTGCTTAATTACTGTTTTCAGACGACAACACCGCCCCCTCCGATGGGTTTTATGTAGATCTCGACGTCGATGAGTGACTTGCCACCCAGGTGGTGATCCTGGCCATGGAGGGCCCTATGTAGATAGACAGGCTTCGAGAAGCCTTCTTGCTTTTTAGTGTCTGTACTCAGACTATTTCCTTCCGCATGTGCTTGTATGCTTGTATGACTTGAGTGTCGGGTCATGTGACCCCTACCTGTATGAACATGTTATGTATGGCTCTCTGGAGCCTTTAAATAAAGTACTTTAGTTGTAGAGTTTTGTTGTGATGCCATGTTGTATTTGCACATATCGAGCATATTGTGTGTATGATTGAAATGCTTGGTATGTGTGGGATCCGACAATCTAGTTGTTTATCCTTGGCAGCCTCTCTTATGGGGAAATGTAGTCTAGTGCTCCTTGAGCCATAGTAGTCCGCTACAGCCCGGTTCACCAGAGTCCTGCTAGCCCAGCACTACTTCTCAGGACACTTGACTGGCCTGCATGTGTTTCACTTTGTTCCTATGTCTGTCCCTTCGGGGAAATGTCACGCAGTGACTTTCAGAGTCTTGTCTAGCCTGCTAGAGCCCGGGTTCCCCGGAGTCCTGTTAGACCAGTGCTACAGCCCGAATTCACACGCTAATGACCGACATGCTCGATGTGATTCATGTATGCCTGTCTCCATAGGTCTGTGCCACTTTGGGTTCACGACTAGCCATGTCGGCCCGGGTTCTCTGTCATATGGATGCTAGCGACACTATCATATACGTGAGCCAAAAGGCGCAAACGGTCCCGAGCCATGGTAAGGCGACACCCATGGGGATACCGTGCGTGAGGCCGCAATGTGATATGAGGTGTTACCGGCTAGATCGATGTGACTTGGAATAGGGGTCCTGACACTTTTCCACACTTGTTCTTCAAAGTAGCACCATGATCTTCATGATAGAGAGTCTCTTATTTTGTCACTTTGATATACTAGTGGGAACTTTCATTATAGAATGTGGCTTGTATATTCCAATAATCGGCTTCCTCAAAATGCCCTAGGTCTTCGTGAGCAAGCAAGTTGGATGCAGACCCACTTAGTTTCTTTTGTTGAGCTTTCATACATTTATAGCACTAGTGCATCAGTTGCATGGCAATCCTACTCATTCACATTGATATCTATTGATGGGCATCTCCATAGCCCATTAATACGCCTAGTTGATGCGAGACCATCTTCCTCCTTTTTGTCTTCTCCACAACCACCACTCTATTCCACCTATAGTGCTATGTCCATGGCTCACGCTCATGTATTGTGTGAAAGTTGAAAAAGTTTGAGAATACTAAAGTATGAAACAATTGCTTAGCTTGTCATCGGCATTGTGCATGATCTGAATATTTTGTGTGACGAAGATGGAGCATAGCCAAACTATACAATTTTGTAGGGATGAACTTTCTTTGGCCATGTTATTTTGAGAAGACATGATTACTTTGTTAGTATGCTTGAAGTATTATTATTTTTATGTCAATATTAAACTTTTGTCTTGAATCTTTCGGATCTGAACATTCATGCCACAATAAAGAAAATTACATTGATAATTATGTTAGGTAGCATTCCACATAAAAAATTCTGTTTTTATCATTTACCTACTCGACAACGAGCAGGAATTAAGCTTAGGGATGCTTGATACGTCTCCAATGTATCTATAATTTTTGATTGTTCCATGCTATTATATTATCTGTTTTGGATGTTTAATGGGCTTTAATATGATCTGTTATATATTTTTGGGACTAACCTATTAACCGGAGTCCTAGTGCTAGTTTCTATTTTTTTGCCTATTTTAGAGTTTCACAAAAAAGGAATACCAAATGGAATCCAAATGGAATGAAACCTTCGCGATGAGCTTTCTTGGACCGAAAGCAACCCAGAAGACTTGGAGTCGGTCTAGAACTCTACAAGGCGGCCCCTCTTAGCTCCACCGACGTACTTCTTTCATCTATATATATACTCTTATACCCTAGATCGATCGCAGAGAGCCACGAAACCACTTTTCCACTGCCACAACCTTATGTACCCGTGAGATACCATCTTGGGGCCTCTTCCGGTGATCTACCGGAGGGGGAATCGATCAAGGAGGGCTTCTACATCAACACCATTGCCTCTTCGATGAAGCGTGAGTAGTTTACCATAGACCTTCGGGTCCATAGTTATTAGCTAGATGGCTTCTTCTCTCTCTTTGATTCTCAATACAAAGTTCTCCTCAATGTTCTTGGAGATCTATTCCATGTAATACTCTTTTGTGGTGTGTTTGCCGAGATCCGATGAATTGCGGGTTTATGAACAGGATTATCTATGAATATTATTTGGTTCTTCTCTGAATTCTTATATGCATGATTTGATATCCTTGCAAGTCTCTTTGAATTATCGGTTTAGTTTGGCCTACTAGATTGATCTTCTTGCAATGGGAGAAGTGCTTAGCTTTGGGTTCAATCTTGCGGTGTCCTTTCCCAGTGACAGTAGGGGCAGCAAGGCACGTATTGTATTGTTGCCATTGAGGACAAAAAGATGGGGTTTATATCATATTGTTGAGTTTACCCCTCTACATCATGTCATCTTGCTTAATGCGTTACTCAGTTCTTATGAACTTAATACTCTAGATGCATGATGGATGGCGGTCGATGTGTGGAGTAATAGTAGTAGATGCAGAATAGTTTCGGTCTACTTGACACGGACGTGATACCTATATTCATGATCATTGCCTTATATATCTTAATAACTATGCGCTTTTCTATCAATTACTCGGCAGTAATTAGTTCACCCACCATAATACATGCTATCTAGAGAGAAGCCACTAGTGAAACCTATGGCCCTCGGGTCTCTTTCTTATTATATTGCGTCTCTTTTATTTACACTAGATATCGTTTACTATTTTGCAACCTTTACTTTCCAATCTATACAACAAAAATACCAAAAATATTTACTTTATTATCTTTATTAGATCTCACTTTTGTGAGTGATCATGAAGGGATTGACAACCCCTTTATCGCATTGGTTGCAAGGTTCTTGGTTGTTTGTCCAGGTACTAGGTGACTTGTGTGTTGTCTCCTACTGGATTGATACCTTGGTTCTCAAAACTGAGGGAAACACTTACGCTACTTTGCTGCATCACCCTTTCCTCTTCAAGGGAAAACCAACGCATGCTCAAGAGGTAGCAGTGCATTGGTGCACCGTGGGCGGCGTCAACGGCCACGTCCTAGGCAATGCCAGAGGCCAAATTGGCGCTTTGGGTTGTGTCGAGGGTGCTCGTGGGGGTCTTCTAGGTCGAGGGGGAGAGAAAGGGGAAGCGGGGCGCTCTCTAGGAGGGCCCCGAGCTCGTGCACCCACTAGCCGAGCTGGGCGGTGCTTTGTCGCCCTCAGGGCGGCCAGGGAAGTCAAAGAGGAGGTGCCCAACCTCGTAGCGTGTCGCAGATGTCGAGGTGGCCTCAGGATACATGAGGGGGAGGACCGAGGTCGTCGGGGGCATTGGGCAGGGTGCGGCTACAGTGTGGGAGTGCCCTGTAGCGCACTCCAGAGCGTGTGTGTGGCCGGCATGTCCATTTTTAGGCAATGTGGGCGCGGACAAGTGTGTCTGGTAGTGATAAGGGGTAGTAAAAAAGTGGGGATGGGCATTGGATGCTCTGCAGGCACACTGGAAGAGGGATGAGGTAGAAAGGGAGAGGAAACAGTGCCGTCTAGGGGTGAAAAATGAGGTTTTCACCCCCAAATTATTGAGATAGGGATTAGTGGAAGCTACTGGAGGTGGAAAGGGTCTAGGGCAGGCTCTGGTAAAAATTTGAACTAAAGGGGAATTCATTTGGGGCTCCAAACAGTGATCACAAAAATGTGGCAGAAGGTGTTTGATGTTGTTTTGAGCAATCAAATTAACTTCATTTGACATGAGAATTAACAGGATCAAATAGCCCAACAAAATAAGGTTCATGACCAATTTTGAGTCCATTTGAAGAAAGTTGACAATGTAACTTTGGTAAACCCTAGAAATCAACAGAAATGCGTTTTCCAAGATTTAGTCATGCAAATCTTTTCTCCTTAATGAACCACTTGGTGTAGTGTCATAATTTGAGGATTTGAGCATGTCCACAAAATTTGAGATCAAAAGGAGACAATTTACAATGTAGAGCTGTTCAAATTTGGATCTGGACAGAGAGGGTTTTGGGGATGTTTTGTGAACCAAAACTATTTTGATTGGAATAAAACTTTTCAAGATCATCACATTAGGCATATTTGACTTGCTTGAATTTTGTTGAAATTTTCAGAGAATATTTGCTTTGTAAATATTTCAAAAGCTTGAAATGTCCAGAAAAGGTTTTTGATGGATTTGACCAATACTTTGGTCATGACCGTGTGTTGAAACTCATATATATGGATAACATATGTCCACTGAGCTTCCCTAAATTTTCTCAAATATTTTTGAAACATTAAAATAATTTTAACCTATTAAAGACCATTTCTGGACTTAAGAAAAAGCCTTTAGATAAAATAGCAAAACAAATTTTAAAATAATAATTTTGTAGTTTTGGGGAGTAATATATCTAATAGGAGTCACATATAATTTTTGAAAGATTTTTCATATCCTAAATTAAGTACTTGTAGTTCAAGTCTCAATTCAGGACTTTTTGGAAAACCTAATGTAGAAAATACTTTTTGTCCAAATTATTTTTGAAAGAAAATATTATGATGTCCTATACACATGGCATGATCATTGGCAAAAGTTTTGGATCAAGGAGGAGTATAAGAGTTGGCGGATTTATTTCATTCTTAGAGCACTTGCAGAAACAAACGAAATCCAATCAAAGCAAAGTCCAAAACACTCAAAAGTTTTTTTTGTCAAACCACATTTTATCATGATTTATTAGCTTAGGTGTTGTGGCATGAAAATCTGGGTGTGACACAAATCCTAATCTCGATCTATGCCAACCCAACAAACACCTTCAGATATACCTCTAGAGCATCTTTATAATCACCCAGTTATGTTGTGACGTTTGCTAGCACACAAGGTATTCCTCCGGTATATGGGAGTTGCATAATCTCATAGTAAAAGGAATATGTATATGACATGAAGAAAGCTATAGCAATAAAACTAAACGATGAACATGTTAAGCTAATGGATGGGTCTTGTCCATCACATCATTCTCCTAATGATGTGAACCCGCTCATCAAATGACAACACATGTCTATGGTTAGGAAACGTAATCATCTTTGATTAACGAGCTAGTCTAGTAGAGGCTTACTAGGGACAAGGTGTTTGGTCTATGTATCCACACATGTATCAAGTTTCCAGTTAATACAATTCTAGCATGAATAATAAATATTTATCATGATATAAGTAAATATAAAATAACAACTTTATTATTGCCTCTAGAGCATATTTCCTTCAGTCTCCCACTTGCACTAGAGTCAATAATCTAGTTCACATCGCCATGTGATTTAACACCAATAATTCACATCTTAATGTGATTAACACCCATAGTTCACATCGCCATGTGACCAACACCAAAAGGGTTTACTAGAGTCAATAATCTAGTTCACATCGCTATGTGATTAACACCCAAAGAGCACTAAGGTGTGATCATGTTTTGCTTGTGAGAGAAGTTCAGTCAATGGGTCTGCCATATTCAGATCCATATGTATTTTGCAAATTTTATGTCTACAGTGCTCTGCATGAAGCTACTCTAGCTAATTGCTCCCACTTTCAATATGTATCCAGATCAAGACTCAGAGTCATCTAGATCCGTGTAAAAGCTTGCGTCGAAGTAACTCTTTACGACTAAGTCTTTATCACCTCCATAACCGAGAAATATTTCCTTAGTCCTCTAAGAATAATTTTGTCCGCCATCTAGTGATCTACTCCTGGATCACTATTGGTACCTCCCTGCGAGACTTATGGCAAGGCACACAATAGGTTTGGTACACAACATGGCATACTTTATAGAACCTATAACTGAAGCATAGGGAATGACTTTCATTCTCCCTATATATTCTGTTGTGGTCGGGTTTTGAGTCTTACTCAACTTCACACCTTGTGAGGGAGTCCTAGACTAGGGGCTCCTCGGTGGTCTGGGCTATGTGATGTGGCCGGACTAATGGGCCGTGAAGATACAAGATCAAGGACCTTCCACTGTGTCCAGATGGGACTCACCTTGGCGTGGAGGGCAAGCTGGGCGTTCGGATATGAAGATTCATATCTCTCTAAACCGACTATGTACAACCCTAGCCCCCTCTGGTGTCTATATAAACCGGAGGGTTTACTCCATAGAGGCAATCATAATCATACGGGCTAGACATCTAGGGTTTAGCCATTATGATCTCGAGGTATATCAACTCTTGTAACCCTTATATTCATCAAAGTCAATCAAGCAGAAAGTAGGGAATTACCTCCATCAAGAGGGCTCGAACATGGGTAAACATCATGTCCCCTGCCTCTTGTTACCTTCGATCCTTAGACGTACAGTTCGGGACCCCCTACCTGAGATCTGCCGGTTTTGACACCAACATTGGTGCTTTCATTGAGAGTTCCTCCGTGTTGTCGATAGAAGGATCGATGGCTCGCCTTATTGTCAATGACAAAATCACCTTTGGAAGAGCCCTAGTTCCTGGGCAGACCCTCAAGATCGACAATTTCACCATAGGCGCCCACCCGGCTAACAAGCCCAGGCGGTCCCCCAGATTGCCAAAAATCATCTCCACAACAACCCCGGAAGCGTTTATAGGATGGATCTGGCAGATGCATCGTCTTTAAACAAACTGCTTGATCGCATCGCCGCCCTAGGGGTCGCAACAGATTACGGTCTGATTGGGCTTAAACCCGATCAAAGGGAAATCAGGTGTCCACCTGTCACCCACCTGGTGAATGTCATGGAAGAACAAGTTGAGGATACTGCTCCTCCTATGTTGAAAACAAACTATGTTCGGATCTCCGAGCCCTACGAGCTGAACACTCATCTTCGAGAAGAGATAATATGTCTTCCGAACATAGAATGAGGTGCCGAGTCTAAAAACCCCCAGGACACTCCGGATCCTGGGCCAATGACCTCAATTTTTTTTGAAAATCCGGATTCCACAATGGGTGAGAGTTCGGATTTAAGCCCACCCACCACAATCAATACTCTCCAAGCAATTCCGGTCCCCTGGACATATGCGGTCTGATGTATATACGACAACAACCTCAGGAAACAGTCCATCACTTTTGGGATAGATTCCTACTTGTTAAAAATGAGATCAAAGATTGCTACGACGACGCGGTATCAGTCTTTTGCCGCAACTGTACAGACAAGGGGATCCTCAATGCCCTTAACCGGAGCCACATACTACACTTCGCAGATTTAGCACACATAGTATAGAAGTATTGCTCAATGGATAGCGCCTGGAAAGCCCAGACAGCTCGATGGGAACCACCAGCCTTTAAGCCACCCACCAGCCGGACAAAACAAATGCACCCTTACGAGGCACCAGATCATTACTTCATGGGAAGAAAAATT
This sequence comes from Triticum aestivum, assembly GCF_018294505.1. Classification (NCBI taxonomy): domain Eukaryota; kingdom Viridiplantae; phylum Streptophyta; class Magnoliopsida; order Poales; family Poaceae; genus Triticum; species Triticum aestivum. The sequence goes on from NC_057794.1 coordinate 192,598,750, forward strand.
AAGCCCTTACCGAGACACAGAACTTTCCTTGATGAATGGATCGACAAGCCCTATCAGATACACGCGATGCCAAATTCCAAACCAACTCATAACCTTCGGGCATGTTGGATACTCCGGCAGATGGACAAAAGCGGGGAAGCTATTCTCACACTACTCTGGCAAGGCATTCCCTCGAGGATAACGACCTCAATATGTTTATGGTTTTTGAGACCTTTTCTTCAAACAACCGGCGTAAAAGGATGCTCCGCGACCTCCCAGAAGTGAACCATGTAGCTGCAATAAATCCTTGGAACGATAAGGCGATAACCTTCTACGCCAGGGATGAGCCAAGGGCCCGATAAGTCCGAGCACCAGCCGCTTTTGTTCTAAACCTAATTGTAGACAGCTTTTGCCTCACTAAAGTGCTCATGGACGGTGGCAGCGGACTGAACCTCATCTACGAAGACACACTCAATAAAATGCAAATGGACAGGAGTCACATTGAACAGAGTAATACAACCTTTTGAGGAATTATCCCCAATCGGGAAGCAAGATGCTCAGGGAAAATTAAACTCGATGTAGTATTCGGCATGCCAGAGAACTATAGGTCCGAAGATATAATCTTCCAGGTGGCCCCTTTCAACAGTGGATATCATGCCCTGTTAGGGTGAGACGCATTCACACGCTTTCAAGCCATACCTCATTACGGGTACATGAAGCTCAAAATGCCCAGGTCCAATGGTGTTATCACTATCACTAGTGATCCGGACATAACAGTCCGCACGGAAAACAAAACCGCATCCCTGGCCCTCGAGGCACTATCCGAAGCCCTAGTGGCCGAGGAGCTCACCACTCAGTGTCCCGCAGTGGATAGAGATGACGTAATTCTTGATAAAAGGCCTAAATCCACCTCTTTCAAGCCAGCAGACGAGATAGTCAAATTTCATGTTCGCCCGACGGACACCAAGAAAACAGCTTCCATTGGGGCACAATTGGATCCGACGGTTGATGTCGCATTGCGTGCGTTCTTGCGCGAGAATTGGGACATCTTTGCCTGGCACCCCTCGGATATGCCAGGAATCCCACGCGCGCTGGCCGAACACAATCTCAATATACTGAGGGGATACAAACCAGTCAAGCAAACACTGCGGTGATTTTCCGCACCCAAGCGACAGGCTATGGGGGAGGATCTAGCCAAGCTACTCGAAGTCGGGTTTATCAGAGAGATCAAACATCCGGACTAGCTAGCAAACCTGGTCATGGTGCCGAAGAAGGATAAATCTTGGCACTTGTGTGTCGACTACAAGGAACTTCATAAAGCCTGCCCCAAGGATCCCTTCCCACTACCTCGCATCGACCAGATTATTGATGAACCGCAGGACACGACTCATTGTGCTTCCTCGACGCATACTCTGGATACCACCAAATCAAAATGAAGGAATCCAACCAAGCAGCAACGACATTCATCACCCCATACGAGCCCTTCTTCTTCATCACCATGCCCTTTGGGCTCAAGAACGCTGGCGCCACATACCAACGCATGATTCAAGCGTGCCTTGAAAAGCAAATCAGCAAGACAGTTGAGGCATATGTAGATGATGTACTCATCAAAAATAAGCATGTCGAATCATTGGTGGACGACTTACGCTTGGGTTCATTGTTTCCAATAGGGGAATCAAAGCAAACCCAGCCAAAATCTGAGACCTATCATAGTTGGCTATACCAACAGATCTCAAGCAGGTCCAAAAACTAGCCGGGTGCGTGGCAACTTTGATCCGCTTTATCTCCAGACTAGGAGAAAAGGCACTGCCATTGTATCGCCTACTCTGACGCACCGACCACTTTGCGTGGACGGATGCTGCAATAGCCGGACTGGAAGAAATAAAAGCTTTGTTAGCAAGCAACCCAATCTTGGTCGTGCCAAACATCGGTGAACCCATGTTACTGTAATATCTGCAACGCACCAGGTGGTGAGTGCGGTACTCGTTGTTGAACGAGAAGAAGAGGGACGTAAATTCCCACTTCAAAAACCAGTATACTATGTATCGACGGTCCTCACACCATGAAAATCCTGATACCCACATTATCAAAAGATAGTGTATGCTGTCTTCATGGCATCCCGAAAGCTGCGGCACTACTTTCAAGAGTGTTCGATCATGGTGGCTTGTGAAGTACCACTTAATGATATCATAAACAACCAGGATGCCACCGGCTGGATTGTTGAATGGGCCATTGAGCTCTTACCGTTTGAAATAACATATAAGCTAGGTCGAGCCATTAAATCTCAAGTATTGGCTGATTTCGCCACCGAATGGACAGAAGCCAAACCCCCTAAAGAGTACGACATGTATTCCGACTGGGTAATGCACTTCGACGGCTCTAAAATGCTAGCCGGACTTGGGGCTGGTGTCGTCCTGACATCCCCCATAGCTGACATGGTTCGTTATGTGCTCCAAATACCGTATACATACTCTAATAATGCAGCCAAACATGAGGCCCTATTGCATGGTCTTCGGATGGCCGTCTCCATGGGCATACATCGCCTCAAGGTGCGCGGGGATTCAAACCTCGCAATATCCCAAATAAACAGAGAATTTGATGCCAAAGATCCGAAGATGACGGCCTACCGGAATGTCGTACTTAAAATATCAGCTTGGTTTGAGGGGCTCGGGTTTCATCATGTGGCCCGAGAGAGTAATCAAGCAGCGGACATCCTTTCTCATATGGGCGCTAAGCCTGACCCCCATCCCACCCAATACCTTTGTGGAGAAGCTCTTCAATCCATCCGTGGTATGGCAAGACGAGAGCAGCAACACCATTCTGGAGCCGATCATACCCCCAGATTCCAAACACAATTCTGATATCATCGGGGGCTCGGCCACCGAAATAACACCATTGGCCCATGTAATCATGGCAGTAATCACCCCATGGACCGAACCCTTCCTGGCCTACCTTAATACGCGAGAGCTCTCTCAGGACCAGAATGAGGCCCGCTGTATCGTTCGACGCTTGAAAGCCTACAAGCTTCATGAAGGAGAGCCCTAGAAGAAAAGTACTACTAGAGTCCTTCAAAGATGTATCTCCAAAGAAGAGGAGCGGCAGCTCTTGGCCGAAATCCATGCTGGTCTTGGCGGCCATCATGCCGCAGCTCGGGCCCTTGTAAGTAAGGCCTCCCGTACCGGTTTTTTCTGGCGTATGGGCCGAGCGGATGCACACGACCTCGTCCAACATTGCGTAGGATGCCAGCTTTTCACCAATCAAAGCCATATGCGGCCTACCACCCTACAGACAATCCCAATTACTTGGTCTTTTGTGGTCTGGGGGCTTGACATGGTCGGACCCCTTAAAGGGGGAAGCCATAAGAAAAAAATACCTGCTAGTCATGGTAGATAAATTCACTAAGTGTGTAGAGGCCAAACCAGTTAAAACGGCCGAAGCCGGACCAGTAATAGATTTCATATCCGTTGTCGTACACCGTTATGGTGTCCCACACGGCATCATCACCGATAGCGGCTCTAACTTCACAGCCGACGAGGTAAAAACTTGATGTGCTAATCTGGGCATCAAGCTCGATTATGCCTCCGTCTATCACCCTCAAACAAATGGTCAAGTCGAATAGGCTAACAACCTAATAATGAGGGGCATTAAACCCAGACTAGTGCGATCCTTAAAGGAGTCAGATAAACGCTGGGTCGAGGAGCTCGACTCTGTACTCTAGGGGCTGTGAACAACGCCTAATCACACGATCGGATACACACCTTTTTCATGGTGTACGGCCCAGAGGCCGTCTTGCCCTGCGATATTATTCACGACTCACTGATAACCCACAAGTATAGGGGATCACAACAGTTTTCGAGGGTAGAGTATTCAACCCAAATTTATTGATTCGAAACAAGGGGAGCCAAAGAATATTCTCAAGTATTAGCAGTTGAGTTTTCAATTCAACCACACCTGGAAACTTAATATCTGCAGCAAAGTGTTTAGTAGCAAAGTAATATGATAGTGGTGATAACGGTAGCAAAAGGTAACAGTAGTAAAAGTAATATTTTTGGTATTTTGTAGTGATGATAGCAATAGCAACGGAAAAGTAAATAAGCGAAGAATAATATATGGAAAGCTCGTAGGCAATGGATCAGTGATGGAGAATTATGCCGGATGCGGTTCATCATGTAACAGTCATAACCTAGGGTGACACAGAACTAGCTCCAGTTCATTGATATAATGCAGGCATGTATTCCGAACATAGTCATACGTGCTTCTGGAAAAGAACTTGCATGACATCTTTTGTCCTACCCTCCTGTGGCAGCGGGGTGCTTACGGAAACTAAGGGATATTAAGGCCTCCTTTTAATAGAGAACCGGAACAAAGCATTAACACATAGTGAATACATGAACTCCTCAAACTACGGTCATCACCGGTAAGTATCCCGATTATTGTCACTCCGGGGTTATTGGATCATAACACATAATAGGTGACTATACACTTGCAAGATAGGATCAAGAACACTCATATATTGATGAAAACATAATAGGTTCAGATCTGAAATCATGGCATTCGGGCCCTAGTGACAAGCATTAAGCATAGCAAAGTCATAGCAACATGAATCTCAGAACATAGTGGACACTAGGGATCAAACCCTAACAAAACTAACTCGATTACATGATAGATCCCATCCAACCCATCACCGTCCAGCAAGCCTACGATGGAATTACTCACGCACGGCGGTTAGCATCTGAAATTGGTGATGGAGGATGGTTGATGATGACGATGGCGACAGATTCCCCTCTCCGGAGCCCCGAACGGACTCCAGATCAGCCCTCCCGAGAGGTTTTAGGGCTTGGCGGCGGCTCCGTATCGTAAAACGCGATGATTTCTTCTCTCTGATTTTTTTCTCCGCGAAACTCAATATATGGAGGTGGAGTTGGAGTCGGAGAGGCAACAGGGGGCCCACGAGGTAGGGGGCATGCCCTAGGGGGGCAGGCGCGCCCCCACCCTCGTGGAGAGACGGTGGCCCCCCTGGCCTTCATCTTTGGCAGGTATTTTTCTTTTTTTCTGAAAAGTGGCTCCGTAAAGTTTCAGGTCATTCCGACAACGTTTGCTCCTGCACATAAATAACACCATGGTAATTCTGCTGAAAACAACGTCAGTCCGGGTTAGTTCCATTCAAATCATGCAAGTTAGAGTCCAAAACAAGGGCAAAAGTGTTTGGAAAAGTAGATGCGTTAGAGACGTATCAACTCCCCCAAGCTTAAACCTTTGCTTGTCCTCAAGCAATTCGGTTGACAAACTGTAAGTGATAAAGAAAAACTTTTACAAACTCTGTTTGCTCTTATTTTTTTTAATATGTAAAGCCAGCATTCAAGTTTTCAACAAAGATTATAACTAACCACATTTGCAATAACGCATAGGTCTCAAGTTTACTCATCGATAGCATAATCAACTAGCGAGCCATAATAATAAAACTCGGATGACAACACTTCCTCAAAACAATCATAATATGATATAACAGGATGGTATCTCGCTAGCCCTTTCTGAGACTGCAAAACATAAATGCAGAGCACCTTTAAAGACCAAGGACTGACTAGACATTGTAATTCATGGTAAAGGAGATCCAGTCAAGTCACACTCAATGTAAACTAACAGTAATGAATGCAAATGACAGCGGTGCTCTCCAACTGGTGCTTTTTAATAAGAGGATGATGACTCAGCATAAAAGAAAATAGATAGGCCCTTCACAGAGGGAAGCAGGGATTTGTAGAGGTGCCAGAGCTCGGTTTTGAAACAGAGGTGAATAATATTTTGAGCGGTATACTTTCATTGTCAACATAACAACCAAGAGAAGGCGATATCTTCCATGCTCCACACATTATAGGCGGTTCCCAAACAAAATGGTAAAGTTTATACTCCCCCTTCCACCACAAGCATCAATCCATGGCTTGCTCGAAACAACGAGTGCCTCCAACTAACAAGAGTCCCAAGGGGAGTTTTGTTTGCAATTATTTTGATATAGTTTGCATAAAGCATGGGATTGGGCATCCCGGTGACCATCCATTTATCTCGTGAGTGAGGAGCGGAGTCCACTCCTCTTGAGAATAACCCGCCTAACATGGAAGATACAAACATCCCTAGTTGATACATGAGCTATTCGAGCATACAAAACATGATATTTATTTGAAGGTTTAGAGTTTGGCACATACAAATTTACTTGGAACGGCAGGTAGATACCGTATATAGGTAGGTATAGTGGACTCATGTGGAATAACTTTGGGGTTTAAGGGATTGGATGCATAAGCAGTATTCCCGCTTAGTATAGGTGAAGGCTAGAAAAAGACTGGGTAGCGACCTGCTAGAGAGGGACAACAGACATGAACATACATTAAAATTAATCAACACCGAATGCAAGCGTGAGTAGGATATAATCCACCATGAACATAAATATCGTGAAGGCTATGTTGATTTTGTTTCAACTATATGCGTGAACATGTGCCAAGTCAAGTCACTTAAATCATTCAGAGGAGGATACCACCCTGTCATACCACATCATAACCATTTTAATAGCATGTTGGCACACAAGGTAAACCATTATAACTCATAGCTAATCAAGCATGGCACAAGAAACTATGAGCTCTAGTTGTCATTGCATACATGTTTATTCATAATAGGCTGAATCAGGAACGATGAACTAATCATATTTACAAAAATAGAAGAGGTTGAGTTCATACGAGCTTTTCTCATCTCAGCCAGTCCATCGTATATCATCATAATTGCCTTTCACTTGCGCGACCGAATAGTGTGAATAATAATAATAGTGCATGTGCATTGGACTAAGCTAGAATCTGCAAGCATTCAATAAACAGGAGAAGACAAGGCAATATGGGCTTTTTTGTTAGATCAACAATAATCCATATAAGAGCCACTTCAACAATTTAATCATGGTCTTCTCCTATCAACCCCCAAAGAAAAGAAATAAAACTATTTACACGGGAAAGCTCCCAACAAGCAAAAGAAGAACATGAAATATTTTTGGGTTTTCTTTTTAATTACTACTACAAGCATGGAACTTAAACTGATTAAAAGCTACAACTAATTTTTTTGGTTTTTCTTAAGGTTTATTAAACACACAAGAAAAGCATAAAAAGGAAAGTAACCTAGCATGGATGATACAATGAAAAATTATGAGAACCAACATCTAGCAATAAGTGTGTGAGCATAAATGTAATGTTGGTGAGAAATATGTACTCCCCCAAGCTTAGGCTTTTGGCCTAAGTTGGTCTATGGCCACGGCTGGCCTGGCTGATATCCATAATAGTAGCTAGGGTCGTACTGTGATGCAGCAGCTATCGCCTGCTGAGCTGCAGCGTGGCGACGAGCGGCCTCCTCTCTCCTCTCGTACTCATCTGCCTCCTCTCTGGTAATTGTATATCCTCCTATTGCCTGATAATCAAAGAAAGCAGGAGCAGGGAGAGTAATATGGACAGCACGACATCTGTCAAAGATTAGTCGATACTGGAGAGGTGATTCGTTCCTCTCGACAAACTGGTGGTGAACCATAGCATTAAAGTCTAGATAGGCAGGAGGAAATTCAATATCATCTTCACGTGCATCTATACCAAGAAAATTAGCTACGCGGGTTGCATAAATTCCACCAAAGAAATCTCCATTAAATCTATTAAGATGCAACCTACGTGCAACAATGGCTCCCAAATTATAAAATTGGTCTCCTAACACAGCACTCCTAAGAATACTGAGGTCAGGGACACACATGTGACATGCCTCATATTTACCATTTATGCATCTACCTATGAAGAGAGCAAAATAATGTATAGTAGGAAAATGAATGCTCCCTATGGTAGCTTGTGTAATATCTCTAGATTCTCCCACAGTTATTCTAGCAAGAAAATCTCTAAATTCAGATTTGCGAGGATCCCTTATACTACCCCACTATGGAAGTTTGCATGCAGTGGTAAAATCCTCTAAGTCCATGGTATAAGATTTATCGTAAAGATCAAACAGGACAGTTGGACAATTACGTGAAGTTGAAAATTCAGACCTCCTCATAAAGGAACTAGTGAGATTAGGATATTGACTGCACTTCTCTTCCTCGAAGCTCACGAGATCAGCGTTACGCAAATATGTGTTGAATTATTCTTTTATTCCCGCTCAATCCATAAAATTTTCAGAAGGCCACTCACAAGGACGCACTGGAGCGTCTCTTGGTGGCTCTTCATCAGCATCACGCATTGCAAGCCTGGGTCATTGCTTCCTTGAAGAACCACCTTGGAACATTTTCCTAAGCATATTTCTTCTCTGAAAAATTCTAAATTTTTTTAGTAACTTCAAAATAAAAGTAAACCAAACTCAATAATATTGATAGCAACTACTCCTACAAGTGCCTAGGGCCTATATTATGCATCAAAACTACTTTTGACCATATAAATTTGACATGCAAGCTCAAGAACAGGGTCACTTAAGCAACACAAATTTGCAATGAATAAAGCACTAGAACAAAAACTAATTGGACCAATGGAGGAGTCACATACCAAGGAACAATCTCCCCAAGCAGTTTTGTGAGAGGTGCTTTGAGCAAGGAGATGGAAAATTGCAGCAAAACGAGCTTGGACTCGGGTTTGAGCTGGTTATTCGTGTTTGGGGGAGGAAGAAGGAGTGTATGGGTGCAGGAATAAGTGGAGGAGGACCACCGTGGGCCCATGAGGTAGTGGGCGCGCCCTCCACCCTCGTGGGCAGGTGGTTGGCCCCCCTGGTGTGTTCCAAGTTCCATAAATCCTCAAATATTCTAGAAAAAGTCATATTTAATTTTCAGGGCATTTGGAGAACTTTTATTTTCAATGTATTTTTATATTGCACGGATAATCCGATAACAGACAGAAAAATATTTATTTTTATTTTATTTAATATAAATAACAGAAAGTAAAAGTGGGGTGCAGAAGGTTTTGCCTTCTAGTTTCATCCATCTCATGATCATCAAAAGGAATCCACTAACAAGGTTGATCAAGTCTTGTTAACGACCTCGTTCCGAATAACATGGAACCGAAAAAAATTCGATTAACACTATGTTACCTCAACGGGGATATGCACATCCCCAATAACAAGGATATCATATTTCTTCTTGACAGTAGGAAGAGGAAATTCAAAGCCTCCATATATAATTGATGGAATTTTTCCAATAGAGTTGATACTATGAACTTGAGGTTGTTTCCTCGGAAAGTGTACCGTGTACTCATTACCATTAACATGAAAAGTGACATTGCGTTTGGTGCAATCAATAACAGCCCCTGCAGTATTCAAAAAGGGTCTTCCAAGAATAATAGACATACTATCGTCCTCGGGAATATCAAGAATAACAAAGTCTGTTAAAATAGTAACATTTGCAACTACAACAGGCACATCCTCACAAATACCGACAGGTATAGCAGTTGATTTATCAGCCATTTGCAAAGATATTTCAGTAGGTGTCAACTTATTCAAATTAAGTCTACGATATAAAGAGAGAGGCATAACACTAACACCAGCTCCAAGATCACATAAAGCAGTTTTAACATAGTTTCTTTTAATAGAGCATGGTATAGTGCGTACTCCTGGATCTCCAAGTTTCTTTGGTATTCCACCCTTAAAAGTGGAATTAGCAAGCATGGTGGAAATTTCAGCTTCCGGTATCATTCTTTTATTTGTAATAATATCTTTCATGTACTTAGCATAAGGATTGGTTTTGAGCATATCAGTTAATCACATTCCTTTTTCTTGGATGGTTTGGGAGGAAAAGGCATGGGTTTTTGAACCCAAGGCTCTCTTTCTTTACCATGTTTCCTAGCAACAAAGTATTTCTTATCATAATGTTGATTCTTTGATTGTGGGTTATCAAGACCAACATCATGTTCAATTTCTATGTCATTATCATTACTAGGTTGAGCATCATTATGAACATTATTATTAGCATTATCACAAGTTTCAGGTTCATTACCAGATTGAGTTTCAGCATCAAAAAGAGAAATATCATTTGGATTCACAGGTGTTTCAACAATAGGATCACTAGAAGCATGTAAAGTCCTATCATTTTCTTTTTCTTCTTTTTAGAAGAACTAGGTGCATCTAAATTATATCTTTGAGAATCTTACTCAATTCTCTTAGGATGGCCTTCAGGATACAAAGGTCCTGTGTCATTCTACCAGTTCTAGTAGCCACTCTAACAGCATAATCATTATCTTTACTATTCAATTCATTGAGCAAATCATTTTGAGCTTTAAGTACTTGTTCTACTTGAGTGGTAACCATAGAAGCATGTTTACTAATAAGTTTAAGTTCACCTTTGACATTAGCCATATAATCACCCAAGTGTCCAAGCATATTTGAATTATATTTCAGTTGTCTACCAAAATAAGAATTAAAATCGTCTTGCTTAGCCATAAATTTATCAAACCCATCTAAGCATGGGCTAGCAAACTTAGTAAATGGGATTACAACTTTATCATATCTATAAACAGAATTTACCTTTACTACCTGTGTCGGGTTATCAAGACCATGAGTTTCTTCAATAGGCAAAGGATTTGGATTATATGTTTCTTCAACAGGCGGTAAATTAAGACCATGTATTTCTTCAATAGGATGTAAATTCTTAACATAGATTTCTTTCATAGATTTCTTTGCCTCCTGCATATCTTCAGGACTGAGAAATAGAATACCCCTCTTCTTTGGAGTTGGTTTAGGAATTGGCTCCGGAGGTGTCCAATTATTTTCATTTGTCAACATATTATTCAATAGAATTTCAGCTTCATCCCTTGTTCTTTCCCTGAAAACAGAACCAGCACAATTATCCAGGTAATCTCTGGAGGCATCGGTTAATCCATTATAAAAGATATCAAGTATTTCATTTTTCTTAAGAGGACGATCAGGCAAAGCATTAAGTAATTGGAGAAGCCTCCCCCAAGCTTTTGGGAGACTCTCTTCTTCAATTTGCATAAAATTATATATATCCCTTAAAGCAGCTTGTTTCTTATGAGCAGGGAAATACTTAGCAGACATGTAATAAATCATATCCTGGGGACTACGCACACAACCAGGATCAAGAGAATTAAACCATATCTTAGCATCACCCTTCAATGAGAACAGAAATATTTTAAGGATATAAAAGTAGTGAGTTATCTCATATTTAGTGAATAGGGTGGCTATATCATTCAGTTTAGTAAGATGTGCCACAACAGTTTCAGATTCATAACCATGAAAAGGATTAGATTCAACCAAAGTAATTATATCACGATCAATAGAGAAGTCATAATCCTTATCAGTAACAAAGATAGGTGAAGTAGCAAAAGCATGGTCAGGTTTCGTTCTAGCATTTAGAGATTGCTTACTCCATTTAGCTAATAATTTTTTAAGTTCAGTTCTATTCTGCAAGCTAAAATATCTAAAGAAGTATCTTGATCAAAAACATAACCCTTAGGAATAGCAAGTGGTTCTTCATCATCAGTATCATCAGATTCAGTATTTTCAATTTCTCTAGCCCTAGCAAGTTGTTCATCAAGAAAAGCAGTAAATGGCATAATAGTATCAGGCATAGAGGTAGTTTCATCATAAGTATCATGCATAGTAGAAGTGGCATCATCAATAACATGCGACATATCAGAACAAATAGCAGAAGCAGGTGTAGCTGTCGCAAGCTTACTCAAAACAGAAGGTGAATCAAGTGCAGAGCTAGATGGCAGTTCCTTACCTCCCCTCGTAGTTGAGGGATAGATCTTGGTTTTTGGATCTCTCAAGTTCTTCATAATGATAAGCAGATATATATCCCAAGTGACTCAAAGAATAGAGTTATGCTCCCCGGCAACGGCGCCAGAAAATGGTCTTGATAACCCACAAGAATAGGGGATCGCAACAGTTTTCGAGGGTAGAGTATTCAACCCAAATTTATTGATTTGACACAAGGGGAGCCAAAGAATATTCTCAAGTATTAGCAGCTGAGTTGTCAATTCAACCACACCTGGAAACTTAATATCTGCAGCAAAGTGTTTAGTAGCAAAGTAATATGATAGTGGTGATAACGGTAGCAAAAGGTAACAGTAGTAAAAGTAATATTTTTGGTATTTTGTAGTGATGATAGCAATAGCAACGGAAAAGTAAATAAGCGAAGAACAATATATGGAAAGCTCGTAGGCAATGGATCAGTGATGGAGAATTATGCCGGATGTAGTTCATCATGTAACAGTCATAACCTAAGATGACACAGAACTAGCTCCAGTTCATTTATATAATGTAGGCATGTATTCCGAACATAGTCATACATGCTTATGGAAAAGAACTTGCATGACATCTTTTGTGCTACCCTCCCATGGCAGCGGGGTCCTTACAGAGACTAAGTGATATTAAGGCCTCCCATGTCACTTCGGGGTTAACGGATCATAACACATAATAGGTGACTATAGACTTGCAAGATAGGATCAAGAACACTCATATATTGATGAAAACATAATAGGTTCAGATCTGAAATCATGGCAATCGGGCCCTAGTGACAAGCATTAAGCATAGGAAACTCATAGCAACATCAATCTCAGAAAATAGTGGACACTAGGTACCAAAACCTAACAAAAGTAACTCTATTACATGATAGATCCCATCCAACCCATCACCGTCCAACAAGCCTACGATGGAATTACTCATGCACAGTGGTGAGCATCATGAAATTGGTGATGGAGGATGGTTGATGACGACGATGGCGACGGATTCCCCACTCCGGAGCCCCGAACGGACTCCTGATCAGCCCTCCCGAGAGGTTTAGGGCTTGGCGGCGGCTCCGTATCGTAAAACGCGATAATTTCTTCTCTCTGATTTTTTTCTCCCCAAAACTCAATTTATGGAGGTGGAGTTGGAGTCGGAGAGGCAACAGGAGGCCACGAGGTAGGGGGTGCGCCCTAGGGGGGCAGGTGCGCCCCCACCCTCGTGGACAGACGGTGGGCCCCCTGGCCTTCATCTTTGGCAGGTATTTTTCTTATTTTATGAAAAGTGGCTCCGTGAAGTTTCAGGTTATTCCGAGAACGTTTGCTCCTGCACATAAATAACACCATGGTAATTATGCTGAAAACAGCGTCAGTCCGGGTTAGTACCATTCAAATCATGCAAGTTAGAGTCCAAAACAAGGGCGAAAGTGTTTGGAAAAGTAGATACGTTGGAGACGTATCACTCACCTCGAGTACGCATGTACGAAGAGAGAGAGGCCGAGCTCGATCGACAATATGACTTAGATGGCCTGGAGGAGGAGTGCGATGTTGCAAAAGATCCTTCCGCATTCTACCAACAACAACCTCGAAGATACCAAAGCAGAGAAGTGCGGGCCAAGACTTATAATGTCGGTGAACTCGTTTTACGCCTACCAGAGAAGAAAAAGGAGAAGCTCAAGCCCAAATGGGAGGGTCCGTTCATTATAGATGAAGTTCTGACTTGAGGAGCCTATCGCCTTCGTAATGCATCGGACAATCGCCTAGAGACGAACCCATGGAACGCCGCCAAACTCCGAAGATTCGCCTAAGTCCAGACTCATTGTTCGTTACCTTTTTCTCTTTCTTGTTTTCATTTTATACGACTTCTATCCCGTGTTTAAATTAAACCGACACTTAAGGGATATACATCCTTAAATGTACATACCCCCAATACCTGGGGGCCTCTAGTCATAGAAGCTTATTATTATTTTTCGAGCATCAAGCTCACCATATATATGTGTCGTCTTCTCATATATGTCTTTTCTTCGCCATTATATGCACCTTTATGACTTAAGTTTTTGCCAAGCTGGGTTGCCTGGCTCCTGTTGCCTGGCTCCTGTACTTATGCCCTACGTCCCCGCTTGTTTGGCTAGGGCATAAAGGGAGCACCTCTGCGATTGTTACTGCTGGGTTATCCGGACGTGTACCTCAGATGGGTGAAGCCAAAAGGTAGCATTCTTAAGGGAATAATAGGTCGGTGAACAGAAGATAAAATGCCCTCGTTGCGATACAAGCCCCCAAAATACAACGTGTACTGTGATTTTTAGCATCACAGCTCAGGCATGCACAATAACACACGTTGGCCCAGGGAAAGGAACCCTTAACGGAACTATTCTCTCTGGAAGATGTTTCTTACGATCAAATGTAATATAACATAACTCCCCGAATATAACTTGTCTGTTCAAGCAACTATGACCTCTACATTTTTGACACGGCGAATGGCTGATCAAATAAGAGGAATCGACCTTGCTGTTGTACCGGTGGACAGATACTTACAAGGTTACACGGGTGTGAAGGATGTGTACCAGATCCCGTAGCACCATCATGCTTCGCTAAAAAATGGATTTGCTTGTTTCAGATGATATCTCTAGAAGAAATAAGAGTTAAAGTCAAAGTTGGATAGGCGTGTAAGCTAAGAGAGCGGTGAAAGGATATCCAAGCATCATCGGAATAGTGCACAAGGGAGTGATGTGTGGATACCTAGTTCGGGCTGGCATTTGGGCATGCTCGCCTAGGTAGAGTGCGGGTCACTTCAGAGCCGTTGAGGGTGATGCGCTGGCATTGGCTGGCCGCGCACGGATGCAAATCTTGAGTGGCAGCGAGGCGCTACGATGCGGTGGACGAGACCGTTGGTGAAGCTCCAGCGGCCTCGGGGGGCGGAGGCGCGGCGATGTGCTCGATTAAGTAGCCCCAGTGAGCTAGGAGACGGCGTCGGTGAAGCGCACCTAATGCGGAGGAAGTCGGTGACTGTGAGGCACGTCGGTTGCGGCAGCCGACGTTGTCGGTGGACCACCTGGTGCGGTGGACGAGGGCGTAGATGAGGTAGCTCCAGTGCGGTGGTGAAGCATGACCATCTTCTTCGTCATTGTCGTCCAGCACAGAGGTGGGAAAAGAGACGAGATGAGGGGCGATTCGAACTTTGCTTCGGTTGGCGGCGAATTAGGGATTTGAGCAATCTGGGCGCAGAAGGGATGGTGGAGAAGGGAGATTTTGTAGGGCTGGAATTGGGGCCGCCAGATATTTCAATCCGAAACGTGGAAGCGCGAACTTATTTTGTCGTCGTCCTTTTTTGGGGGGTGGGTGGGTGGGTGCTATGCATCCGTCCGACACACGCGACCACCACGACACGACCCTGGTGCGCATACATTTGAGAATGCAAATGAATCTTCTTTCATTTGTGAACGAATCTGTATGTATTATCTTCCCCGTGTTTTCCTTGCAATAATTAGTTATTCAAAACGAGATACTATAAATTAATTAATGAGGAGTTATTTGAAAAAAATGAAACAGTATCCATGCTAACGTGGATTAGAGTGTGTGTCACATAATTAGTTATTTGAGTTAGAGTGTGTGTCACATAGCAATCTCCAATTCTAATGTGGATTTCGCATTTCACTATATCCACGCTACTTTTTTAATACAAATTCATATGTATATGATGAACATCATGGTAGTGAGAAAACTTTTGGATGGATTCAAACATATGACCTACAAAATAGCACAACAAATCGAGTCAGTGTCAACTTTTCGAAACCTAGTATGGAACGAATTTGAAATAATTACCCATATGCATGGTCCTCAATTCAAATCTTACAATGTACATCGAATTGAAACATCGATATTAAGTCTCATACTATCTACATTCAAATGTTGTTTTAGCCCCCCTCCCCCCGCCCCCCCCACACACACTACATACTTCCCATATCGGTCAATCTTCCTGTCCTAACGACCTTAGGAAGCTATCAGTTTCCAACACACATCCATTCTTTCTCTCCATGTTTCGATCTCTAACTCTCTCAACTACACAACCACCTTATTCCACTCTGTTACGAAATGTATTTACCTCACACACCCTCCATTGTACCCCATGCCGAGCTCTCTCTCTCTCTCCCTCTCACTCTCACTCTCTCGCGCTAAATACATGCATTGCCTATCTAGCCCCCAACCTCTTGTGCGCACGCACGCACATTGTCTATCTAGGTCACTCCCTCGAGACTGTCTCACTCTTTCTTCTGCACGGCGGGCCACACTCGCTTAATCTCACTCTCTTTATCTGAGTCTGGTTTAACCTCGTTTTCTTTCACACACAAATGATATATCTCCTTGTTCGGGCCTCAATCGACACACTCTATACTCTCTCTCACACAAATTGTCTATCTAGGTCAGTCCATAGAAGCCGCCCACTCTTTCGACCTCGTGGCGGCCATGCTCGGTCTCTCTCTCTCTCCCTCTCTCTCTCTCTTTGTATGTCTCGATTGACCTTGCTCTTTCACGGACAAAAACGATATATCACTATGTTTGAGGCCAATTCAACTTATTCACATTGTATACTCTCTCACGCACATTGTCTATATAGGTCACTCTCTCCAACCCATCTCAATCTTTCGATCGCATGACGACCCTATGTGATCGATCGACCTTGCTTCCTCCCACGCACAAAATATATCTACACGTCTGTGACTGGATCATCTCTGAAGCTCTATCTTACAGCCTTCACCCTTGCCAAAAGCTCAATTGGAAAATATCTCTCCAGAGCATATATATATTTGTGACATGAGTGTCGGACCAAACTCACTTTGTCTCTCTATCTATATGTCTCTCGATTGACCTCACTTTCTCACGCCATATCTTCCACACATTGAAGCTACCTCTCCATCCCTCGCAAAGCCGGAGCTATTTACATTGCGAGTGGCACTCCAACCTTGGATTAATTTGTGTAGGTATTTATTCCGGTCGGTTTAGATTATATTTTTGTACCATTCATCCCACAACTACTCGAAACACCATTGCAACCCCTGCAACTCCCCTAGTTGATTTCCCTCTGGCTCGGTCATTGCTCTCTCGCATGTCCTTTCTCGCCTTCAACGTCGCACCATGGTATTCTTGCAAAAAACTCTGTTGTTCTCTTTAATTATTATAAATGAGCTGCAAAACTACACACCGATAGTCCACTTGGAATGGAACAAATTTGTACCCACAAATTAAAGTGCTACAAACTACACACCGAGGGGCCCACATGTTATGAAACAAAATTGGACCCATATACATATTAAAAAAATAAAGGACGAGGATCGAACATGCGACCAGGGCCTTCAAGCCGCACGTCAATAGGCAACATACATAGAACAGCAATGTTTCTTGTACCTCCCTTTGTTCACATAATGTTTTTTATATTACCACAGCCTATTTAATTGATAACATATAATATTATTTTTAGTAGTATTCGCCTTCACTTACTGGTGTGTTCCATGTGTGCTCTCTCTCTCTCCTCACCTTCTGCTTTTAGACGCACGGACAAACACGAAGAACTCGTGGGCGATGTTGCCGTTGACAATATCTGGACGCATTCATAAGTTACGACACCAGTTTCACATGCTAGCAGCAATAGTCAGTGTGTACGTGCAATGCACGTTAATTTGGAAGTATATTAAGTGCGTGCAGATATTAAGTTGGATATTATTTGCGTGTTATTCTGTGATTAGCACTATTTTTGGCATGAAATTAACTGCACGCTAAACGTGTTGAGCGCTCGACATTGAAGCAGTCTAGGTCGTTGGATGACAAGGAATACATGTGACTTGATGACGTTTTATATTTAATTTGATACGTTTCTAGCAGAACATTCAATCAATCAAACCATAGATTTCATTCAGTCTGTCTCCAACTTTAAATTATACAAGGATCGATCTAAAAAATGGAAATGATAAATGTTCGGATATTAAGCATGGCAATCGGAACGTTTTTCATGGCAAATTTAGAATACGCGGCGGCGGCGGGGGCATCTTGCGGTGGGAAGCGGCTCCTCTGCCGTGCTCTGTGTGTTGTCAGGCCACTGACCGACGGCGACGGCGGTGTCTTGCGCCATTGTTGGCGTACTCCTGGACATTGGCCCTAGCTTCAAGGAAGGCCACAATGTTCTGGACTTCGGTCTCCAGGAGCGAGTCAACTGGCGGGAGGAGGCGACTGGCGTTGTTGAAAGGAAGCGGTCGACGGCGGCCATCCATGCCGTGGAGGGGGCACTGGCACCCACGCGGGGACATGCGCTATCAATGGCGTGGCGGAGACATTCGTGTGCACTGGCACACACGTCAGTGCGTGCGCAGGCGCATGTGCTGGCAGGTGCATGGGCACTAGCACAGGCGTGCGCTTCAGTGCACACGCAGGTGCATGCGCTGGCAGTGCACGAGCGCTGAAAGTCGACGGGGACCTCATGGAACCCCGTGGCATCAAGCTCGGTGACAATGTGCAGCTCCCAGCCCATCAACGCCACGGGGATGGGCGCTGATGCAGTCGGGGTGATGGGAGCCGGAACGGGAGCGGGGACAGGCGCGGTGTCTTCTCGCAAGGCCAGTTCAAGCTCGTCCCAAAGAGCCTTATGTTCTTGTGACTCCGGCTGGGTGTCTTCCTCCGGAAACTGGAAGACTAAGGGCAGACCATCGTGATGCGGCATGGCGTATGTTTAGGTCAGGCTGGTTGGAGGTAGACGACTGGAGAATTGGAGAGGAAGAGAGAAGATTGTAGTGATACCGGGTAGTGCGGGGTTGATTTTAAACTGCGGCTCCAGCGACATTAAAAGTGGGAGCAGTTGGGACAAAGGTGGGAGGCGGAGCCTGGTCAAAGGGCTCGCCTCCCGGTGAGCCTGCACAGTGGTCTGCTCGCACGCCTCCCTGTCAGCCAGCGCAGCGGTCTGCTCAGACGCCTCTCGTCGACTCACACGCTTGCTTGGACGGCACCTGCCAATGAGAAGCGGGACTCGTGGCGGCACGTAAATGCCCACGGTTTCAATAGTGAAAGCGTTCGCCTTAACGTGACATGTCTTTGTTCCAAAATACCTTGGCTCTTCATTTGTGTAACTTGTCATAAGCAGCTTGTCTCAAATTGAAGAAAAAAATGACAAAGTAATATTTGTGCCATATCACGTGACCATGCTCAGTTTCAATAATTTATGGTCACTTTTTGATTTTCTGAAATTTAAGATCCAGGATTCGAAACAATATCATAACCTGCATCATGCAATTAATTTTCAAGCCATACATTTGTCCTGTTGTATTTCTTAAGAAAGGATTTGGTCAAACATTTTGCTTAGTTAGACTTCAGACAAGTTATATATGTAGAGCAAAAGGAGAATTCCTCCATACTATTGGATTGCCTGATATATTAACGAAAGTACTAGGCACGAACAAACGGGAAAAAACGGGCTCAATTCTGTACTCATCCTGATGTAGTAGTAGTAGTACTAGGCAATGTAGTTGACGGGTGACCTTGGCGAGCGGCGACCGAGGGAATTGAACCATGCTCAGCACGGTAGGTAACGTTGTCTAGTTACTTTTTTTGAACACAATTTTGTCTAGTTACTAAAGCATCCCTCCGTTGCTCATCGGTAGTCATTATGGACCGGGTACATGAGGGGAATTTCCTAGGGCTGGAATTCTGGCCGCCAGATATTTCGACTAGAAACGCGGAGGCTCGACTGGTTGGGGTTGCCTAATGTGCATACCACGCACGCCACCAGAAGGACACGAGCCCGGTTTTTTTAGGATCAACACGAGCCAAGGTCTGGCTGGTACGCCATTGGGTCCTACCATTCGAGAATACGAAAGGAACCTTTTAAGTTGCCGAATGAATCTATGTGTATTACAATGCCCGTATTTACCTTGCAAATACTAATCTCAACATGGTAATTGATTTATGACGAGTTGTTGAATTAGAGTGAGTTTGTGATATAGTGATCTCAATGTGGATTTCATATTTCATGGTATCCCTGCTAGGTTTTTCAATGCAAATTCAAATTTAAAAGATGAACAATATGGAGGTGAGAAAACTTTGTATGTATCAAGCATATGAGCGCACAAACACACACAGACACCCACACACGAACACGACAACAATCCAATAAGTATAGTGCATCTATTTTCCAAACCATCCATGTATGACATGAGTTCAAAAATACTCCTTCTGTTCGTAAATATTAGTCTTTTAGAGATTTCAACAAGCGACTACATACGGAGCAAAATGAGTGAATCTACACTCTAAAATATGTCTATATACATCCGTATGTGCCAGTCCACTTGAAATCTCTAAAAAGACTAATATTTAGGAACGAAGGGAGTAAAATGTAAGACATGCATGGTCCTCAATTCAATATTTAAAACGAACATGAAACTGAAACATGAATATTAAGTCTAGTACTACAGTACATGCAAATGTTGTGTTTAATTAGGCGGAGCTATGATTGTCGGGGGTCACCCCCTCGACCTTAGATAAAATTGTGAAGCTCTGTTTAGGGTTGTTTAGATTATATTTGTCCCCACCCTCCCAACCACCGATTGGTTGTGCACCCCCACCCCTCCTCCCCAGGAGAATATCATGTGCCCCCATACCTTAGATGCTATATGCCGATACGAGTTGCTTGGAGCTTGTAGATCTGAGATATAGCAGCTCACATGATGTCTTAATATTTTTACAGGAAACCTTGATGAGTTTGAGAATTGCACACAATTTGTACAAAAACTACTTAGATGCCCTTGGATCCCATATCCAACGACCTCGAAGCTCGTATCACCGTAGCATCTAAGATGAAGGAGGACATCATATTCTCCTGTATGTAAGAATATCATGTGCTGCCACACCTTAGATGCTTTGGTGATACAAGCTCTTCGGAGCCATTGGATTTGTCACCCAACGCCTCTTCGGTGGTTCGAATGGTTTTTTGCAGAAAAGCCCCAAAGAGTTCGGCCACTGCTTACAAGCACAAAGACTGCTCAGATGCTATTGGATCTCAGATCAAACGACCTCGAAGCTCGTATCACCGTAGCATCCAAGCTGGGAGAGCACCTTATGTTTTCTCGCACGGAAGAATATGAGGTGCTCCCGCACCATAGATTCTATGGTGATACGAGTTCACGGAGATCTAACGGCCCACAGTAGGCGGTTTGAATGTTTTTGCAACATACGGCTAAGAGAGTTTGGGAATTGCGCAGAAAGTACAAGTACTACGCATGTGCCATCTGATCACTGATCATACGACCTAGATGCTCATGTCACTGTAGCGGGTAATTAAGCTACGGGGAGCACCTAATATGAGCAACGGGGAGCCGTTGGATCTAAGATGCAGCGGCACACACGAGGCCTGAATGTTTTATTTGCAAAAAAACCTTTGGAGAGTTTGGAAATTGCGCATAATTACAAAGACTACTCCCAAGCCATTGGATCTCACTTCCAACGGTGTAAAAACTCGTATCACCATAGCATCTAAGCTGCGGGGTGGATGTGATATTCTATGCCGCTGTCATTTTTGTTCGTAAACTTGCAAAATACGTGTAACTTGTGCCGTTACTTGTCTAACCGCGCAAAGTGTTTGTTCAAAAAAACCATCCTACACTGAAATATCAGAACAACACACGGGGGTCCCACTTGTCATTAATCAAATTTGGACCTAAAACTAACAAATCTGAAAGACGAGATTCGAACTAGCAACCTGGACTACAAAGCGTAAGTCGATAGCCTGAAACAACAACGGTTGTTGGCTTTGTCCCATAACTTGATTTTATACAGTATTACGTTGAGTAGAGTAGAGGGAGTGCCTCGTCAACACGTGCATGACCGTTATCTCACTCACTGGTGGGTCCTAGGTCTGCAATCTCAATTTCTCTTCTCTCCATCGTCTAACCTTTGCACGGGCACACACGAAGAGCGGCGCTAGCTTGCCGTGGTATTACTAGAACTAAAAAAACTTGGAAAATTGAAGAATCGCCTAAAACAAGAGACGTTGTGGCTGGTCGAGACAGAGCTAACCACACCTATCCTCCGTGCCATGTTAGAATGATGAAGCTGTGTGGATAGTGGGGTGTTTTCGACCGACTGGTTGGGTCCTGAGGTCGAATCATAGGTACTACGTCTGATACAGTAAATTTTTACACGCACATTTTTTCTCCATCCCGAGACATGGCACACCCTACCGCGCGGTTTCGAGGTCCTCCCGGGTGGTGCATGCATATATTCTTCCTGATGTGGGATGCCCTACCACGTGTTTTCGCCAAAGCAAGTAAATAAATGATTCGTCAAATCACGAAAGACCACTTTTCTCGCTGAGTACATCAGTGAAGCACGATGACTAGCTAGCTGGGCTAGTTTGACCGATTATCTATGCCGCCACCACATTTGTTTTTCACCCCTTTTTTATCTACTTGTTGGTAGGTAAATTTAAACATCCACCGCGGCGTTGCTCTAGTGTTTGAGTGCGGCAGGATTTTTAATTTTTTGATTGATGGGAGCAGGCGTGGCAGGATTTTTAATTTTTGATTGACGGGAGAAGGCGTGGCAGCAATTAGTCATGATGACTCCGCCTGTAAAACCCACTACTCCCTGATGTGAGAAGTCGTCGACTGGTGTTTTACCATGGTGAAAACCAAAAGATTCCCCGCTCCTTGGCTGGCTCCCTCCGCCTTCCCTTAGATTGCATTGCCTTTCAGCTGTTTCACCCCCTGCATCACCAACGTCGTGCGCCTCGAGAAGCAGAGGGACTTCGGTGGTGTTTAGGCGCCCTCTGCATGGGCATGTCCATGTCTCAGCGCAACATGACCATTGGATGAAACTCAAACGGTGCAGATGAGTCACTGTAGCACAAAGCGTGTGGGTGTGTTTGGTTGCATTCTCATCTCAATATAGTTTGTAAGTCACCTTACGAAAACCAAATAATCCCAAAACACTTAGGCATGGTACATTAACTCCCTCCCCGTTTCTTGTTTTGTGATATATCAACCAATAGGAGACGTGGGCCGTGCATCCTTTCAATGAATGGAGACTAATAAACATGACATGTAGTTGTTAGTTCATTGCATGCAATGCTATTAATTAGCAAAAAGACATTAAGTTTTCTCGTTTTCCTCTCCGCCTTGGTCGCAGTGCACAATGTAAGATGACTTACACACCTAGACGGAGTAGTTGTTTCCTCTTCGTGTATTTGTGTTAACCTACTAGTGTGGACTCATGCACCCTTCATGCACTCTGCCAAACACCCAAAAGTGGGTCGAGAAGGGAACTTTTGCTCTCATCCCGTGCACCCTTCATACACCCTGCCTAACACTATTCGTGCTTCATATGGTTCATGTTTCGTGGAGTACTGTAGCACCGTACTCTCCGTGCACTGTAGACCTAGTTCTGTTAACATTGATCTCACCGTTCATTCTCATCTGGACAGTCGAGAAAGTGGTACTATGTTACTACATTACTGTTCATATAGTTCACATGCACACAACATAATTTGTTGTTGTCATATCTTACTACACTAGCAACAAGATTATGTAGTACTGATGTATGAACCACTGCACATGCCTAGTAGTAGGAGCACTGTGTATGTCCAAGTGGCTGAAGTGTTTCACACTTATCCGTCGTAAGAGTGGAAACGCTTGCTGTATTCATTTTTTTTCTTCAGAAAAACAGTGGACACGGTCTACCGTGCGGATCCTCCTCCAGCCATGCACTAAATTACTCACTTTCACCGACGTGGGGGACAACCAGCATCGGGGTCCACCAGCCATGCACTAAATTACTCCGTAATAGAGTGATGGTAGACTAGCCCGATCGAAGCGCCGCCGTAATGCCTAATGAGCCATCAAATAACAAAACCCCCTCCTTTCCAGCAGTAAGTTGGACGGATGAAGAAACCATCATTTTACTCTTCTCTCTCAGCTTCCTCTCTACCCAACCCTCGCTTCTCCCTCATCTTGTTCCTCATTTCTTCAAGAAAACCCCGACATACTTCTGCCATTGTTCTTGTCTCCCAAAGAAGGAAAGGTGAGCGCATCAATGGTGTTGATTCTGGCCAAGGCCCGGTCTTGCAACCCCGAGACTGATCCTATAACTCCCTCCCTTTTCTTCTTTTGGGTTTGTGATTACGGCTTCTTTTCTTTTAGTTCTATTTGACAGTTTCTTGATGGACACTGGAGCACCGGCCGAAGTGATGTCTATGGCTCTGGCGAAAACCGTCGAGGCTCATGGTACGAAGAAGCGCAAGCACCCCACCGAGACTACCGCAAACAAGCTCAAAGCCATCGCCCTGTCCAAGCCCCCCTCTCTAGGATCCCTCATTAAGGAAGTCCAGGTAATATCTCTTCTTGACGATCTTTTTCTCGATCTTGATCGTGTTTTTTCATCTAACACGTAGTACTAGTACTAGTAGTACAACTTTCTGGGTGATCTTGCATGTGATTTTTGTGTGCCAAATGACGGTTCTAAATTCCTCTTTTGACCAAAACATGCGAGAGGTTGACACTGATTTCTTATATATTACTTTCAACTACTCCCTCTGTCCCAAATTTCTTGTCTTAGATTTGTCTAGATATAGATGTATCTAATACTAAAATGTGACTTGATACATCCGTATCTAGATAAATCTAAGACAAGAATTTTGGGACGGAGGGAGTACTTTATGAACATCAATGCTACCTTTGAAGCGGGTATATTTGCCTCAGTAACTTGTGTTATGGATATTGCAAGTAATCCCTCTCCTCTCATTCCTTTGAAGACATGTTCTAGTGTCTTTGTTCACTCATTTCTGTGCGTATATGTAGTCATATATGGAGTATAATGTCGAAAATCATCTTATATTTCTGAACGGAGGTAGTAATAAATATGGTTTCTGTTTGAATTAGAACCAGATCCGCGGTGGGGATGAAGTTCTCCAAGTCATGCCGTGTGAACTTGTCAGGACCCTGACTCAATGCCACATAGATCTAGCATGTAACACTTCATATCACTTTGCGGCCTCACGCACGGTATTCCCACGGTTGTCGCCTTACCTTTACCCGGGACCGTTTGCGCCTTTTGGCACACGTATATGACAGTGTCGCTAGCATCCATATGATAAGGAGCCCGGGCTGACATGGCTAGTCGTAAACCCAAAGTGGCACAAACTTACAGGGACAGGCATCCATGACCCAGCATCGAACGTGTCGGTCATCAGCGAGTGAATCCAGGCTGTAGCACTGGGCTAGCAGGACTCCGGTGAACCAGGCTGTAGCAGGCTAACAGGACTCCGGTATTCATCGCGTGACATTTCCCCGAAGGGACAGACACAGGAACGAAGAAGGACACATGCCGGCCAGCCTAAGTGTTCCGGAGCAGTAGCAAGCTACCATGGCTCAGTGGAAACACTAGGAGACATTTCCCGGTAAGAGAGGCTACTAAAGATAAACAACTATATGGTCAGATCCCACACATACCAAGCATTTCAATAACATACACACAATATGCTCGATATGTGCAATACAACATGGCATCACAAAATGACTCTATGACTCAAGTAGTTTATTCAATAGGCTCCGAGGAGCGAGATATTACAAACATGGGTCTCATGACCCAACACTCAAAGCATACAAGTCAAAGCACAAGCGGAAGCTATCATGTCTGAGTACAGACAACTATAAATGAAAAAGGCTGAGAAGCCTGACTATCTATCAGATCCTGCCGAGGGCACAAGATCGTAGCTGAGGTATCAAGCTAAACGTCGAAGTCCACGTGAAACTACTAGCGAGACCGAAGTCTCTCTGCAAAAACATAAAATAGGCAAACGTGAGTACAAATGTACCCAGCAAGACTTACATCAGAACTATCTACATATGCATCATTATCAACAAAGGGGATGGTGGGGTTTAACTGCAGCAAGCCAGCTTTGACTCGGTGGCTATCCTAAACTACGACTGCGAGTAACTCTTTTGAGGTGGCGCACACGAGTCCACATATTCACCATATCAATACACCACTATGGATCCGCTCCCGTCTCCCTACGAGAACGCCATCCATAGCACTCACGCTTATCTTGCGTATTTTAGAGTATCCACTTTCACTTGTCTATGAACTGATATAAGCAACCCAGAAGTCCTTTTCCGCGGACACGGCTATTCGAATAGATGATGATAACCCTGCAGGGGTGTACTTCTTCATACATGTTTCCACCACTTAGCGTCTGCACACGACATGTGCTCGGCAGACTTCAAGCGAAAGCCGACGTGGGTGTAGACCACGACCTACCTAAACACTCAAGTCTCTAGTCCAGGTTTATCGCCTATTCGGGTTCCATCCATGAGGAGATCCGGCCGGAGTTTCGCTCACAGCCCCAAACGATGTGAACAGGGTTCCGTGACACCAAACGGGCGCCCGGTTTACCCGGCCACGTGCCTACCGCATCACAGCCCACCCCTATGGTCAGCGCTGTCCACGGCCTCCAGCATACTACAAACACTAGAAACTACTTGCAACTCCTGGACAGAGGACAAGGGTGAATAAGAAGTCGAGCGGGGTCATATTTCAGGGCCCAATGTATGGTAGTAGCTGAATCATGGATCACAAACACAGATCTCAGTTCCTGAGGACGGCTACAATGAGACAACCCACCATGTACTCCTACATGGCCTCTCACCGCTACCTTTACCAAATCGTGTTCACACACTTAGCTCACACACAGTAGGACATGTTCACACGCCTCTGATTCATCCCCAATGAATCAGACCTGACTCAACTCTAAGCAGTAGCAGGCATGACAAACAAACATGAATGAGTAGGCACAACAGGGCTCAAACAACTCCTACTCATGCTAGTGGGTTTCATCTATTTACTGTGGCAATGACAGGTCATGCAGAGGATAAAGGGGTTCAACTACCGCAGCATGTAACAGTTGAATCGGTGTTGTCCTAATGCAGTAAAAGAGAGCAGGAGCGAGAGAGTAGGATTGTATCGGAATGAACAAGGGGTTTTGCTTGCCTGGCACTTCTGAAGATAACATTGAGTCTTCATCAGTGTCAACGATCACATCATCGGTACACGTCTATCGAGAGGGGACAAATACCGGCAACAAGGAAGAAATACAATCAATGCAATGCACAATATGATGCATGCTCATGACATGGCAATATGAATGTGTTTTGAGCTAATGCAACTAGCAACAGATTAAATGAAGTTGGTTTGAATACAAGATTCAAATTCAAACTCCATATGTGATTATTTAAATGTCATTCACTTCATTTGCTCTAAACAGTAGTGATAAGTTGTTCTAACATGCATGAAAATGGTACAGATGGATTCCTTGAATTTTTCTGATAATTTTTCATATATAAATTATTTAATTTGGAGTTACGGTTAATTTTCTATGAATTTTGGAAGTTTTAGGCATTTTCTGAAATTTCCTGAATATTTAGAATTAAAATAATTCCAGAAAATGAATTATGGCGTCAGCATGACCTCATGCTGACCTCAGCAGGTCAACGGGCGGTCCAGGTCAAACCTGACGTGTGGGGTCCACACGTCAGTGACACAGGGGCTAATCCCGCGTTGACCCGGGCTTTGACCCACTACGGGGCCCACTGTCAGTGGCTGTGGGGGGTGTTTAGTGCGTCATTAGTGCTAATTAGGCGTGCCACGTCGGCAGTCGCCGGAGTTCGGCCGGCGGCGACCCGAAGCGCGGCGGAAGTTCACCGGGGTTGCGCTACGGGCGGCGGCTGGACGCGCGAAGGGCACCAGAAGGTAGCCCGTGCCCGTGCGCATCTAGGGGGGCCAACGGAAGGTGCGGGGGTGGCCGGGGTTCGCCGGAATGGAGCCCGAGGCGGCGCCGGAGTTCAGCCGCGACGGGCTATGGCCTAGAGCTCGCAAACGCGAGGGGAGAGAGAGGGGTTCTGCACGGAGGCTCACCGCGGAGCTGTAGGGAGGGTCAGTGGGCTCGGGGGCGCGCCGGAGTGGTCGAATTCGACGGAGACGGCACCGGGGCCGAAGCTCGGAGATGATGACGATGGCGGCTGCTCGGGGCCCTTCCGGTCACGTGGCTCGGTGAGGGGGTTGGCGACGAGGTGCAGGAGCTCGGGAGCACGTCGGAGAGGGGAGGGGGTGGCCGTGGTCATGGCTACGGCGAGCGGCGCTCCCAGGTGCGATCAGTGACGAGAGGGAGGGAGAACAGAGGAGGAGGAGGGGGTCCAGAGAGAGAGAGACGATCGAGGGGGGTCGAGGCCGTCTTCGTGGCGTCGCGAGGGGGTCAGGGAGGCTGCCACGGCAAAGCAGGAGGTGGCCGGCGCTCTTCGGGCGCGCGCCACGCCTCGCCTCTGCCTACTGGCAGAGGAAGAAGAGGACAAGGGGGGAGGTGGGCTGGGCCGGCTGGGGGGGGGGGGAACTGGGCCGGCTCTGGTGGCTGCGCGGGTAAGGCCAGGTAGGCTTGCTCTTTTTTTTCTGTTTGTTTTATTTAATTTATTTTGCCACTGTTTTGAATTAAAATAATAATTCAAACAATGCCAAAGCTCCTCTGAATATTTTATATTGCTAGATGGACTTTTCCAAAAGCTTATAAAATATTTCAGGGGGTATTTGAAATTATATTCTATTTATATGAATATAATTTAAATTCAAATAGCTAGTGATTTAAATCCAAAGTCCCAAAAATAATCCCTTAAAAATGTTCAATATTTTGGTTGGGACCAGAATCCTTACCAAAAATTATCAAACACTTAAAAAAGAGCATTTTGAAGCAATGAATGAGATTTCTAGGGTTTTTGCCCCTCTTTTATTTAAGTTTTTGAGGCTTCCAAAATTCCCTCAGTTCAAATTTTCAGAATTTAAACATGATGCACACATGAGCTAGCCTAGAGCATTACCAGAAGCTAGGGATGTGACAACTCACCCCCACTAAACAAGAATCTCGTCTCGAGATTCAAGCATAGGGTAAGGTGAAGGGGAAACGCAACTAGTATAATCTTCACGATCCAGGTTGCACTTCATAGGAACGTTGATTCGATCACCATCATCGTCTTGAAGTCTTGCTCTGAGAATTCCTGTCAACATGACATGGAGGGAAGAAGGAGACTCTAGAAGGGTCGATCTCCTCGAAGATCGAACAACTCAAGATTAACTTACGGAATGAGACATAGAACCATCTTTCGGGTTGAGACACGAGATACACATCAATAGGGGTGGAAGAAACGGATGACGAAGGTTCGCTAGGTAGACAACAATTTCATACCTAAGAAGGTGGTAAACGATTGTCAACGTAGCGAGGAGTTGAGTTGCCATGATACCATAACGATACACCTTAGGGAAGGTGACTCGTAGAGATATCCCCTTAAGTGGCAAAAAGAATTACTTTTGATTCAGAGATCATTGAAACTCTTTAAACCAGCCTAAGGCAATTCTCGAGCGATCGTTTGGAGGGGGTCGGTAGAATGGCATACTCGGACTTGGATGATGTGGATTACCTTGTTGAAGACAACGCAATGGATGAATTTACTTATCACCGGAAATGGAAGGGACATTGGTGGTGCAAGCTGGGAACAAAATGCAAATGCTGGGAACGATTCTGGTAACTGGGGAAGAACCCAACAATAAAGAGTGAATTCACTGGTTGAAAAGGTCATAGCATTGCCGAGGAAACTGAGAGGAATCCTAGTTAGAGCCGATGGTAACACGTAGCGCTTGTACGTGCTTTCAAGAACTTGAGCATTTCCACAATCATCAAGGTTTTACCAACATCCGTGTCAAGGGTCCGGTAGCACAACTTACTACCATGATGAATGGTGATGGAGGATGCAGATCCAAAGGAAGATAACACCTTCTCAGATTTCACCTTAGCGAGGCCAAGGAAATAAATTCTGGATGATCGACCGAGAGACATTTAGCACTCCGCTTCTAATGTTCTCCTTGACGTGCTAGTGTATCCCATTCATAGATATGGTTTGATAACTAGAACATCAAGTAAAAGGTCGGACTTCGGGAACACAATAATCATAAGGCACAACTAGGAAGGAAATCCTACGAAGTCCTTATGGGAAGGTGGCCAACTGCTTCAATCAAGATACCACAATAATAGATCCTTCGGCTGGGTGGTGCTGGCCACGACATCCACTCTACCGGTTATCGAGGGACCAATATTATAGTTCTTGGGAAATGTTCCAAACCATCATATCTGCCTGAGATTCAGATCTGGTTGGTGTCAGGATATTCCAGACTCATCGAGTCTAGAAAGAAAAATGAAAGTTTGCAACACAAATCGACGAGATGACGTTGCGGGATACTCGGGAGATGAACTACGATAGCAAGCTCCAAAACATGAGCTGGTTCTGCTACAAACATGTGAACATGTTGTCCAAGACAAGCATGACCACAAGGTAGTCTTATAATAAAACACTACCGAGTTCAGGAGGGGGAACCATTATTAATGACATCGAAGTCTCCACGCGTGGAAGTCCAAAGAGTTCACCTTGGACAGACTCCTTTATCTTTGAACAACTCAATCAGTGGCTTGGTGTGCTAGGATATACATATAGAATGGAGGTTGCAAATCTCCAGACCACAGAATACTTCGCACGTATGCATGACTGACTTGGGATGATTCCAGAGGAAGCAAAACTAACTTTCTCAAATTCACGGCGGCATCTTTCACCAAATGCACGTGTATAAAAGGAAGTCACTCCTTTCATCAACAAATACTTCATGAGCTAGCATGAAGAAAATGCTTTCAAAAGTTTCCAACACTAGCTTAATGTCCAACAAAATTATGGAGGAGATAAGGATGTTGTCAATGGGCTCAACAACAATTCATCTGGGTTTCCTTTTAAAAGGAATTCCATAGTTAAGTGAACAAGTGATAGCATTGGTCAGGCCAAAGATGTAATGGTGTATGCTCGAGGGATCAACCACGAACAAGACAACATTACGAGCATCATTGGTATTGATTTGATTTGACGATAGCCCACACTCAAATCAAAGGATTGATAAGGCAATAGGTCCAGCAACTGATCACAGGGACCAACCGATGAAGATATCATCTTTCTTCAACACACACTACACAAGAATATCCCTTTGGAACGAACTAAGTTAGGCAAGCTTTTATCTTCCAATTCTCCAAGTTGTTGTCTAGCTTAACCAACTAGCTCAGGGATATCCAACAAAGATTCTTGGAGAAGGGTGGTTCACAAGAAACCAACTTGATCACGAGCTCAACACAGCGGTCAGGTGACAACCTGGTAATACTTCCGAGAAGATCTTCGGAAAATCACGAACCACCGATATGTTACTAAGCTCGAGAACAATCTTGCTTTTCAGGGCAAGATGATATGATCAAGTGAGCGAGGACTTGACAAGATCCTAATTCATCAATCGAAGGGTGCACCGAAATAAGGACTAGGTAGCACGATCAGTCTTAGAAGGATGATTCAAAAACCAACATACTAAGAATGAAATTATTATCCTTTAACTACCAAGCAACGAGGTTGCTGGGAGTATTGATCTCACACATCACAACTCATTTGTCGGTATTCCGGTTGCATCAACACGAGGGCCGAGGAATGACTAATGATGGTGAGAAGTATCACTGTACCAAGAGTTCATAGGATGGTGTGCAATTCCTATAACAATCTCGATATAGAATAAGGTAATACTCCAAGGTAGAACAGAACCAAAAGCTGGATTAGCAATTAGATCTGCGGAGCACAACTTCTTTGACCCAATCCTGGATATGGAAGAGGTACTGGAGTTTGTTTCTCCAAGTCATTCAGGACAGAAAGGCTTGACGGACCACAAGAGTAATAGGCATCGATAAACGAACGCACGCATACTCTTGACTATCAATTGATAGACGAGGGTCAGAATGCAACTACGGAGAACAACTCAAAGGAACATATAATTTTCTGAGTTGTGGATGCATAGATTAGTATGTCGAACCAAGTTCAACATATTTCTTCCGGATAACCCATGCAGAAAGGTAGAACTGGCAGAGTCACGATTTATGAATGGAGAACTCCTCAAGAGTACTCTAATTGTGATCTTTTGATCCAATAAACCAATAAACATCTACCATAAGCGGTTCATAGTATTTGGAAGAAGGAAATACCACGGACCTCGGGGACTATCGCAAAGTCACTAATATCCTGAAGGAACTAGCAAACACTATCAACATGAAGTAAGTAGAGTGAATCTCGGGTTCAAAGCCCAAGGAATAGAATACCTACTACTAAGTGGCATCACGGGATGCTTTCGAGAATAAAAGCCAGAATCATCACACTGGGGATCACAAAACATTGCTAGATTACTAGGTGACTCCCTAAACACCTAGGGCCATAATAGTATCTCCAACATATATGTCAAGGTAACGGAGTACCTCAACTCACTGATTAGTGTGGTTAATCTGGCCCATGGGAACATTGAAACAGGAAGAAAGGATTTGCAATTGCATCAGACTACTTAGAAACCTGGGATGACTCGGACAGCATAACGGCTATAAATGCTCAGAAAAGATTTGAGACATTCACAAAAATGGTGGCATAACCACTCAGAAGCACAATATCAAGGTCTCGAGATCAACAATAATCATACAAAAGTAGTAGGAACTGAAACGAGGCTTAAGTCCAACAATCTATAAGTCTACGGATTAGTAACACGTGATCCTGATGGAAAGAAGAGATAGCCTAGTTCTTAAACCCCGTAGAAGAGAAGATGATGACTCAGATCAGAAGGCCATGAGGTATAAGGAGTAAAAAGAGCCTTACGTTCCATCCCACAATCAATTCCCTTATATAACTAAAGAATTTCTAGACTCAACTTCGACCAGTTTGGCTTGGTAATCCTACAGGCAGTCAAGCTCTGATACCAACGCTGTCAGGACCCCGACTCAATGCCACATAGTTCTAGCATGTAACACTTCATATCACTTTGCAGCCTCACGCACGGTATTCCCACGGTTGTCGCCTTACCTTTACCCGGGACCGTTTGCGCCTTTTGGCACACGTATATGACAGTGTCGCTAGCATCCATATGATAAGGAGCCCGGGCTGACATGGCTAGTCGTAAACCCAAAGTGGCACAAACTTACAGGGACAGGCATCCATGACCCAGCATCGAACGTGTCGGTCATCAGCGAGTGAATCCAGGCTGTAGCACTGGGCTAGCAGGACTCCGGTGAACCGGGCTGTAGCAGGCTAACAGGACTCCGGTATTCATCGCGTGACATTTCCCCGAAGGGACAGACACAGGAACGAAGAAGGACACATGCCGGCCAGCCTAAGTGTTCCGGAGCAGTAGCAAGCTACCATGGCTTAGTGGAAACACTAGGAGACATTTCCCGGTAAGAGAGGCTACTAAAGATAAACAACTAGATGGTTAGATCCCACACATACCAAGCATTTCAATAACATACACACAATATGCTCGATATGTGCAATACAACATGGCATCACAAAATGACTCTACGACTCAAGTAGTTTATTCAATAGGCTCCGAGGAGCGAGATATTACAAACATGGGTCTCATGACCCAACACTCAAGCATACAAGTCAAAGCACAAGCGGAAGCTATCATGTCTGAGTACAGACAACTATAAATGAAAAAGGCTGAGAAGCCTGACTATCTATCAGATCCTGCCGAGGGCACAAGATCGTAGCTGAGGTATCAAGCTAAACGTCGAAGTCCACGTGAAACTACTAGCGAGACCGAAGTCTCTCTGCAAAAACATAAAATAGGCAAACGTGAGTACAAATGTACCCAGCAAGACTTACATCAGAACTATCTACATATGCATCATTATCAACAAAGGGGATGGTGGGGTTTAACTGCAGCAAGCCAGCTTTGACTCGGTGGCTATCCTAAACTACGACTGCGAGTAACTCTTTTGAGGTGGCGCACACGAGTCCACATATTCACCATATCAATACACCACTATGGATCCGCTCCCGTCTCCCTACGAGAACGCCATCCATAGCACTCACGCTTATCTTGCGTATTTTAGAGTATCCACTTTCACTTGTCTATGAACTGATATAAGCAACCCAGAAGTCCTTTTCCGCGGACACGGCTATTCGAATAGATGATGATAACCCTGCAGGGGTGTACTTCTTCATACATGTTTCCACCACTTAGCGTCTGCACACGACATGTGCTCGGCAAACTTCAAGCGAAAGACGACGTGGCTGTAGACCACGACCTACCTAAACACTCAAGTCTCTAGTCCAGGTTTATCGCCTATTCGGGTTCCATCCATGAGGAGATCCGGACGGAGTTTCGCTCACAGCCCCAAACGATGTGAACAGGGTTCCGTGACACCAAACGGGCGCCCGGTTTACCCGGCCACGTGCCTACCGCATCACAGCCCACCCCTATGGTCAGCGCTGTCCACGGCCTCCAGCATACTACAAACACCAGAAACTACTTGCAACTCCTGGACAGAGGACAAGGGTGAATAAGAAGTCGAGCGGGGTCATATTTCAGGGCCCAATGTATGGTAGTAGCTGAATCATGGATCACAAACACAGATCTCAGTTCCTGAGGACGGCTACAATGAGACAACCCACCATGTACTCCTACATGGCCTCTCACCGCTACCTTTACCAAATCGTGTTCACACACTTAGCTCACACACAGTAGGACATGTTCACACGCCTCTGATTCATCCCCGATGAATCAGACCTGACTCAACTCTAAGCAGTAGCAGGCATGACAAACAAACATGAATGAGTAGGCACAACAGGGCTCAAACAACTCCTACTCATGCTAGTGGGTTTCATCTATTTACTGTGGCAATGACAGGTCATGCAGAGGATAAAGGGGTTCAACTACCACAGCATGTAACAGTTGAATCGGTGTTGTCCTAATGCAGTAAAAGAGAGCAGGAGCGAGAGAGTAGGATTGTATCGGAATGAACAAGGGGTTTTGCTTGCCTGGCACTTCTGAAGATAACATTGAGTCTTCATCAGTGTCAACGATCACATCATCGGTACACGTCTATCGAGAGGGGACAAATACCGGCAACAAGGAAGAAATACAATCAATGCAATGCACAATATGATGCATGCTCATGACATGGCAATATGAATGTGTTTTGAGCTAATGCAACTAGCAACAGATTAAATGAAGTTGGTTTGAATACAAGATTCAAATTCAAACTCCATATGTGATTATTTAAATGTCATTCACTTCATTTGCTCTAAACAGTAGTGATAAGTTGTTCTAACATGCATGAAAATGGTACAGATGGATTCCTTGAATTTTTCTGATAATTTTTCATATATAAATTATTTAATTTGGAGTTACGGTTAATTTTCTATGAATTTTGGAAGTTTTAGGCAT
Source organism: Triticum aestivum (assembly GCF_018294505.1). NCBI lineage: Eukaryota > Viridiplantae > Streptophyta > Magnoliopsida > Poales > Poaceae > Triticum > Triticum aestivum. The sequence continues at coordinate 192,633,804 of NC_057794.1, forward strand.
TTTCTGAAATTTCCTGAATATTTAGAATTAAAATAATTCCAGAAAATGAATTATGGCGTCAGCATGACCTCATGATGACCTCAGCAGGTCAACGGGCGGTCCAGGTCAAACCTGACGTGTGGGGTCCACACGTCAGTGACACAGGGGCTAATCCCGCGTTGACCCGGGCTTTGACCCACTACGGGGCCCACTGTCAGTGGCTGTGGGGGGTGTTTAGTGCGTCATTAGTGCTAATTAGGCGTGCCACGTCGGCAGTCGCCGGAGTTCGGCCGGCGGCGACCGGAAGCGCGGCGGAAGTTCACCGGGGTTGCGCTACGGGCGGCGGCTGGACGCGCGAAGGGCACCAGAAGGTAGCCCGTGCCCGTGCGCATCTAGGGGGGCTAACGGAAGGTGCGGGGGTGGTCGGGGTTCGCCGGAATGGAGCCCGAGGCGGCGCCGGAGTTCAGCCGCGACGGGCTATGGCCTAGAGCTCGCAAACGCGAGGGGAGAGAGAGGGGTTCTGCACGGAGGCTCACCGCGGAGCTGTAGGGAGGGTCAGTGGGCTCGGGGGCGCGCCGGAGTGGCCGAATTCGACGGAGACGGCACCGGGGCCGAAGCTCGGAGATGATGACGATGGCGGCTGCTCGGGGCCCTTCCGGTCACGTGGCTCGGTGAGGGGGTTGGCGATGAGGTGCAGGAGCTCGGGAGCACGTCGGAGAGGGGAGGGGGTGGCCGTGGTCATGGCTACGGCGAGCGGCGCTCCCAGGTGCGATCGGTGACGAGAGGGAGGGAGAATAGAGGAGGAGGAGGGGGTCCAGAGCGAGAGAGACGATCGAGGGGGGTCGAGGCCGTCTTCGTGGCGTCGCGAGGGGGTCGGGGAGGCTGCCACGGCGAAGCAGGAGGTGGCCGGCGCTCTTCGGGCGTGCGCCACGCCTCGCCTCTGCCTACTGGCAGAGGAAGAAGAGGACAAGGGGGGAGGTGGGCTGGGCCGGCTGGGGGGGGGGGAACTGGGGCGGCTCTGGTGGCTGCGCGGGTAAGGCCAGGTAGGCATGCTCTTTTTTATTTTTTTTTGTTCTGTTTGTTTTATTTAATTTATTTTGCCACTGTTTTGAATTAAAATAATAATTCAAACAATGCCAAAGCTCCTCTGAATATTTTATATTGCTAGATGGACTTTTCCAAAAGCTTATAAAATATTTCAGGGGGTATTTGAAATTATATTCTATTTATATGAATATAATTTAAATTCAAATAGCTAGTGATTTAAATCCAAAGTCCCAAAAATAATCCCTTAAAAATGTTCAATATTTTGGTTGGGACCAGAATCCTTACCAAAAATTATCAAACACTTAAAAAAGAGCATTTTGAAGCAATGAATGAGATTTCTAGGGTTTTTGCCCCTCTTTTATTTAAGTTTTTGAGGCTTCCAAAATTCCCTCAGTTCAAATTTTCAGAATCATGATGCACACATGAGCTAGCCTAGAGCATTACCAGAAGCTAGGGATGTGACAGAACTGGAAGACCTAAGGATGAGTTCTATTGCTAAACTATCCAACTGTTGTGTCCTTGTTGCCACGTGTCCTGAACTAGTGTTTTCCTGTAGCATTGTTGTCAGGCGTGTTCTCAAGGTTGTACTTGACCACAACAATTCCCTGGTTGTGCCTTCGATTACGAAGGGTGTGGTTCTTGTAAAGCTTCGCAACAAATCTGATGTGGCATGTCTTCATGATCATGCTTATGAGTGGAAAGACCACTCTGTTAGGTTCTCGAAGGTTGACAAGATGGTGATGGTGCATGTAGACATCTCTCACGAAGTCCATGGCCTAGTCAGTTATGCGGGGTTCATCTCGTAGGTCGGTGGCAAGAAATAGTCTACATAGCTTAATTAGTGCAACTTTGCTTGTCTGTAGTAAGTACTATTTGTTCAGTACTTGATTTGTGTTTGTGAACCTTGTATTGTTTATTAGTACTGCCGCTTTTGTTGTGTGGTCAGTCCTGAGAATGGTCTATGTTAATGTCTATCCACTCAATTCAGTCTGTATATTTTGAAGTATCCAGGTCATCTTTTTTGTGAGGAAAATTTATCAATTATGGTTACACTCCAATATCTGTATGCATTGTAGTGTTTATCGCACCCACCAGGATTTCCAATCCCATGGATGTTCGGTCCATACGATTTGTCACGACCTTTGGACTGTCTTGCTTGTGGGAGTAGGCGGGGCCCCTGCATGCCACCCGTAGTTGCACGATCAATCTTCTGTTTAGTACTTCAACATAGTGATTTCCTGGTAAGGATTCACTCGTGTCACATCAAGTAAATCTTATTGATTTACTGTCTAAATCTTATTGATTTAATGTCATGTTTTCTTTCTCTTCCTACAATTTTACGATGCAGGTTTTGCCATGTGACATTCATCACAGAATAAACCATTTGGTTTGCTCTACAATGGCTACTTCTGCAGGTTTCACTTCTTATGTCGTGCTAGTAATGAAGGCACTGTCCATCACTTATATTACTGGAAAAAATTGGATCATTCTGTTGTCTGAGTACAAGCTGAATCCCTATGATGAGCTACAGTTTGGTTTAACAAAAACGCCACACTTAGTCCTTCTAGCTTTTAAAAGAAATGAAGAAAAAAACCAGATCACGGTCACGAAGCCTTGTCAATTTAGAAAGCTGATCATAGCAGACCAGACACGATCGTCGCTGTCTCGCACATCGGTACCACCTTCAGCAACGGATCGAGCACCGGCAGTTGCTCTAGCACTAACAGCGGCAGTAGCTCAGTCTGACCCAGCTGAGGATTGGGCACCGACCGCGTCAGCGGATCAGGCTGATCTACCGGAGGATCGGGCATCGACACCGGCACCTGCTCCGACACCGGCACCAGCTCTATAAGGAGCACCATCTCTGGTAGCAGCAGCGGCTTCGACACCTGCACCAACACTTGCACTTGCATCTGCTCCAGCCTGTGCACCGGCAACCAAACGAGCAGTTGCACCGGCAACAGACTGGGTTGCAGTTCACACTTCATATACCAAAGTCCTTACAAAAACCGACATGTCCACCTTCTTGGTAAGCATTGGCCGCCCAAGTATTTCGTTCTTTTTTATTTCCACATTGTTTCACATGATTCACTGTGTTGATCTAATTGTTTGGGTATGTCTTCTGGTTTGCAAACATAGAATTCCTAGAGCAAAGAGGGAGTCGTTCAACAATCCGGGCGACAGCGGCCAAGTTTCTCTTACCATGCACAACCTTGGTGTGAATGAGCCTCCTCAATATACCGTAAGTACAAAGGATGGTCGCATGATGATTGATGATAAAGGATGGTCAAGGTTCAAATCTAAATCATATCTTGTGGTAGGGGATAATGTCAAAATCGAGCTTTCTTGGCAAGGAGAGCTGGTCCAAATCAACTTTGAAATTCTTTAGTACTGCTGAACTGATCTATCCGCCGAGAGATTTTGATGTAATACTCTGGCATGGTGAAACAACTGTCTTGTGTGTATAAGTAGTACGACAGTATCATTGATAGAATTGCAACTCTGATTCCTGGTTAGGAACTGTCGTTTGATTTCATTCGAACAGCTGTTGTGCTTTAATCAATTTTGTGTATTCGCCTTGCGACAGCATCTAAAACTAGCGCCGTACCGGCCGCTTGCAATATGAAAAGCACTGAGGTAGAACACAAGGGCTCCCAAACATGCAGTCCCACCGGCTTGTGGCCCAAAGTCCAGAACCATGAGCCTGTCTAAGTATTTCTTAGCTGAACCCCCATAATGCCCCTGCGTTGCACGTAACACCAAGATGCATTTGTATGAGTATTTTATCTTGTGAGATAAAAGGATGAACAAGGGAAGGCCTTATTTGCAAATGCAGAGAGGTGTGTGGGTACCTTTTTGCAAAATTGCCATAGTTTCCTTCCTATCCATTAGATATAAATTAGACGATGTATATTGCAGGATGACAGGCACACCATCATCACCAACTCGTCTCTACCATGTTAAAAAACTCTGTTTTTTTTAATTATATATGTTACATATATTCCCCTTGATTTTTCTTATGTATAAAGTTGTGATATAAAAGATCTTTATATTTCTTTATAGAGGGAATATCTCTATGTCAAAAATATATTTATGTGTAATAACTAGTTACTCCTATTTTTCTACTTCCTTGCGCTGATATGTGGGGCATCCAGCAACGGGGTCCACATGCCATATGCACCAAATTAGAGTGCACAACTACATGGTAGACACACCCCGGTCGTAGCGCTGCATTAATGCCCAATGAGCTGTCATATCACAAAAACCCCCCACCTTTCCAGCTTTAGCAGTAAGCTGGATGGACGAAGCGGCAATATTTCACTCGGTCTGAATCCCTTTTCTCTTGTCTGCTTGTTCAGAGAAAACCCCCGCTCGGTGATTGCATATGGTTTTCTCATGGAGAACCTGGTACAAATTCTTCATCCATCCCCGATAAATCCAAGTCCCTTGGTCGCGGGTACTCCTAGGATGGCAGCCGCCACCGTTGATGCATTTTTCTTCCTACGGAATCTAGTGTGTTTCATTTGTAGTGCCCAAAGTGCGAGGACCCTATAGGTTGCGCCCTTGGCGAGATGCCACACTTGTTCCTTCTCATCCTAACACAGGATTTTAAAACGCGCACAGTATGTTCCTAGAATTCTCTTTTCTATCCGGGAGGGTGAGGTTTTTTGAACATAATGTCGACTAATTTGGAAATTTGGATTGCTATATTTGGATAAAAGGTACTAGTACCATGGTTAACACTGACGTGAAGGAGGAAAGTATTTCTAGATTTGGATATAGGGAATACATTGTGTTCTCATATAATTTTTCCTGCAGTGCATTACTTGCCCTACCAGAACACATGTACTGAAGATGCTCGGCCTTGCCATAACTGAATACACCAGTTTAATGGTCATAGTGAAGACAAGCCATGGATATAAGTTTCAAGTTGGGTTCATGAACCAAGAAGATCGCTGCTTTTTTATGGCCGAACTTGGACAAACTTTCTCAAGTGTTACGGATAGAAAGTTGGCGCACGAATGTTGATGGAAATAGCAGAACCTGGTCTCATCTTAACTGCGATCTTCCACCCCGACGTCGTTCCAATTGTTCATCCATGCTAGTTTTGTATCTGGTACTTGCTTGTTGCCTCGATTACTTCTTAATCCACCTATTCTGTCTAACTGATCACAATTTAACTTTAGAAGTAGCAACAAATCTCTCACGAAGATGCTACTTCTAACTAATATTTTCTTATATTTGGTGGCACGTGTAGATTTTTTCAGAGTTTAGCAGGCTGCTCGTTTGTTATTTTGTAACAACTCGGCTTTTATTGATGGCACTGAAGTTGACTAGGACGACATCCACAAGTTCCTACACTTTATTGATCATCTTGAGGTCCTTGTGGGGTGTTTCAATGGTGGAAGGCCACGTGGGATATCTGTGCCACTGCTGCACTCATTGAACAGGTCCAACTGTGTCGAGAAACTTATGGTACGAGCTATTTTTTGTTATACATGTTGTTCATAAACTATTGCTTATACACAGTTTTATAGCTGTGATCTTGAAGCAGAAACTTCCCAGTTCTATTGTTCCTATACAGATGCCTGACCATGGTCGGGTCAGACTTGCGCTTGGTCACAACATGATGTTTATGTCGACCTACTCCACTCCCCTTAGAGGTGAAAAGATACTTATTCATGGGTGCTCTCAAATAATGAAAGCCCATAACACTGTTCATGGGTGGTCTCACCCTTGGTTAACTGTAGGCAAAGTAGCACTGTTCGAGGCGTGCTTTGTATGGTTGAACCTGTACAAGTACTCATACTGCTTTCAGCTATGGTTCTTAAGTTCCCCTGCTGATTTCAGTTAAGGTTGTTAAGTACTCCTCCTGCTTTTACAGTCTGTTGTGTTTCTTCAGTCCTGTCTTCCTCCAGCCACCAAAATCAAACCTGCGCCGATGGGGCCGCCTGCTTTCGCCTCCCATGGCTGGTTGTGCCTCGGCGCATGCATCGCCGCCCCATCGTCTCCTAAATCATTAACGCCGACGTCTGAGGCCTCTCCGTCGGCCTCCGCGCGCTTTGGTGCGCTCGCCGTGGCGCCGCCCTCTCGCGTTGTCAACATGGTCAACAAACAACAGGAATTGGCAGAAGTACGTGAAGAGGATGACATTAGGGCCCACCATGTCAGCGTATGGAAAAATAAAGTGCTTCCTCCTAGTGTTTTCCTGACATCTGGGACCCACGACATTGTGAGCGCATATAATCAATAGACAAGAGAACAACAGAAGACCGGCTGACACCTGGGACATAGCAACTCAAGCAGTATTTTTTTTGTTATTGTTGAGACGGAGCAGGGTTTGAACTGGGTTGTGGCCCGTCTAGCCCAAGTTTATATTTTATGTTCACCATGTGACCAACCCAGCTATTTTTTCTTTGTGAAAATGAGCCCAAATTATTTTTTCTGAAGCATACCCAATCCAGGCCTACTTATTTTTTACGCCATGATGGGCTGCAACTCTTTCAAGACGCCTGCAAATCTTGAAAGTAATATGAAAATGTGATGTAAATATAAAAACAGATGACAAATTGGCAATTACTTTATAATTTCTAAAAAATTTCACATTTTCAGATTCCAATTTCAATGGGCATTAACCTAATTTAAATATATCTTCAAAGTACTTTAAATCTGGCTTGACATTTCGGTATTAAAAATAGTTTGGAACCCATAGAAATATGCGAAATTGGCCCTGGCCAACCAAAAAAATAGACTGCAATAAATTGCATCAGAAGTCGCAATGAGCTATATATAAATTATTAAAAAAAGAGGGAATGGTCTGACTTATGGGCCTATTAAGTTGAGGTGTATGCAAGATTTTTTAGTTATTATATACGTCAACAAAGGATTCTAGCAGACGTAACCGTTGGATGTCAATCCAACGGTCGTCGTGTTTCTTCAATCTCTGATCTTCATGCTCCAACCGCCAAATCCAGCGCCGGCGGGACCGCCTGCTCTCGCCTCCCGCGCAGGCCTCACCGCCCCCTACTACTCCCACCGCTGGCCAGGGCATCCCTCTACTCACCGACACCCCCTGTTATTCTGCGGTGACGACAGCCTCACACCGCAGCCGAACCAGTGAACCTTCGTACTCCTCTCCACGTGGGCATCCACTGCCGCATCTTCCCAGGTTCCGTGTGTCCCCTTCCTAGGCCTCGCTGTCGTCCACCGCCCTGGTGCTCTCGGCGCGGTGTGGTCAACGTGCTCAAGGGACGACTTCCATCGGAAGAGTACTGTCGTGGAGAGGCTGACAGCTGGGTCCACAGCAGCCACAAAGAAGTGCCTCCTTATTACACGGAAAATAATTATTCCTCCACCTGACAGCGGGGACCCACCGGACGGGCCACCGTATTTAGCGAAAAAACGTTTCCCCCTGACTGCTGGGACCCACCAGCTACATCTTCGCATGTAATGAAATGCGTCCGGGCAAAAAAAAATGATTCGCCCCCCTGACTGCTGGGACCCACCAGCTACATCTTCGCACGCAAGGAAGTGCCTGACAGTCAGGACCCACCTGGTCGAAGCGTACGTAGCGTTGTCATTCTGGTCGCGAACGTGTACGTACATACTTGTCGATGTAGAGGCGCGCACGTAGCATGTACACGTACGTACAGCGGCCAGGGTGCAAGAAAGTAAATACGGCCACATACGTACATACGGGCGGGGTCTCGAACGCCTACTCGCACGTACGTACGGCCAGGGGTCGTGTACATGGCTGGGTCCACTACAAAAAAATACACTTCCGTGATGATACGTGTTTGTCACAGTAGGTCGCTTTTTTTGTCATGCATGTACATTCATGACAAATTTATGACATAGTCAACATAGTCATACCTGTGCTGTCGTACAAGTGTTCCATGACATTACCAAAATTATCATCACGGAAGTGCTTTCGTCACAAAAGTGCGTCACAAAAGTGCTTTCGTCAAGGGTGACCGACCCGTGGCATCCACCGTAACGGAACGCCGTTATGATATCGGGTCCGGTTTTGGATCCGATAACCCGTTAACAGCCACGACCAATGGGGATTTTCATTGGCTAGAGGAAACATGTGTCGGCTCATCGTCGGGACAGATGTCATCCACTCACTGGAAAGAAGGCGCCTATGATACGTCGACACGTGGCACGACCCAACAAGTTTAAATGGGCCGGCCCAACTAGAGGCCCACAAGATTTTGCGGACCATAATGGGCCGGCCCAGCTAAAGGCCCACAAAATTTTGCGGACCATAATGGGCTGGCCCAGCTAAAGGCCCACAAGATTTTGCGGGCCATAATGGGCCGGCCCAGGTAAAGGCCCACAAGATTTTTTTGTGCCATATTGGGCCGGCCCAGGTAAAGGCCCACAAGATTCTTGCGGGTCATAATGGGCCGGCCCAGCTATAGGCCCACGAGATTTCTCGGACATTAATGGGCCGACCCAGTGTCAGGACCCCGACTCAATGCCACATCGATCTAGCATGTAACACCTCATATCACTTTGCGGCCTCACGCACGGTACTCCCACGGGTGTCGCCTTACCTTTGCCCGGGACCGTTTGCGTCTTTTGGCACACGTATATGATAGTGTCGCTAGCATCCATATGATAAGGAGCCCGGGCTGACATGGCTAGTCGTAAACCCAAAGTGGCACAAACTTATAGGGACAGGCATCCATGACCCAACATCGAACGTGTCGGTCATCAGCGAGTGAATCCAGGCTGTAGCACTGGGCTAGCAGGACTCCGGTGAACCGGGCTGTAGCGGGCTAACAGGACTCTGGTATTCATCGCGTGACATTTCCCCGAAGGGACAGACACAGGAACGAAGAAGGACACATGCCGGCCAGCCTAACTGTTCCGGAGCAGTAGCAAGCTACCATGGCTCGGTGGAAACACTAGGAGACATTTCCCGGTAAGAGAGGCTACTAAAGATAAACAACTAGATAGTCAGATCCCACACATACCGAGCATTTCAATAACATACACACAATATGCTCGATATGTGCAATACAACATGGCATCACAAAATGACTCTACGACTCAAGTAGTTATTCAATAGGCTCCGAGGAGCGAGATATTACAAACATGGGTCTCATGACCCGACATTCAGAGCATACAAGGCAAAGTACATGCGGAAGCTATGATGTCTGAGTACAGACAACTTTAAATGAAAAAGGCTGAGAAGCCTGACTATCTACCAGATCCTGCCGAGGGCACAAGATCGTAGCTGAGGTAACAAGCTAAACGTCGAAGTCCACGTGGAACTACTAGTGAGACTGAAGTCTCTTTGCAAAAACATAAATTAAGCAACGTGAGTACGAATGTACCCAGCAAGACTTACATCAGATCTATCTACATATGCATCATTATCAACAAAGGGGGTGGTGGAGTTTAACTGCAGCAAGCCAGCTTTGACTCGGTGGCTAACCTGAACTACGACTTCAAGTAACTCTTTTGAGGTGGCGCACACGAGTCCACATATTCACCATATCAATACACCACTATGGATCCGCTCCCGTCTCCCTATGAGAACGCCATCCATAGCACTCACGCTTATCTTGCGTATTTTAGAGTGTCCACTTTCACTTGTCTATGAACTATGCAAGGGGTCCAAGTTTCCATATCCGAGGAATCCGGCTATTCGAATAGATAATGATAACCCTGCAGGGGTGTACTTCTTCACACACGCTCTCGCCACTTACCGCCATGTACACGTCATGTACCTCGGCAACCTTCAAGCGGAAGCCGGGCGAGGGAGTCGGCCACGACCTGACTAACCGAACAAGTCTCTAGTCTAGGTTTATCACCTATTCGGGTTCCATCCGCAAGGAGATCCGGCCGGGGTGTCGCTTACGGCCCCAAACGATGTGTGCAGGGTTCCCAAGCCCACCAACCGGGTGCCACTTGGTACACCGGGCCACTGTGCCTAGTCTGTCCCAAGCCCACCTGTACCGGGTGCCACTTGGTAGACTACTAACACTACCTACAAACACCAGAAACTAGTTGCAACTCCTGGACAGAGATCATGTTGATTAATAAGTCGAGAGGGGTCGAGTTACCGGAACCCAATGTGTGGTAGTAACTGGTCATGGATCACAAACACAGAACTCAGTTCCTAAGGACGGCTGCAATGAGACAACCCACCATGTACTCCTACATGGCCTCTCACCGCTACCTTTACCAAATCGTGTTCACACACTTAGCTCACACACAGTAGGACATGTTCACACGCCTCAGATTCATCCCCGATGAATCAGACCTGACTCAACTCTAAGCAGTAGCAGGCATGACAAACAAGCATGAATGAGTAGGCACAACAGGGCTCAAACAACTCCTACTCATGCTAGTGGGTTTCATCTATTTACTGTGGAATGACAGGTCATGCAAAGGATAAAGGGGTTCAGCTACCACAGCAAATAACAGTTGAATCGCTGTTGTCCTAATGCAGTAAAAGAGAGCAGGAGCGAGAGGGTGGGGTTGTATCGGAATGAACAAGGGGGTTTTGCTTGCCTGGCACTTCTGAAGATAACATTGAGTCTTCATCAGTGTCAACGATCACATCGTCGGTACAACGTCTACCGAGGGGGAACAACACCGGCAAACACAGAAGAAACACGATCAATGCAATGCACAATATGATGCATGCTATGACATGGCAACATGCTGGTGTTTTGAGCTAATGCAACTAGCAACAGATTAAATGAAGTTGGTTTGAATACAAGATTCAAATTCAAACTCCATATGTGATTATTCAAATGCCATTTAATTGATTTGTGCTAAACAGCAGCTATAAATTGTTCTAACATGCATGAAAATGGTACAGATGGATTCCTTGAATTTTTCTGATAATTTTTCATATATAAAACATTTAATTTGGAGTTACGGTTAATTTTCTATGATTTATTGAAGTTTTAGCTATTTCTGGAATTTCCTGATTATTATAAAATAAACTAAATTCCAGAAAAGGAATATTGCGTCACCATGACGTTGGCATGACGTCACAGGTCAACAGGGGCTGGTCCGGTCAAACCTGACGTGTGGGGACCACACGTCAGTGACACAGTTAACTAATCTAAGTTTAATTAGAGCCTGGGCCCGCGTGTCAGTGTCCTATCTACCTAACTAAGTTAGTTAACACTAACTTAACCTGGTACTAATTAAACAGGGGGGCTGGGCCCACAAGTCAGTCCGGCGAGGTCAAAGGGTCAAACCCCCTGGTCGGCGGGGTCAACTCGCCGGCGTTTAGCCGCCGGCGAGGCTAAACGCGGCGGTGCACGTGCGGGTTTCACGTACAGGGCACCGTTCGGGGCGCCGTTGGGCTCTATGGATAGCTGGGAGTGGGCCGCGGCGAGTGGTGCAGGTAGTTGGGTTCGGGGTCATCGGAAAAGGCGCCGGCGACGTGTTTGGCGGCGGCCGGAGCTCGGGTTTGCACGGGCGCGGCGAGGCAGAGCACAAGGAGCTCAACCAGGGGCATGGACGGTGTCGTGGGGTCACCAGGAGCACATCTGTGCCATTGGGCGAGTAAGCGAAGCTCGGGAGCGCGTGGCTCAACGTCCATGGCGGCGGCGGCTTCGGTCGTCGGTGAACTAGGGGCCACGGTGTGAAAACAGAACAACAGAGAGGGGGATTCGAGGGAGAGGCTTACGACGGTTGCAACGGTGCGGACGATGAGCTCGGGGAAGGCCAGAGCTGAGCGGGGCGGCGAGGTCGATCTCCGGCGGCCGAGGAGGGGAAAAGCCTCGGTGGCGGCGTTGCAGCGTGTCCGGGGCCTCGTGGGTCGTCGAGGAGGTCGGGGACGTCGGGACGGAGCTCGCTGGCGCGGAGAGGGGTCGAGGGGGAGGCGGTGGCCGCGGCAGCAGCAAGCGGCGGCGACGGGTTCCGCTCGGGCGCGTGAGGGAGAGAGAGCAGAGGAGGGGGAGGAGCGAGGGGGAGCGCGAGAGAGAGCCAGGGGCTGCGTGGTGCTCCGTGGCGTGGATTAGGACGAAGGGCGGCCTCCAGCGCGAAGCAGGAGGTGGCCGGGGCTCTCGGGCGCGCGCCACGCCTCGCCTCTGTTCGTCCTCCTGGCAGAGGAGGAAGACGACAAGGGGGAGGAGGTGGGCTGGGCCGGCCAGATGGGCTGGCCAGCTGGGCCAGGTAAGTGGCGCCAGGTAACTTGCCTTCTCTCTCTGTTTTATTTTTTTCTTCTGTTTTGTTTTATTTAATTTATTTTGCCACTGTTTTGAATTTAAAATAATTCAAACAATGCCAAAAACTCCTCTGAATATTTTATATTGCTAGATGGACTTTTCCAAAAGCTTATAAAATATTTCAGGGGTATTTGAAATTATATTCTAATTATATGAATATAATTCAAATTCAAATAGCTAATGAATTAAATCCAAAGTCCCAAAAATAGTTCCTCAAAAATGTTCAATATTTTGGTTGGGACCAGAACCCTTGCCAAAAATTATCAAACATTTAAGAAGAGCATTTTGGAACAATGAATGAGATTTTTAGGGTTTTTGCCCTTCTTTTATTTAGGGTTTTGAGGCTTCCAATTTCCCTCAGTTCAAGTTTCAAAAATTTAAACATGATGCACAGGTGGAAGCAAGCATAGGTCAGGCCAGAACTAGGGATGTGACACCCAGCTATAGGGCCAAAAGATTTTGAGGACCCTAGTAGGCCGGCCCATTAACTGGCTGCCATGTTTTGGGCCAAAGGCCAGCCCATATTTGATCCGGTCCGTTAATGGCCTGCCAAGCTCCGGGCCTAATAGTGGCCCATATGAGATCCGACCCGTTAAAAGCCTACCACGTTCTGGGCCAAATTACGGCCCAGATCAGTTCCAGCCCTTTAAGAGTCTTTGGGCTCAATTATGGCCCATATCAGATTCGGCCCGTCAACTGGACACTATGCTTTTGGGCCCACTTGCTAAAGGCCCACTTAGTAATTCGTCCTGATATTAGTTTTGGCCTGTTAAGGTCCCGTTTAACATTTTGGCCCGATATTAATTTCGGCTTGTTAAAAGGCCGTCATATAGTTGGGCCTAACTATGGTCCGGTTTGCATCCAGCCTGCTCGTAGCCGATATCTGATTGGGACAAACAAGGACCCAGACAATTTTGGCCTGTTAAAAGCCCGTGATTTGATTCGCACAATCATGGGCCGGGGTTCATTTCGGTCTACTGCGTAACTAGTAGGAATTAAGAACAAACCTACTCTATACAATAAAGAAATTACGGCATAGTAACTAAGAATAAACCTACACTACACAATAAAGGATTTAAGGTTTGCCACCAGTGATCATAAAGCGCAACGAAGAAGAAGATTACAAAAACTGGGCACCATTGCAGCGTAACAAAATAATACTGAACCGAGACCACTTCCAAGACAGTTCAAGAAAGGCTAGTCTTGCGGGGAACTACTGCGCAAGCTGCTGAGCAAGGCTGTGAGACCGGCCTAGCATGTCGTTCATAGCTTCCAGGTGTAGCTGTTTAGCAATGAGGTTCTCATTGGTGTTCTCCGCAATCTTTCTTAGAGATAGGACTTCAAGTCGAAGTTGAGTTGCAGAATGCCTTTCTGCTAGAACTTGGGACTGAAGAAGTCGAACTGATTCAGACAACGAATTCGATGAGCTTGTCTGACTGTTACTCTCAAGTAACTTGAACACTGCATCAAGACAAGACTGTGGGGTTGTCTCGCTATCTTCAAGATGTTTTGCCTTCTTTGCTGCAATATATGTTGGGTTTGTCTCACAGCCTTTAGCAGACTTGTCCATGCCATCAGGCATATCACCCTGAAACAAAGTAGAGAGATGACATGTTTTGCACATGTATAAACAAAGATGATAACTGTTCTGTAAATTCTATCCAATTTCAAATTAGAAAATAAAGAGTATGTTCAAAATATCAATAGCATAATTTGGCATTGTTCATAATGCGGGGAGCTTCACCACACTACTGGATTACCATGTCAACATAACAAGCATAGATGACGGGCAAAGAAAATCATTGTATCTATTTTGGATAATGTGCATGGCATGTTGTTCATATCACTAGCCACATCAATAAGATAAAACAGGAGATGACAAGGTGCAAATGTGGGCTGCTTCACCACACACTGGATTATAGATCCACAAAAACAAGCATACATATAGGGAGTACTAAGTAATGTGCATGGCATGAATAAGGAATTTGGTTTTACAAGTAAAACTTAGAACTTACGGTTCTTACGAACATGCATTTTGGTGGAAACAGCGAACTAAACAGCAGTAAATGATAGGGAGTATGAGCAAATTAAACAACAGTTGAGGATAAAGGCTTTAGAAGGACCGACTTACATTAACAGTTAACACCGGCTTTATAATGCCCTTCTCCATGGTAAGGGAAGGATAACTCAAGAATTTCAGCACATAATCTTCTTCATAAGCATTGCTTGTACTCTACATTTTGTAGAGAGTAATTATAGATATGATAATACTTGAAGGGATAGAGGATAATGATGATAAGATGCAGATTGATGCTACATAATCAACTACCAATCCCTGGAAGTACAAGCGTTACAGGACAAAATGTACTGACAAGAGCAATGGGCTACACTTCTGCACTGGCATTGTCTGTGTATTCTACTTGTTGGTAAAATTAAATATAGATCTGATCTTTTTTAGTAAATGGTGGGCGAGGAAGATAAGATGCAGAATGCTACAAAATGAACCAATCCCTCTTCCCATAATACAAGAGTGTTTTGAACATTGGTGTACTGTACAAAACGTTCTTATATTATGAGACAGAGGGAGTAGCTGTTAATGTAAGTATAATGATAGACCACGCTCAGTCCTTACAATAGGACTGTAGAGCTAAACCTCTTCAAAAGCATTGGGTTGATTCTAAATTTACGTAAGAGTCCATACGGATCTTATAATGTCCACCAAATGGACGATTGCGAGGCTAACATGTGCAGTGATGCTACATAATCAAACATCTATGAAAGTAAGTATGGTCATACAGGGCAAGAGGTACTCACAAGAGCAATGCAGTGTGCAGTATAGTTCCGAGATTTTGTGGTCCCTTGAGAATGAATGTTCTTCTGCTAACAGTTTTCATACAAGTGAGACATTAAGGAAAATGCAGAAATGTAGTCCAAATTGTGATGTGATATCATAGACAGTACCTTACGCTGCAGCCAAGACCAATGTGTAGCAAGATTATTCTAGTCACCGTCGGATAAATGTAGCACCGGAGACTTTACAGAAATTTTGTTCAGAGGCTTGCCATCGAAGTGCGCTTGCCTCAGGTAGGAACGATACTTCATCAACGAGCGCTTGAAAAGCGCAACCAGCCCTTGCTCGTCATCACAATCTAGTTTGCGCCTCACCTATTTGAAAGAATGAAATCTTGTGTCTTCTGTCAGCAGAAACATATGCAGTAATGACCATGAATAACATTAGTACATTACTTACGCGTAGGTTGCGGAGGAAGACTGGAAATTGTTCTGTGTCTGCGGTATAATCTTTCCATGAAGGAAATATGCGCACAAAGTTCCTGACAACAACATAAGCTTCATCTTCTAAACTGGGAAGAAATGGAACAGGGGTCCTATTTGCTGCAATTGGGGCTCTCTCTGCTTTGAAAAGGGATTTGGCAACTGGATTTGGTGTACTCTTTGCTAGAATGGGGGTTTTGCGTCGTACAGCTGGTGCTATGTCAACTGGCATAATCATACTCTTTGCTGCAGTTGGGGTCTGCTGAGTTGGGGCATCAGAAATGACAAGTGTAGTAGGGATAGAGTTTGCTAGAGTTGGGGTATTTTGTGGGTCAGGTGATATTGTAACTACACCTAATTGGCTATTTGATTTATCAGGTGCCACTACCTTTTCCAAATACTTTGCTTGTGCTCCTCCATGATCAGCAATTGCCCTCTTCCTTTTGAACGTCTAATACACAAGAACATCATTTGAATGGATAAATATGGTATGATAACAGATGGAATATGTCCTGAAAATGGATAGGCAGGGCGTATTCACATACACGATGTGTAAACTAAGCTAATGGCAGTTCAACAAAGTAGAAGCAATGCAAAGCATCAGTTGCAAGATATGTGCGAGCAATGTACCTTGGAAAGTTAGAGCAAGTACCTTGATGGGTGAATAAGATAGGGCATCTTCCTCTGACTCCTCCACTAGGGAGCTACATTGACTTAGGTCTCCCTCTAGCTCAGAATCACTGTTAGGATCATATTCTGAGCATGAATATATAGGTGGAGAGTGTTTGCATTGCATTATATCCAGACTTGATTTCAGTCCCTTAATGCCAAGTTTGACAGCCATGGATTGTTCTGCTTTATTCTTTTCATGCGCGCAAGCTCATAATCATTATGATGCTGTTCAGAATCGGAGATTCATGAAAACATAAAAAGTAGTCAGATTGTCTATGGAATGCATTGCGGTTTCAACTCAGAGAGTGTCTCCCTATAAACCCCTCCATATGCAAAGTTCACCTCCCCAACCGTGCTGACCATACCACACACAGAGATACACACTAGAGCGGCGAACATGCATTTTCGAAACTAATTTAGGAACATTTAGCTGACTAATTAAACAACTATTTTAATAATATTAGATTCGTATTTGAACAACTAAGCTTGTTTAGCTTGATGGGTGGTGCAGTGTTATTATGACACGAAGCATGTATTCTGATCGTATAGTGATCATAAAGGGGGAAACTCTAAGCATATATTTTTTAGCAAAAGAGGGTTTCCCCTCTGATTTCTATTAAAGAAATCACCATGGAACCAACTGGATCAATTAAACCCTAAGCATGATCAATTAAACCGTATTATGGCTGTGCCATGGCAGATTTGAAGCTGCAAACTAGAGAAATGATATTTAGCATCCATTGTTTGCTTCGAACTAAGAACTAAATTCTAAGAGCTGAAAAGAAAGTAGAGTAACCAAGTTAAGATCTATTTTCTGGTTGAGATCAAAAAGTTGAGGAGATATGAATTACCACCTCTCTTGCGGCGCCGTGTAGGCATCGGGGGTGCGATGGCTGTCGGTGGCGTTGAAGTAGATCTGCGACGATTGACGGGTGCATCGGGGGATAAGTCCCGTTGCGGTGGAAGAGAAGGTCGTGTGAGCGGCCCCGACAAAGAGGACGATGGCGCCGATGAAGCGAGAGGACGCGATGCAAGGCTATTGGTCCATCGCTGTGGATGAGAAACGTCCATCTCTAGCAGTGGACGACGCGGTCTTGGTAGGCGCTCCGGCATGGTGGAGGACAGTGGCGATCAATGTGGTGGAGGACAGCGGTGATGGATGGGGTGGCGGGCGGAGGCTGGTGTGGGAATGGGGTGTTCTAGAGCGGACGGTGTATGAATGGGAAAATGGAGGGAGAGGTAAAGGGAACCATGTTTTTGGGATGCGCCTGTCTGAAATATAGGAAAGTTACGAACTTATCCCCCATTTCAAATTTGGACGTCTCGTCGGTTGGGGATAGGACGGTAATCTCGCATCTCCCAAATATTTGCCGGTAACTATTTCGGGCGAGGAGAGGGTGTTTTGCTGCCCACGGTTGGCGCCCACGGTGTATGAACGGGGCTGACAGGTAGGGCGGTTGTGTCACGTCTGATGGAAGTTACACATCTGCCCCTATTTAAAATATTAGCCTACATCTATTTCGTTCGAGGAGAGGGTGTTTTGCTGCCCACCGTGTATGAATGGGGAATGGAGGGAGAAACAGAGGTCTTTTGGACGAGTGAGGGAGTCGTAGATTAGGGGGTGTTCGGATAGCCGAACTATACCTTCAGCCGGACTCCTAGACTATGAAGATACAAGACTGAAGACTCTGTCCCGCGTCCAGAAGGGACTTTCCTTGGCATGGAAGGCAAGCTTGGCGATACGGATGATCGGATCTCCTACCATTGTAACCGACTTTATGTAACCCTAACCCTCTCCAGTGTCTATATAAACCGGAGGGTTCTAGTCCATAGGACAACATACACATCAACAATCATACCATAGGCTAGCTTCTAGGGTTTAGCCTCTCTGATCTCGTGGTAGATCAACTCTTGTAATAACCATATCATCAATATTAATCAAGCAGGACGTAAGGTTTTACCTCTATCGAGAGGGCCCGAACCTGGGTAAAACTTCGTGTCCCCTGCCTGCTGTTACCATCTGGCCTAGACGCATAGTTCAGGACCGCCTACTCGAGATCCGCCGGTTTTGACACCGATATTGGTGCTTTCATTGAGAGTTCCTCTATGTCGTAGCCATCAGGAAGGATGCCTCTCCCCGTCTTTAAAGACAGCACCGTTGCTAAGAGAGCTTTGGCTGTCGGCCAAACCCTCTGGCTAGGTGGTTTTCTTATGACCACCTGTTCGGCTTCTACGCCGACGATGACCTCTCGAGCCATCGAAAACAATCTTCATGTCAACTCGGAACTTGCCGAGCAGTTAAATCCAATAGAGCTTTCCTCCATAAACGAGCTCTTGGATCGCTTCGCCGCCCTGGGAGTCACTACGGATTACAACCAGATTGGGCCTAAAACCGATCTGAGAGAGATTAACTCTCCCCAAGCCACCCATCATGTTGCCGTGGTAGAGGGACAGTGCAGCGACCCTTCATCTATGCTAAGGACTCGCTAAGTCCGGATTCCCGATCCCTCCAAGCCGGATGTCCGTGGAGGGGAGGATAGCACTCAAGACCTGAACCTAGAATCAGGCGACGGACCGGATTCATTGGACGACATGCAGGAATCCAAACTTTCAAGTTCGGAAATTCCTCGACCTCTGAGCCTCAGAAGGGGTAAGTGTCGGATTTCGGGTTCCGACAGACCGTTGAGGTTCGAACACTGGGGTGCGCGCGGAGATTTCGCCTCCTACCTACCCGCGCCCCTCCGCCTCACTAAGATCTGAGCTATGGAAAGAATAACACGAGGGACACAAGGTTTTATACTGGTTCGGGCCACCGTTGTGGTGTAATGCCCTACTCCAGTGTGTGGTGTGGTGGATTGCCTCTTGGGCTGATGATGATGAACAATACAAGGAAGAACAGCCTCGCGAGGGTCTGTTCTTGGCTGGGGGGATGAACCGCTGGGAGGAATTCAGTCACCCTTCTCTCTCTCTCTCTCTCTGCCCCCACCTCTCGTGGGTGGCTGGTCCTATTTATAGAGGCCCTGGTCCTCTTCCCAAATATCGAGCGGGAATGGAGCCAACAACAGCGGGCTAATTTGAAGGGGGACAGCTAGTACCAGCTATCCTGACAAAAGTAGTCTTCGCCTGCACAAAGCTCTGGTGGTGACGCCGTCTTCGGCTCCACGATGACCTCCGTCTTGCAGTCCTCCTAGTCTTGGTCTTGTTGCACCAAAATGGCAACCTTTGCCTGATGCCTCGGTACTCCGCGGCTGCGCTTGCCCCCTTTGCACCAAAGGGGAAAGGAGGACATTGCGCGGGATGGCACCCACCTAGCGCCCTTGGTCGTCATGGCTTGTGTCACGGGCACCTCATGAGGTACCCCGCCTTGATCTCTCCGCCTCCTCGCGAGCCAGCCTGACGAGGCCGTGCATGAGGAAGCTCCATGTCGTCTGCCCCGCGAGGCTTGGCCCCTCGCGAGGGTCTGGGGTCTGTGTTGATGAAGATGGGCCATGCTGGGCCCCCCTTTGAGCCACACCCCAGGCTGCAGGTAGGCAAGTCTGGGGACCCCCGTTCCCAGAACGCCGACAGTAGCCCCCGGGCCGAAGGCGCGCCCTGGCTTGGCCGTGCAGGGGGGCGAAAGGGCAAGAGTGAAGCGCCGCGGGCCCTAACAGCCTGCGGTCTTGGGCGCCGCGTGGCGGTTGATTGGACGTGGGCATCTCCACTTCCCCATGGCGCCTCGGCAACTGCACGGATTGGACAAGTCCCTGCATGCAAAGCGGGTCATAATTACCTGCGATCGTGGGGGCCTTCGGTTGGCCCTCGCCAGCTATAAGTATGGATCGGCGTGCGCCCTTCCAGTTCATCCCCCCTTTCTTCTCCTTCTTCTTCATGGCCCCGTCGAGGAGGTCCTGGGCCGCAGAGAAGGGGAAGGCTCGCCAGGTTGAGCCCGCCTCTCCCCTGCCCAAGCGCGGCCGAGGGCGCCCTCGCAAACATCCTGTGGCCACCACGGCAGATCCCCGCGGCCGTGGAGGCGATTTTCAGCACAGCGACGGGTGGATTGCTGCGGCCGGGGGGCGCGCTCTGGCTGCGCGTCCCCCCGGCCGCGCTTTTCGCGCTGCTGAGGTGCTGCCGGAGTTCGTCGTGTGGTCAGCGGAGCCGACTAGCACCCGACTTCCACTTCCTCGCTTCCTCCTTGGCGAGCTCCCGGCCGGTGCCCCGGGCGGCCTCTGGCTTCAGGCCGACGACTGCTGCAGTCGGGCCTCATGGGTCTCACTAGAGGTCTCCGCAGCCAGGAGCCTGGCCCTGGCCCGCGGTTGGCAGACGTTTGCCCGCGCGCGTGGCCTGAGCCGTCGGTGCACCCTGCACTTCAAGTTCGACGGTGATGCCACCCTCTATGTGAGGGTGTTTGGGGAAGATGGTCGCCGCGCAGGGTGATGCCCCAAGGGCGACGACCGCGGCTAGGAACCCTGTAGGATCTCGAAGTAGATGTGTCTAGAGGGGGGGGGTGATTAGACACTTAGTGCTAAAGTTGCAATTTTTAGGCCTTTTTGGTTTGAGTGGAGTTTTAGGCACAATTTCAACATATCAAGCAAGCATGCAAAGAGTATATGAGCAGCGGAATGTAAAGCATGCAACTTGCAAGAATGTAAGGGGAAGGGTTTGGAGAATTCAAACGCAATTGGAGACACGGATGTTTTTCCTGTGGTTCGGATAGGTGGTGCTATCCTACATCCACGTAGATGGAGACTTCAACCCACGAAGGGTAACGGTTGCGCGAGTCCACGGAGGGCTTCACCCACGAAGGGTAACGGTTGCACGAGTCCACGGAGGGCTCCACCCACGAAGGGTCCACGAAGAAGCAACCACCCACGAAGGGTCCACGAAGAAGCAACCACCCACAAAGGGTCCACAAAGAAGCAACCACCCACAAAGGGTCCACGAAGTAGCAACCTTGTCTATCCCACCATGGCCATCGCCCACGAAGGACTTGCCTCAGTAGTGGTAGATCTTCACGAAGTAGGTGATCTCCTTACCCTTACAAACTCCTTGGTTCAACTCCACAATCTTGTTGGAGGCTCCCAAGTGGCACCTAGCCAATCTAGGAGACACCACTCTCCAAGATGTAACAAATGGTGTGTAGGTAATGAACTCCTTGCTCTTGTGCTTCAAATGATAGTCTCCCCAACACTCAACTCTCTCTCTCATAGGATTTGGATCTGGTGGAAAGAAGATTTGAGTGGAAAGCAACTTGGGGAAGGCTAGAGATCAAGATTCATATGGTAGGAATGGAATATCTTGGTCTCAACACATGAGTAGGTGGTTCTCTCTCAGAACATATGAGTTGGAATTGTGTATGTGTTCTGATGGCTCTCTCCACGAATGAAGAGGAGGTGGAGGGGTATATATAGCCTCCACACAAAATCCAACCGTTACACACAGTTTTTCAATCTCGGTGGGATCGAATCAAAAAACTCGGTCGAACCGAAAAGGTAAACCTAGTGACCGTTAGAGTTTTTCGGTGGGACTGACATGCAACTCGGTAGGACCGATATGGTTAGGGTTTGGGCATAACGTAATCTCGGTGAGACCGATTACACAAACTCAGTGAAACCGATTTTGGTAATTAGCTAACCAGAGAGTTGGTCAGGCAAACTCGGTGGGACCGATTTTCTCTTTCGGTGAGACCGAAAAGTTACAAAAAGGAAACACTGAATTTACATTTCAATCTCGGTGGGACCGATTCGCTCTTTTGGTGAGACCGAAAAGTTACGAAAGGGAAACAGAGAGTTTGCAATCCCATCTCGGTGAGACCAAGATCCCTATC
This sequence comes from Triticum aestivum, assembly GCF_018294505.1. NCBI lineage: Eukaryota > Viridiplantae > Streptophyta > Magnoliopsida > Poales > Poaceae > Triticum > Triticum aestivum. The sequence goes on from NC_057794.1 coordinate 192,655,782, forward strand.
GGTAGAACCGAATTGCTAAGGTTTGGCAGTGGCTTATAACAAGTGAAACTCGGTGGCGCCGGATAGAAAGAATCGGTAGGACCAAGTTTGGCTTAGGGTTTAGGTCATATGTGGAAGTGGGAAAGTAGTTGAGAGTTTTGGAGCATATCACAAAGCACATGAAGCAAGAGGCTCATTAAGCAACACCTCATCCCTCCTTGATAGTATTGGCTTTTCCTATGGACTCAATGTGATCTTGGATCACTAAAATGTAAAATGAAGAGTCTTGAGCTTGAGGCTTTAGCCAATCCTTTGTCCTTAGCATCTTGAAGGAGTTCCCACAACCTTTAGTCCATGCCACTCCATTGTTGAACTTATCTGAAACATGCTAGATAGAAATGTTAGTCCAACAAGAGATATGTTGTCATCAATTATCAAAACCACCTAGGGAGCACTTGTGCTTTCAATCTCCCCCTTTTTGGTAATTGATGGCAACATACATCAAAGCTTTAGATAAAGATATAAAGAACAACAATTAAATGTTTGGAAGGACATGTAACAAGCATAGGCTCCCCCGACATGTATGCACTCATGTGAATATGAAATATAGAGGCATGTGAGAGCATAACCATGACAGAGTAGGCAATGTGTTACTTGTATCTTGGCCATATGCATCAGAGCAAAAGATTATCAAGGAGAATACCTTCATGCTCATGAGTCCTTCTTGCAAACAGTATGTACATAAGCAAGAACTCCTCATACTCATGATTTTGATGCATATACTTACCTTGTGGTCTTGAGTTGGCTTAGGATGGAATGAACTTGCACAAACAAAGTTAGATAACACAGGTACATCCACTAGCTAGAGTAAACAAAAGAAACCACAATAATACCAAGACTGGGATGACATGTAGAGAGTGAGTACAAGGTACCACATTGGATTCAACATGTCCCCAAGAATAAAGATATGCAATGAATTTGACTGATTTCTTTCCCTTAGGTGTCTTGCTCCCCCTGAATCTTACATGGGATATTGGGAGAAGATAGGGAACAGAAAATCAGAGCTGAAAGATACAAATAAGCGTATATGAACATGTCTTTCCCCCACAAAGACATGTGACATCTCTCCTCTTGAACATCAAGCATCTGGGATCCTTGAGTGTTTTCTCTCCCTGGAAATCTCTCTCTCCCCCTTAATAACATCTGGGAAATCTCTCTCTCCCCCTTAACAACATCTGGGATCCTTGAGACTTTCTCTCCCCCTTGAGCTTTGATGTGATCTCTCTCTCCCCCTTTGACATCAATTTCCAAGAAGGGCATTCTGGAATCCGTCGTATAGGTTTGGTCCTTGAGACTCAGCACAAAGCAAAGGATAAAATTGTGATGCTTGTAGAGGACAAGATTCATTGAGTGGAGCTGGATCAGAAGAAATGTAGAACAAGTGGCAAACTGTTTTTCTGATTGCAAAGTCGGTGGTACCGAGTGGCATATTTCGGTGGTACCAAAAAGATTCGGTTGGACTGAAAAATGCAAGTCGGTGAAACCAAGTTTACATAGAGAAAAACACTTGTCACCTCACCTCACTAGACATGTAGGATCTCACAAAGATTTGCAATGAATTACCTGAAGGATTTGCAAGGAATTAAATGCTGAAAATGCAGAGCAAAAACAAAGAGAAAAGAGAAGAAACTGAAAGATCTAGATGGAGGTTTTTGTTGTTGTTGAAAAAGATAAAGAAACTAGACATGCATGAGACAAATGCAATAACACAGAACAGAACACAAGAGAACTTCATCTAGAGTTGGGCGGTGACATAGTCACCTATGTTAGAGTATATTGACTTAGGAGTCAAGTGAGAACACTTGATCATAGGTCATACTCATCGTTTAAGCTCAAAATGGGGTTACCATTTTTCGTTTAAGCATCTTGAAGTATTCACATCTTGTTGAGTTGCTTTGACTCATGTCTCGGAGTAAAGCTTCTCTAAGATGAAATAACATACCTTGGGTGGTGGTGTGGTTCTTGCTCATGTAGTTGAACTTGTGTGGGTGCTCAAGGTTGATGTAGCTCTTCAAGAGTTGGGAGCACCACTTGGAGTTTGAGTTCATCTACCTACATGGGTTAGTTCTTGCAAGGAAGAGCACTTGTGTATCCAAAAATGACAATCATGAAGCTCAACATAGAATTTGTCAAAGGATATGTTTGAATGGTTTTGTGCTTCCTTGTCTTCAACCACCATTGTGTAGAGTCTTGGTGATGTAGAGATTGCTCAAGATGTGAGTGAGTCACAATCTCATGGAATTATATTCAACCAAGCACCTACATGGGTTAGACAACATGCAAGGTACAAATATATCCAAGACATAAGATAGTCATCATAAGAGATATATCATGGATTAGTCATAAGCTCATGTCTTGCATGTATCCAATGGAGTTTCTACTCCAAGTTTGAAGCATCAATGATGTTCAATTCACCTCTCAACCTGCAAAATACTTTCTCATCAAGAGGTTTAGTAAATATATCCGCTAATTGCTTATCGGTGCGAACATGCTTAAGATTAATGTCACCCTTAGCAACATGGTCTCGAATGAAATGATGACGAACTTCAATATGCTTAGTTCGAGAATGTTGTACAGGATTATGACCAATTTTGATAGAACTTTCATTGTCACAAAGCAGTGGAACATGTTTCACATAAATCCCATAATCTTTAAGAGTTTGGGTCATCCAAAGTAATTGAGCACAACATGAACCAGCGGCAATGTATTCCGCTTCGGCGGTGGATAAGGATACCGAGTTTTGTTTCTTGGAAGACCAAGACACAAGAGATCTACCAAGAAATTGACAAGTACCCGAAGTGGACTTTCTATCAACCTTGTCTCCGGCATAATCCGAGTCGGAATAGCCAACAAGATCAAAAGAAGACCTCTTAGGATACCAAATGCCAAAATTTGGTGTATAGATTAAATATCTCACTATCCTTTTCATAGCCTTAAGATGGCATTCTTTAGGAGCAGCTTGATATCGTGCACACATGCACACGCTTAGCATAATATCGGGACGTGAAGCACATAGGTATAACAATGAACCAATCATAGAGCGATAAACCTTTTGATCAACCGGTTCACCATCTTTGGTCAAATCATTATGTCCACTAGTAGGCATGGGTGTAGACATACCTTTGCATTCTTGCATATTGAACTTCTTGAATAAGTCCTTGGTGTACTTCGTTTGAGAGACAAATGTACCTTCCTTAGTTTGCTTGATTTGCAAACCGAGAAAGAATTTGAGTTCACTCATCATAGACATCTCAAACTTCTCTGACATAAGCTTTCCAAACTTTTCACTAAAGGGAGGGTTAGTTGAACCAAATATGATATCATCAACATAAATTTGGCATACAAATAGTTCTCCATTAACCCTTTTAGTAAAAAGAGTAGAATCAATTTTACCAATTTCAAAACCACTTGTAATAAGGAACTTGGTCAAGCATTTATACCATGCTCTAGGAGCTTGTTTAAGACCATAAAGAGCTTTGTGAAGTTTGTAAACATGATTTGGTTTCTTAGGATTGATAAAGCCGGGAGGTTGTTTGACATAAACTTCCTCCTCTATTTCACTATTTAGAAAAGCACTTTTAATGTCCATTTGGTATAAGGTGATATTATGGTGATTAGCATAGGAAAGTAAGATGCGAATGGACTCAAGTCTAGCAACGGGAGCATATGTCTCACCATAGTCCATACCTTCGACTTGTGTGTATCCTTGGGCGACGAGACGTGCTTTGTTGCGAACCACTTGTCCATCTTCATCTTGCTTGTTGCGAAACACCCATTTGGTACCAATGATGTTGTGGTTGTTGTCGGGCTTCTCAACTAATGTCCAAACTTGGTTTCTCTCAAAGTTGTGTAGCTCTTCATGCATAGCGTTTATGCAATCCGGATCTTCCAATGCTTCTTCAACCTTGATAGGTTCAATGCTAGAGATGAATGAATAGTTTTCACAAAAGTTAGCTAAACGAGTCTTTGAGCGAGTGATTCTCCCAGTTTGTATATCATTTAAGGTTTGCTCGATGGGATGATCTTTGGCAATTCTTGCTCGAACTCGTGAGAGCTTTTGCTTGGGTCTTTGTTGAACATCTTCTTCATCTTATTCTTCTTCTTGGTCTTCTTCATTGTTGACGTTGTCGTTCTCTTGTCGTGGTGGAGAAGGAGGTTGTTGATGTTCGTCTTGATGCATTTCCTCGTTTTCTTCATCTTGGTGTGTCCCACTTGTGGATGCTTCTGTGTCAATTCTTGGTTCACCTTGTCGTGAAGCAGAAGCTTCCACTTGGACGGATGAAGTACTCTCCTTCACCTCCGTTGGACGAATTTTGCCAATGGACAAGTCTTGGATTGCTTCTAAAGGGTCTTTGTCTCCTACATCAATTGGCAATTGCTCTACTTGCGAGCCATTAGATTCATCAAACTTCACATCTACCATCTCTTCAACCTTTCGGGTGAAATTGTTGTAGACACGGTAAGTGTGAGAGTTTGAGCCATAACCAAGTAGAAAACCTTCATGAGATTTAGGAGCAAACTTTGAACGATGATGCTTATCAAGAATGTAGCACTTTGAGCCAAATACTCGAAAGTATCCAACTTGGGGTTTGTTACCGGTGAGAAGCTCGTATGCCGTCTTGCCGAGTAGCTTGTGAAGATATAAGCGATTTATTGCATGACAAGCTATCTCAACCGCTTCTGCCCAAAAGTGCTTCGGCGTCTTGTATTCATCAAGCATCGTTCTTGCCATTTCAATGAGCGTACGGTTCTTCCTCTCAATGACTCCATTTTGTTGAGGTGTGTACGTAGCCGAGAACTCGTGTGAAATCCCTTCTTCGTCAAGAAAGGTGTCCACATTTGCGTTCTTGAACTCCGTTCCGTTGTCACTCCGATCCTTCTTGATCTTCACTTCAAACTGATTTTGGGCCTTCCGAGCGAAGTTTTTGAAGATCTTGTGGACCTGCGACTTGTCATTAAGAAAGAACACCGACGTAAATCTTGAAAAATCATCAACTATAACTAGACCAAAAGAATTTCCACCGAGACTCTTGTAGGCATTGGGACCAAAAAGATCCATATGAAGTAGCTCGAGTGGCCTCCTTGTGGTCATGATGTTCTTCACGGGATGTCTTCCTCCAACCTGTTTACCTGCTTGACAAGCACTGCAAAGTCTATCCTTATCAAATATGTCATCGTTAACTCCAAGGATATGATTTCCTTTAATAAGCTTGTCAAGGTTTCTCATGCCAACGTGACCTAGTCGTCTATGCCACAACCAACCTTTTGAGGATTTAGCAATAAAGTAAGTTTTAGGTTGTGCCTTTTTAGAGAAATCGACAATGTAAAGATCACCTCTACGCATACCGGTAAAGACCATTTTATGATTGTCTCGACGAAATACTTGCCAATCTACCTTAGTAAATAGGACATTCAAACCGAAATCAGCAAGTCTAGATACTGAAAGTAAGTTGTAGCCGAGAGATTGAACGAGCATGACATCATGTGAGATGGCCACCTTACCAAGGCCAACCACTTTACCCTTTGAATTATCACCAAAGGTGACATATTTTCGAGGGCCGTCATTTTCAGCAAGCTCACGAAACATCTCTTCATCTCCGGTCATATGATCAGTACATCCACTATCAAGAACCCATTCATTTCCTCCTGATTCATATCCCCGAAGATTTGCCATAAGACCAAAATGTCTCATTGCATCATCAAGATCGAAGTCACTATCATCATCATCATCATAGTATCCATGTTCATCATGATCTTGTGACTCATCATTTCCTTGAGAGGGTAATTCATTAGATAAATGATCATCAAAGTGGTCACTTTTATGAATTCTTATAGCTTCGAATATGATATAACTAATGATTCCAACATCTCCTTTAGCATGCTTAAGATTGGTAAGTTCAAATAGACAATTACCAAAACTAGGATCACTAGAGTTCATCTTACTCAAGGCAATAGATTTATGGAGAATTTCATCCAAAGTTTTCAAGGAATGATCGGGAAATCATTCCTCCAGAAATTTCCATATAGTATAGGAACAATTAAGAGTTGGCAAACTAGCAATCAAATTTTTGGGCAATCCTCTAATGATGAGCTCAATAGTTCTAAGATTGCGAATCATGTCAATATCTTCATTTAGGGTAGGATGCAAAGGATCAATATGAGGTGCACAAGGGCTAGCAATATACTTGTTCAAATGATATTGATTGAAAATTACAAGCATCTCATTTTTCCAATCATGAAAATACTCTCCATCAAGAATAGGCACTCTATGTCTAAGACTCCCTAAGGTAGACACATCCATCTTCCTCCAATGGTGATTAAACCAAGGCAATGGAAACCTGGCTCTGATACCACTTGTAGGATCTCGAAGTAGATGTGTCTAGAGGGGGGGTGATTAGACACTTAGTGCTAAAGTTGCAATTTTTAGGCCTTTCTGGTTTGAGTGGAGTTTTAGGCACAATTTCAACATATCAAGCAAGCATGCAAAGAGTATATGAGCAGCGGAATGTAAAGCATGTAACTTGCAAGAATGTAAGGGGAAGGGTTTGGAGAATTCAAACGCAATTGGAGACATGGATGTTTTTCCCGTGGTTCGGATAGGTGGTGCTATCCTACATCCACATTGATGGAGACTTCAACCCACGAAGGGTAACGGTTGCGCGAGTCCACGGAGGGCTCCACCCACGAAGGGTAACGGTTGCGCGAGTCCACGGAGGGCTCCACCCACGAAGGGTAACGGTTGCGCGAGTCCACGGAGGGCTCCACCCACGAAGGGTCCACGAAGAAGCAACCACCCACAAAGGGTCCACGAAGTAGCAACCTTGTCTATCCCACCACGGCCATCGCCCACTAGCGGTAGATCTTCATGAAGTAGGCGATCTCCTTGCCCTTACAAACTCCTTGGTTCAACTCCACAATCTTGTCGGAGGCTCCCAAGTGGCACCTAGCCAATCTAGGAGACACCACTCTCCAAGATGTAACAAATGGTGTGTAGGTAATGAACTCCTTGCTCTTGTGCTTCAAATGATAGTCTCCCCAACACTCAACTCTCTCTCATAGGATTTGGATCTGGTGGAAAGAAGATTTGAGTGGAAAGCAACTTGGGGAAGGCTAGAGATCAAGATTCATATGGTAGGAATGGAATATCTTGGTCTCAACACATGAGTAGGTGGTTCTCTCTCAGAACATATGAGTTGGAATTGTGTATGTGTTCTGATGGCTCTCTCCATGAATGAAGAGGAGGTGGAGGGGTATATATAGCCTCCACACAAAATCCAACCGTTACACACAGTTTTCCAATCTCGGTGGGACCAAATCAAAAAACTCGGTCGGACCGAAAAGGTAAACCTAGTGACCGTTAGAGTTTTTCGGTGGGACTGACATGCAACTCGGTAGGACCGATATGGTTAGGGTTTGGGCATAACGTAATCTCGGTGAGACTGATTACACAAACTCGGTGAGACCGATTTTGGTAATTAGCTAACTAGAGAGTTGGTCAGGCAAACTCGGTGGGACCGATTTTCTCTTTCGGTGAGACCGAAAAGTTACAAAAAGGAAACACTGAATTTACATTGCAATCTCGGTGGGACCGATTCGCTCTTTCAGTGAGACCGAAAAGTTACGAAAGGGAAACAGAGAGTTTGCTATCCCATCTCGGTGAGACCGAGATCCCTATCGGTAGAACCGAATTGCTAGGGTTTGGCAGTGGCTTATGACAAGTGAAACTCGGTGGCGCCGGATAGAAAGAATCGGTAGGACCGAGTTTGGCTTAGGGTTTAGGTCATATGTGGAAGTGGGAAAGTAGTTGAGAGTTTTGGAGCATATCACTAAGCACATGAAGCAAGAGGCTCATTAAGCAACAACTCATCCCTCCTTGATAGTATTGGCTTTTCCTATGGACTCAATGTGATCTTGGATCACTAAAATGTAAAATGAAGAGTCTTGAGCTTGAGGCTTTAGCCAATCCTTTGTCCTTAGCATCTTGAAGGAGTTCCCACAACCTTTAGTCCATGCCACTCCATTGTTGAACTTATCTGAAACATGCTAGATAGAAATGTTAGTCCAACAAGAGATATGTTGTCATCAATTATCAAAACCACCTAGGGAGCACATGTGCTTTCAAACCAAGCTCCGGCGATGATGGAGAGGGCAGTGCTCACGCGGCTGGCGGCGCTCAGGGTTCCCCAAGCTTCTCTGGTTCTTCTTCAGGCGGTGACTCTTCTAGCGGTGGCCGCGGTCAGCCTTCACGCCATCGTATCTTCATGGGAGGTGGTAGCATGTCCGCCCGCTGTCGCGCCCTGGTGAAGCGCGAGAGGGAGTCTGCCTGAGCCCCGGAGGCAGCTCGGGTCTTCCCTGCGGGCCGGTGTGAGGCGAGCTGTGCCTGATTTGTTCTTTCTTTTCCTTTTTCCTGCGTAAAAAAGACAGTAGTGTGGAGCCCCGCGGGGCCGTGTTTGGGTTATTGCTGTTAATCATCGTTTTGCTTCCGTTATCGTACCTTCCGGCTACGTGCCCGCGCGTGGATAGTTCCCGGCCCCAGCCGCGGGGGGGCGACCGACCCAGGCCCTGTGTTTGTGTCGGGATGCCCGTGGGGCACGGACTGGAGGGGTGCTCCTTTAATGGGCCCAGGTCGCAAACCCTTTGAACGACTAGGATAGGAACACTCGCGAGGGTGCTCGGCTGCCCCCCCCCCCTCGCGAGGCCTTGCATAAGAGAAATCGAGGCAGGAGAGTGAAAAGCCGAAGAACCACAAGCCAAAGACGGCAACAACTTCAATAAAACTTCGAATGAGAAGGAACAAGCCAACTGCGGAAAGCAAATGAAAAGCCGCGTCCGGCACCTAATCTAGTCTTCGACGTCTTCTCACCAGCGCGGAGCTAAGTGCTGCCACTGGGCGTGGGAGGGAGCCCCAGGGCCTGAGGCCGGCGCTCCTGAGACTCCGGGGCGTGTACAGCCCCAACTCATTTGTATTAACCAGTACAGAAGAATTCTTCTTACAGGCAAACAAAACCTTGATGCAGAAATCCACCAGTACTAATATTATACATGGTTGAGCTGAGGATGCTCAACAAATTATTAAAAGCACGCCTATATTATATATAGAGGCGGATATGACACAAGGGTATGGTGGCATAACTACTGACTCGTAATAGAGGTGGTGGTGGATATGTCAAAGTGAGGTGGGTGACATGACTCTGAAATCTTACAGCTCATCAAGCGTCGGAGTGAGGCTTGATGATTTTTATTTGGGTGGCGGAAGCGTGTATAATACAATTGAACAACTCCAGGGTCGCACGTGACTGACTAGGACTCCTCTAGGCGTCGGACTCGCTATCGAACTCTTCATCCATAAGATCGCCTTCGTCAACATCTGGCCAAATCAACAAGCCAGGTGAGTACTTTTAATGTACTCGCAAGACAGTTCAGACATAAGATATAACAAATGTAAACATGATGCACATGAGCAGGTCAGTATGCACAATCAAAGAATAGATTTGCACTGCACGATAAATATGAGGAAATCAGGCGGTAGTCCTCCCGAAATCCCAATAAAAATAACTAAAAACCGATAAGGTGTCTGAAGCGACGCCTCGAAAGGTGGAAACAAATTCAACATGCCGCAGTCGGGCGTCGAGGCGACACCACATAAAAGGGCTTATATTGAAAAGTAAATAACAAGACGTGCCACAGTCGGGCGTCTAGGCGACACCTCGAAAAGGGCTTATAATGAAAATAAAAAACAATGATGCCATAGTCGGACGTCAAAGCGACATCACATAAAGGGCTTATATCAAAAGTAAATAACAATAATGCCACAGTTGGACGTCTGCGCGACATCACATAAAGGGCTTATATCAAAAGTAAATAACAATAATGCCACAGTCGGACGTCTGAGCGACATCACATAAAGGGCATATAGTTTATCATTCGAATTTAAGTAGCTCATGAATTCAAATCATCACAAGGAAATACTCAACGTATAATAATAAACTGGTTAGTCCATTCGCATGAATAACCTTCAACCGAGTTTACCACTCTTGGTTGTATGTTTATACTCCGGTGACTGTCACCGGGGTTGACACTTAGATTTGACACTGAGACTGACACTGGCACTGAGATGATGTCCAAGTTCTTGATCATGGACATGGATACTCGAATGATTTTGACTCTGCAGAGTTTGTACTCTTTAACCACAACCAACGGATTTCAGTAGTCAGAAGGACTAGTTCCGTTTATGGTGTTTTAGAAGAAACACGTCTAACCAGTACACACACATTGCACATTCCGTTGCCAGGGATCACCCTCGGTGACGTTCAAGAAAAACCTTAAGACGGGAGGCTACAACCTCGAATAGCATGGTATCAAATTTATATCGCGTGCTCTAAGGGGTGCCCCCCTCTCGGTCCCAACCGGAAACACCCATGCCCCCTGACCGGATGACTGGCTTTAATCCAGGGCCATGGAACCCTCATCGCGGTCCCTCTGTTTGGTGTGTACCAGGAAAGAGGTTTGCAACTCACTACACCGCACTCTTTGCAGAAAACATGTGGCTGCATGAAGGGGAAACGAACGGGATCGAGACTTGACCCACGTTAAAAACTGGAGTTCACGGTTGGCATAAAACTGGCATGCTTCAACAATACCAGCCTGCAACCTATCATGTCACCACATGATCATGTTATCTTATCATCATAAGAACACATCAACTTCGAAGCTCACCGGTCGCTTGCCTTGCATGTACATAACATTCACAAATGCTTATATAGACATGCCATGAGAAAACTACTCGAGCAAACATGCAAAACACTCATCATATCAAAGGTTCAAACATGCTTGCCTGGTTCGGAGAAGTCGGAGTCTAGCTCGGCGAAGTACACGTCTCCTTTACTCCTCCCGATATCTACGTATTTAAAGAAAAACCGGATACTACATAAATACCGTGCGTGCACAAAAAGTATCCCAAATATTTTTCAAATAAATATGACAAAAAACTAGAAAGAAATATAAAGATGACATAAAAGGTTTCAAGTTAAAATCAACTTTTGTTTAAAAGTTATAAGAGTTTTAGTCCAGGGACCTTTCTGTAATGAAACAGAAAGTTTTCAGTGTTTATTTTATAAAAACACGAAACGTTTCAGTCTAGAATACGTCAGTCCAGGGGGAAGACGTGTTTTGCCCGAAGGCGTTTTCAGAAAACGTTTCAAAAAGAAGAAAACGTTGACGGGGAGGTCCCACCCTTCGGGTTTGAAAACTGAAACAGAGTGCTGGCGCCCGAGGGCCGCGGTGGTCGCCGGCGGCGATCCACGGCGAGGCAGGGGGATCGGGGGTTACCAACGTGTTCATCGTGTTCTTCCGCACCTATGGGTGGTGGAGTTGAGCATCGGTGAGCACCACATCGACGGCGGCCCCTACTCCGGTGGACAGTGGTTCGGGTGAGGTTGATCTCGCCGGGGAGAGCTGCAAAGATTGAATTGAGGCTCGGGTTAGGGTACAGGGTGCACTAGGGGTTTGCTGACATGGTTTGGGAGGCGGGGGTGGCCTCACCTGAGTGAATCAAGCCGGAGCCCGAGGCAGAACGGGGCAGCCGGAGTCGGGGAAGGTGACCTCCTCGGGGTCCTTCTATTGGCTAGGCGGGGCTTTGATGAGGTGGAGGTGTGGCGCTGGGTCGAGAACGAGCTCGGCAGCTCCTTTTATAGCCGTTCCGAGGCGGTGGTCGTGAACGGGATAACGCCGGCGATGATTATGGCGAGGCAGAGGACGGTTAGGTGGATTAGGGAGCTAGGCATCGCCGCGAGGGTTCACTTGTTCCGTTCAAGTGCTAAGCTTGGCCTGCCTTGAGTGTTACTCCACGTTCCCGACGGAACGACTCACGGGACTCGTCGGCGGCATAGAGCATGCGCTGTGCTGCTCAGGCCATGGCGACGGTGCCGCAGCGTGCACAGGCAAGCGGACAGCCACGCGGAGGCCACGGGTGGCTTGGGCGGTGCTGGACGGCGCTGAAAGGTGGTGCCGATCCCTGCTGTCCGCCACGGGTGGCTCTGCCACCGCAGAAGCCACCGGCGTCGGCGAGACGCGTCACCACCGACGATGGTGCCCGTCCAAACGAGTGTGCGGCGCTCTAGATAAGGAGGGGGAACAGGGAGCAAGGATCCAAGGAGGCTACTGGCGAGATCGTTGATGGGTTCTGACGAAACGACACTGTCGCCTGAACCCAGACACTGAATCTCTAAACTTTTCTGAATCCAGACAGAAACAATGCATGCCAGGTGTTCGATGTAATGATTTTGGCATGTGGGAAATTTTCTGGAGCTGATCTTTGGTGAGGTGGCCTCTTGGCGTATCTGGAAGCTGCATGAATTATCTCAGAATTTTTGGAAAAAGGAAAATATGAATTTCACCAAAAATGGCATTTCTGGTCCAAACTCGCAGTGGACAAAATTTTGAATATTTGAACTGAGGCCAAGTGGATCTTGATGGATCTAGGTTGAGGGTACTAAGGACTAGTCAGAGGAGTTGGTTTGGAATCAAAACTCAAAAGAAATTTGGTACTTCCTTTGCAAATCACCTAGGCCCATAAATAATGGCAGAAATAGTTTTTGAGGAAAAATAAATTGAATAAAAGCTAAATATGGCTTGAGACTTGCTGGAGATGGGAGTCCTGACTTGATCCAAGGCAGGGAGGGGTTTTGGAAGGCTATGTCAAAAAGTGACATGGCAAAAGAGGAAATTTTGAATGGGGAAAAGAATAAACCCATAACTCCTAGGGTTTCTTTTTAATAGAAGAAATTTCAAAAAATGAATTTGAGTAGAGGCAAGACAAAAATGAAAAGCTCTCAAGGCCAAAAATCAAGGTTGAGAAGAGTACAAAAATATTTGTGATAAAAGTTTTTGAGGGGGAGAGGGTTTAAGAAAAATTTTAAATAGCTTCCTCCAAATCACATAAAGATTTTGATAAAAACCAAATTGAAATTTTTGGAGTGTCACAACACCTACCCCCTTAAGAAAAATCTCATCCCCGAGATTTCAGCTGATCCTCAAATAGGTGTGGGTATTCTGCCCGGAGAGATTCCTCTCTTTCCCATGTCGCTTCATCCTCGGTGTGATTGCTCCACTGAACCTTCAAGAACTTAATTGCTTTCTGACGGGTCCTCCTTTCAGACTCCTCTAATATCTTTATTGGACGCTCCTTGTAGGTGAGGTCTGGTTGCACATCAATGTTCTCATGTGACACCTGCTTCTCTGGGTTGCTTACACATTTCCTCAACTGTGAGATGTGGAACACGTTGTGGACGTCTGACAGCTCCTTGGGTAGGTCTAGCTGGTAGGCTACGGTGCCTCTCCGTGCAACCACACAGAAGGGTCCAATAAATCTTGGTGCTAGCTTTCCTTTAACCTTGAACCGTTGCAGGCCCCTCATAGGGGATACTCGTAGGTACACATATTCACCGGGTTCAAAGCTGACTTCACGGTGCTTCTCATCGTAATAGCTCTTTTGTCGACTTTGCGCTATCTTGAGTCGGTCCCTGATGAGTCTAACTTTCTCTTCAGCTTCCTTGAGCATGTTTGGGCCGAAGATATGGCTATCTCCTGTCTCTGACCAATTTAATGGGGTACGACACATCCGTCCGTACAGGGCTTCAAAAGGTGCCATTTGTAGGCTGGATTGGTAACTGTTGTTGTATGCGAACTCGGCATATGGCAGGCTTTCTTCCCAACTAGTTCCATAGGTGAGGACACATGCTCTTAGCATGTTATCTAGAATTTGGTAGGCTGTGCTGAATGCTAGCTAAGTTCCCAGACCCTGTTGTAAATGATCCCAGAATTTCGAGATGAACTGAGTGCATCTATCAGATATTATAGTCTTTGGAACTCCATGCATACAAATTATACGGGAGAGATAAATCTTGGCAAGTTTATGAGTGGTGTGGGTTGTCTTCACTTGAATGAAATGTGCCACCTTGGTTAATCTATCGGTGATGACCCAGATGGCATCATTTCCACGTTGTGACCGAGGTAGTCCGACAATGAAATCCATCCCTATTTCGTCCCATTTCCACTCAGGTATCCGGTTTGGTTGTAGTAGTCCGGCTGGTTTTTGGTGCTCGGCTTTTATGTGTTGACAAGAATAGCAACATGCAATGAAGGTGGCTATATCCCTCTTCATACCGTGCCACCAAAATCTTTCCTGAATGTCCTTATACATTTTGGTTCCTCCAGGGTGGATCGAATATGGAGCGGTGTGGGCTTCAGTCAGGATTTGCTGTTTGAGGCCCTCTATATTCGGCACGCAAAGTCTGTCTCCGTACCATAATATTTCCTCATTGTCTATGACGAATTCCGAGGCCTTGCCCATACTCACTTTTCTTTTTATGCCTTCGATGCTGGGGTGTCCATGTTGAGCTTTCTTAACCTGCTCCACAAGGGTGGGTTGTACTTCCAAATTTGACACAGTGCCTTCCGTGACCATCATCAAGTTGAGTTTGGCGAACTCCTGTTGAAATTCAGGTCTCAAGCCTTGCAGACTGTTGTCGTCCGAGCTGGGGTTTCGACTAAGAGCATCTGCCACTACATTTGCTTTTCCTGGGTGGTAGTGGATGCCAACATCATAGTCTTTCGCTAATTCCAACCAGCGCCGTTGCCGCAAATTTAGCTCTGGCTGTGTGAAAATATATTTGAGACTTTTGTGGTCCGTATATATTTCACAACGATTCCCAAGCAAAAAGTGTCTCCACTCTTTGAGTGCATGAATGACTGCTGCCAATTCTAAGTCATGAGTGGGATAATTTTCTTCATGCTTTCGAAGTTGCCTTGAAGCGTATGCGACAACCTTGCCTTCTTGCATCAGCACACATCCGAGGCCTTTCCGGGATGCGTCACAATACACTTCAAAACTTTTGTGTATGTCTGGTATAACTAACACTGGTGCGGTTGTTAATTTCTTCTTGAGTTCTTGGAAACTCTTCTCGCAAGCTTCAGTCCACACAAATTTCTTCTCCTTCTTGAGTAACTGTGTCATTGGTTTCGCTATGGTGGAGAATCCCTCAATGAACCTTCGGTAGTATCCAGCCATTCCCAGAAAACTGCGGACATCTGTTACGTTGGCTGGTGGTTTCCAGCCAAGTACGGCCTTGACTTTTCTGGGTCCACGGCAACACCTTCTTGGGTCAATATGTGGCCTGCAAAACCAACCTGTCTTAACCAAAATTCACATTTGCTGAATTTGGCGTATAATTGGTGTTTCCTTAACTCTCCCAGTACAATCCTGAGATGTTCTGCATGCTCGTCTGGTGTCTTAGAGTATACCAGAATATCGTCAATGAACACCACGACAAATTTGTCCATAAATTTCATAAACACTTTGTTCATGAGGTGGACAAAATATGCGGGGGCGTTTGTTAGTCCAAACGGCATTACTGTAAACTCATATAGTCCGTATCTAGAGGTGAATGCTGTCTTAGGGATATCTTCTGTCCGGACTTTTAATTGTTGATATCCTGACCTTAAATCAATTTTTGAGAAAACTTTGGCTTGTGCGAGCTGGTCAAATAAATCATTTATCCGTGGCATCGGATATTTATTTTTGACGGTGACCATATTGAGTGCTCGATAGTCTATGCATAATCTCAGTGTCCCATCCTTTTTCTTGGCAAATAATACTGGCGAACCCCAAGGTGAGGAGCTGGCTCGTATAAATCCTTTGTCCAGCAATTCTTTTATTTGCTTCTTTAATTCTACCAACTCGGGGGGTGCCATCTTCTAGGGTTTCTTGTAGATGGGGGTGGTTCCAGGTGCTAGTTCAATGCTGAATTCTATTTCCCGGTCTGGCGGCATGCCTGGTAGTTCTTCGGGAAAAACGTCGGGGAACTCACATACCACTGGAACTTTGCTTAACTCTGAGGTGTCCACCTTGTTCAATCTTGGTTGTCGTGATCCTGGTCTTTCTTGGGCTGCGACTTTTATTGTCTTCCCGTGATGATGAGTGAGGATTACAGTCCGGTTGAAGCAATCGATAAATCCCTTGTTGGTGGTTAACCAATCCATTCCTAGGATAACCTCCAGTCCTTTATTTTCCAATACGATGAGGTTTGCTTGAAATTTTAGTCCTCTGAGCTCAATAACCACACCTTGACAGTAACTCTGAGTGACTTGCTTATTCCCAGGGGACTTGATGATCATGGATTTTTCCAAAGGGAGTATCGAAAAATCATGTTGCAAAGCAAAACTCTTCGAAATGAACGAGTGAGAAGCTCCAGAATCAAACAAAACCGTGGCAGGTATTGTGTTGACAGGGAACGTACCGAGTACGATATCCGGGGCATTCTGTGCTTCCTCCTTGGTCACATGGTTCAGGTGACCCTTCTTGTGATTGTTGTTGGGGTTGAAGTTGTTACGCTTGGGTGCTGAATTGTTCCCATTGTTGTTCGGCTTTGGGGCCGAGTTTCTTGGCTTTGGGCACTGTTTAGCATAGTGTCCTTCCTCTCCACAAGCGTAGCAAGTGACGCCTGGGTGATACGTAAAATCCTTGTCCCTTGCGTGAAAATTTTTGATTGGCCGCGGAACATTGGTTGTGGGTCGGTTTGCTCCAATCTTCTGAGGGTCAGTCTTGTGCCGGTTGTTGCGAGCATGAGTAACCTGGTCCCTTTTCCGCTTGCGAAATTCCTCCAAGCTGTGGCGCTCATTTTCCAATGTAATGGCCTTGTCCACAAGCGTTTTGAAGTCTGGAAAGGTGTGTACGACCAGCTGGCATTTAAGTGCTGGTGCCAGACCATCCAGAAACTTCTCCATCTTTTTGTTCTCCGTCATACGTTCTTCGTTGGCATAACGAGATAATAGGGTAAACTGACTATTGTAGTCAGTCACTGTCATGCTTCTCTGCTTGAGGTCGTCAAATTCCCTTTTCTTGATCTTCATAATGCTTCTGGGAATGTGCGCCCCACGAAATCCTTCTTTAAAATCTTCCCACGTGATACTGTTTTCATTGGGGTGCATGTGCAGGAAATTCTCCCACCATGACGCGGCTGCTCCCGTGAGATAGTGAGGTGCATAAAGTACCTTCTCACGGTCTGAGCACTGTGCAATAATCAGCTTCCTCTCAATGTCTCGAAGCCAATCATCGGCCTCAAGAGGTTTATCAGTATGAGAGAACGTTGGGGGACGCGTCTTCTGTAATTCAGACAATTTAAAGTGCTGCTGATAAGGCTCACGATGATTCCCCATATTGATAACATGGTTCATCATTTCCTGGTGCTGCTGCTGGCTTTGCTCATAAAGGCGGCATACTTGAGTAAATGCTGTCTCACTGCCTTGCTGACTTGATTGTCCCTGTGTGAAGTTGTTGCTAGTCTGGGCACCATAATTTTCTTCCGGCGGGTTTGGCATGGAACGCGTCCAGGGACGAGGCATTTTTCACTCTGGGGTAATTTTGCAAACTCATGAGAAAATTGAGTCATAAAATAAATAATTTTGAAAAGGCGGAAATTTTAAGAACTCTCAACATTTTTCAAGATAAACACTAGATCGCGCGTGGAGAAGGACCGCTCAGTACATATCTTACATGCAAGCCATAATTATACAATACATCACTCAGGATGTGCGTACACATTCCTGACATGTTATTTAGGCTAATGCACTTCTCCGAGATCCTACATGATGCGCACACAAACTACTACTCACCAAACCTATGTACATATAAACATATCATACAAGCTGGCACATCACACTGCTGCTAGGCGTGCTCAGTCGGAGATGGTGAAGACCTCCTTTGGCCTGCCGAGGGTAAGACCCAGTGGTGCTGGAGACTCAACCTCTTCCTCAATGATAGGCTCCAGGTGCGAAGTACTGGGTTGTGGAGCTGGCACGGGTGTGGCAGGTGGTGCGGCTCTGACGGGAGTAGGAGCAATGACCTGGTCAGACTCCTCAGTGGTGGGTAGGCAACGAGCGGTGGCTAAGATGGCCAGTGTATATGATGCTGAGGATGAGACGAACGTCAGTGGTGGTGCCATGTGGAGGAGCTCCCTCCTGTTGGCGGAGCAGCCATGGATGGAATCCATGCGAGCAGCTACGAGGTCGTCCACGAGGTTGTCGAAAGCTGCCTCTAGTGCCTTGAGGTACTCAACAAGCATCTCAATAGCCTCATCTCTTTCTCCCCTCAAGTGTATGGCACGTGGCATGGGAGGTAGCGGTTGCGACGAGTCTTCATTGAAGGAAGAACATCCCGAAGACGAGCTATTGCCTCGCGGGCAGCCGTCTGCATGGCCCTCCCGACAAACCGGAAGCGGCAGAACTCAGCGCGTCCTCCCTTGAACTGAACTGCGGCCTGGTACATGGACAAACTGTCACTGAGCTTGTGCCGGTAGAGTGTGAACTCCGGACGGACTGATGGCCCGATCGCGATCTTGGTGATGGAGATGAGGAGTTTGACAAACCCCTCAGGAACATTGGCGAACACCTGTGACTCACAAACGTTGCCGCCATCTACAAATGTAGACAAAATCCCGAATAGTCAAATCATAAATTTATGATGACCGACAGAAAATTGCTACAATATGCAGAATAATAAAATAAGCTAATAACCGATTAGTGATCGCACCTAGTGTCTTCCTACAGTCAGCCTGGCTCTGATACCAAGTTTGTCACGACCGCCTTTCCAATAAAACATTTATTGAAAAGCCGACCTTTGTGTTGACCAGTACAGAAGAATTCTTCTTACTGGCAGACAAAACCTTGATACAGAAATCCAGCAGTACTAATATTATACATGGTTGAGCTGAGGATGCTCAACAAATTATTACAAGCACGCCTATATTATACATAGAGGCGGATATGATACAAGGGTATGGTGGCATAACTACTGACTCATAAAAGAGGTGGTGGTGGATATGTCACAGTGAGGTGGGTGACATGACTCTGAAATCTTACAGCTCATCAAGCGTCGGAGTGAGGCTTGATGATTTTTATTTGGGTGGCGGAAGCGTGTATAATACAATTGAACAACTCCAGGGTCGCACGTGACTGACTGGGACTCCTCTAGGCGTCGGACTCGCTATCGAACTCTTCATCCATAAGATCGCCTTCGTCAACATCTGGCCAAATCAACAAGCTAGGTGAGTACTTTGAATGTACTCCCAAAACAGTTCGGACATAAGATATAACAAATTTAAACATTATGCACATGAGCAAGTCAGTATGCACAATCAAATAATAGATTTGCACTACACGATAAATATGAGGAAATCAGGCGGTAGTCCTCCCGAAATCCCAAGAAAAATAACTGAAAACCGATCGGGTGTCTGAAGCGACGCCTCGAAAGGTGGAAACAAATTCAACATGCCGCAATCGGGCGACGAGGCGACACCACATAAAGGGCTTATATTGAAAAGTAAATAACAGGACATGCCACAGTCGGGCGTCTAGGCGACACCTCAAAAAGGGCTTATAATGAAAATAAATAACAATGATGCCACAGTTGGACGTCAAAGCGACATCACATAAAGGGCTTATATCAAAAGTAAATAACAATAATGCCATAGTCGGACGTCTGTGCGACATCACATAAAGGGCTTATATCAAAAGTAAATAACAATAATGCCACAGCCGGACGTCTGAGCGACATCACATAAAGGGCTTATAGTTTATCATTCGAATTTAAGTAGCTCATGAATTCAAATCATCACAAGGAAATACTCAGTGTATAATAATAAACTGGTTAGTCCATTCACATGAATAACCCTCAACCGAGTTTACCACTCTCGGTTGTATGTTTATACTCCGGAGACTGTCACCGGGGTTGACACTGAGATTTGACACTGAGACTGACACTGGCACTGAGATGATGTCCATGCCTTGATCGTGGACATGGATACTCGAATGATTTTAACTCTGCAGAGTTTGTACTCTTTAACCATAGCCAACGGATTTCAGTAGTCACAAGGACTAGTTCCGTTTACGGTGTTTTAGAAGAAACACGTCTAACCAGTACACACCCATTCCACATTCCGTTGCCAGGGATCACCCTCGGCAACGTTCAAGAAAAACCTTAAGACGGGGAGGCTACAACCTCGAATAGCATGGGATCAAATTTATTCGCGCGCTCTAAGGGGTGCCCCCCTCTCGGTCCCAACCGGAAACACCCATGCCCCCTGACCGGATGACTGGCTTTAATCCAGGGCCATGGAACCCTCATCGCGGTCCCTCTGTTTGGTGTGTACCAGGAAAGAGGTTTGCAACTTACTAAACCGCACTCTTTGCAGAAAACATGTGGCAGCACGAAGGGGAAACGAACGGGATCGAGACTTGACCCACGTTAAAACTGGAGTTCACGGTTGGCATAAAACTGGCATGCTTCAACAATACCAGCCTGCAACCCATCATGTCACCACATGATCGTGTTATCTTATCATCATAAGAACACATCAACTTCGAAGCTCACCGGTAGCTTGCCTTGCATGCACATAACATTCACAAATGCTTATATAAACATGCCATGAGAAAACTACTCGAGCAAACATGCAAAACACTCATCATATCAAAGGTTCAAACATGCTTGCCTGGTTCGGAGAAGTCGGAGTCTAGCTCGGCGAAGTACGCGTCTCCTTTACTCCTCCCGGTATCTACGTATTTAAAGAAAATCGGATACTACATAAATACCGTGCGTGCACAAAAAGTATCCCAAATATTTTTCAAATAAATATGACAAAAAACTAGACAGAAAAATAAAGATGACAGAAAAGTTTCAAGTTAAAATCATCTTTTGTTTAAAAGTTATAAGAGTTTTAGTCCAGGGACCTTTCTGTAATGAAACAGAAAGTTTCCAGGGTTTATTTTATAAAAACAGAAAACGTTTCAGTTAGAATACGTCAGTCCAGAGGGGAAGACGTGTTTTGCCCGAAGGCGTTTTCAGAAAACGTTTCAGAAAGAAGAAAAAGCTGACGGGGAGGTCCCGCCCGTCGGGTTTGAAAACTGAAACAGAGTGCTGGCGCCCGAGGGCCGCGGTGGTCGCCGGCGACGATCCACGGCGAGGCAGGGGGGTCGGGGGTTACCAACGTGTTCACCGTGTTCTTACGCACCTGTGGGTGGTAGAGTTGAGCGTCAGTGAGCAGCACGTCGACGGCGGCCCCAACTCCAGCGGACGGTGGTTCGGGTGAGGTTGATCTCGCGGGGGAGAGCTGCAAAGATCGAATTGAGGCTCGGGTTAGGGTACTGAGTGCACTAGGGGTTTGCTGACGCGGTTTGGGAGGCGGGGGTGGCCTCACCTGAGTGAATGAAGCCGGAGCCCGAGGCGGAACGGGGCGGCCGGAGTCGGGGAAGGTGACCTCCTCGGGGTCCTTCTAGTGGCTAGGCGGGGCTCTGGTGAGGTGGAGGTGTGGCGCTGGGTCGAAAACGAGCTCGGGGGCTCCTTTTATAGCCGATACAAGGTGGTGGCCGTGAACGGGATAACGCCGGCGATGATTAAGGCGAGGCAGAGGACGGTCAGGTGGATTAAGGAGCTAGGCATCGCCGTGAGGGTTCACTGGTTCCGTTCAAGTGCTATGCTTGGCCTGCCTTGGGTGTTACTCCATGTTCCCGACAGAACGGCTCACGGGACTCGTTGGCGGCAGAGAGCACGCGTTGTGCTGCTCAGGCCACGGCGACGGTGCCACAGCGTGCACAGGCAAGCGGACAGCCACGCGGACGCCATGGGTGGCTTCGGCGGTGCTGGACGGCGCCGAAAGGTGGTGCCGATCCCTGCTGGCCGCCACGGGTGGCTCTGCCACCGCAGAAGTTGCCGACGTCGGCGAGACGCGTCACCACCGACGATGGTTCCCGTCCAAACGAGTGTGCGGCGCTTTGGATAAGGAGGGGGAACAGGGAGCAAGGATCCAAGGAGGCTACTGGCGAGATCGTCGACGTGTTCTCACGAAAGGACACTGTCGCCTGAACCCAGACACTGAATCTCTAAACTTTTCTGAATCCAGGCAGAAACAGTGCATGCAAGGTGTTCGATGTAATGATTTTGGCATGTGGGAAATTTTTCTGGAGCTGATCTTTGGTGAGGTGGCCTCTTGGTGTATCTGGAAGCTGCATGAATTATCTCAGAATTTTTGGAAAGAGAAAAATATGAATTTCACCAAAAATGGAATTTGTGGTCCAAACTTGCAGTGGACAAAATTTTAAATATTTGAACTAAGGCCAAGTGGATCTTGATGGATCTAGGTTGAGGGTACTAAGGACTAGTCAGAGGAGTTGGTGTGGGATCAAAACTCAAAAGAAATTTGGTACTTCCTTTGCAAATCACCTAGGCCCATAAATAATGGCAGAAATAGTTTTTGAGGAAAAATAAATTGAATAAAAGCCAAATATGGCTTGAGACTTGCTGGAGATGGGAGTCCTGACTTGATCCAACGTAGGGAGGGGTTTTGGAAGGCTATGTCAAAAAGTTACATGGCAAAAGAGGAAATTTTGAATGGGGAAAAGAATAAACCCATAACTCCTAGGGTTTCTTTTTAATAGAAGAAATTTCAAAAATTGAATTTGAGTAGAGGCAAGACAAAAATGAAAAGCTCTCAAGGCCAAAAATCAAGGTTGAGAAGAGTACAAAAATATTTCTCATAAAAGTTTTTGAGGGGGAGAGGGTTTAAGAAAAATTTTAAATAGCTTCCTCCAAATCACATAAATATTTTGATAAAAACCAAATTGAAATTTTTGGAGTGTTACAGTTTATTTTTTCTGAAGAATACCCAATCCAGGCCTACTTATTTTTCTACGCCCTGATGGGATGCAACTCTTTCAAGACGCCTGCATATCTTGAAAGTAATATGAAATGGGTTGTAAATATAAAAACAGATGACAAATTGGCAATTACTTTATAATTTCAGAATTTTATTACATTTTCAGATTCCTATTTCACTAGGCATTAACCTAATTTAAATATATCTTCAAAGTACTTTAAATCTGGCTGGACATTCCGGTATTAAAAATAGTTTGGAACCCATAGAAATATGTGAAATTGGCCCTGGCCAACCAAAAAAACGACTGCAATAAATTGCATAAGAAGTTGCCATGAGCTATATATAAATTATTAAAAAAGAGGGAGTGGTCTGACTTGTGGGCCTGTTTAGTTGACGCGTATGCAAGATTTTTTTAGTTACTATAAACGTCAACAAACGATTCAGCAGACGTAACCGTTGGATGTCAATCCAACGGCCGTCGTGTTTCTTCAATCTCTGATCTTCTTGCTCCAGCCGCCAAAGCAGTGCCGGCGGGACCGCCTACTCCCGCCTCCCATGGCCGGCTCTACTGCCGCGCAGGCCTCATCGCCCCCTACTACTCCCACCGCTGGCCAGGGCATCCCTCTACTCACCCACACCCCCTGTTATTCTGCGGCGACGACAGCCTCACACCGCAGCCGAACCGGTGAACGCTCATACTCGTCTCCCCATGGGCATCCACTGCCGCGTCTTCCCCGGCTCCGTGTCGTCCCCTTCCTATGCCTCGCCGTCGTCCACCGCCATGATGCTCTCGGCTCGGCGTGGTCAATGTGGTCAACGACCGACTTCCATCAGAAGAGTACGGTACGTGGAGAGGCTGACAGCTGGATCCACAGCAGCCACAAGGAAGTGCCTCCTTATTACGCGCAAAATAATTATTCCTCCACCTGACCTCGGGGACCCACCGGACGGGCCACCAGTATTTTGCGAAAAAAATCGTTTCCCCCTGACTACTAGGACCCATCGGACGGGCCACCGTATTTCGCAAAAAAAACGTTCCTCCCGCTGTCAGCTCGGACCCACCGGAACTGCCTCCTTATTACGCACAAAAAATGAATACTCCCCAGCTAGCTGGGACCCACCTTGGTGGGAGTCTAACTTGTGGGCCTACTAAGTTGACGGGGACGGAGGGCTTTGTCAACTTAGTCAATATGAACGATTCTAGCTCCAGTGACCGTATGATATCCATCCAACGGCCGTAGTGCTTCTTCAACCTCTGGTCTTCTTGCTCCAGCCGCCCAAAGCAGCGCCGGTCGTGCCGCATGATTCTACCTCCCATCGTCGGCTGTGCTGCCGCGGAGGCCTCACCGCCCCCTACTATTCCCATTGCTGGCCAGGCCCTGCGGCGACGGCCGCCTCACACTGCAGCCGAACCAGTGAACCCTGTACTCCTCTCCGCGTGGGCTTCCACTTCCGCATCTTCCCCGGCTCCGTGTCGTCCCCTTCCTAGGCCTCACCGTCGTCCACCGCCGTGGTGCTCTCGGCGCGGCGTGGTCAATGTGGTCAACGACCGACTTCCATCAGAAGAGTATTGTGCATGGAGACGCTGACAGCTGGGTCCACGGCCGCAGCAAGGAAGTGCCTCCTTATTAGGCGCAAAATAATTATTCCTCCACCTGACAGCGGGGACCAACCAGATGGGCCACTGTATTTCGCGAAAAAATGTTTGCCCCTGACTGCTGGGAGCCACCAACTACATCTTCGCACGCAAGGAAGTGCCTGACAGTCGGGACCCACCTGGTCGAAGCGTATGTAGCATTGTCATTCTGGTCGCGAACATGTACGTACATATATACTGGTCGATGTAGAGGTGCGGACGTGTCGTAGTAGAGGCGCGCACGTAGCATGTACACGTACGTACAGTGGCCATGGTGCAAGAAAGAAAATACGGCCACGTATGTGTACATACGGGCGGGGTCTCGAACGCCTACTCGCGCATACGTACGGCCAGGGCTCGTGTTCATGGCTGGGTCGGAACGGAGAAACAGCATAATCGTCGTGTTCATGGGGAGGCAACGGAATGCGTCGTGTTCATGGGGAGGCAACGGAATGCATCGTGTTCATGGGGAGGCAACAGAATCCGTCGTGTTCATCGGGAGGGCTTGGACGGAACAGGCGATGGAAACGAGGCCTGGCATACCGCAGAACGGAGGAAACGGCCTTGTGTTCAACCGGCCACATTCAAAATGGGATCCTGTTGATCGGGAGGGGTCTGGCATACTGCAAAATGGAGGAAACGAACCTCCTACGGTCGAAACGGGGGTCCTGTTGATAGGGAGGGGTGTGGCGTACCGCAAAACGGACGAAACGAACTTGTGTTGGAGCGCTACGGTCGAAACGGGGGTCCTATTTATCGGGAGGGGTGTGGCGTACCACAAAACGGGACTCCACGGGATACTGTTCATCTCCACCGTCGACCCCCTCCAGCCTCCACGAGCTATTGTTCATCCACCGTCAATCTCCTCCAGCCTCCACCTGCGATTGTTCATCCACGGGCTCTTGTTCATCCAGCCTCCACCGCGCGCTACTCCACCGGCCCTCTCCACGGGCTCCTGTTCAACCACCCCTCCACGGGCTACTGTTCATCCTGCCCTCCACCGTATACTGTTCATCCTGCCCTCCACGGGGTGGTCCTGTTCATCCCGCCCTCCACGGGGTCCTGTTCATCCAGCCCCAACCGACTTGATCGATCGGGGTCCTGTTCATCCAGAGGCAACACCATGGGGTCCTGTTCATCCACCCCCACTAGGAACTGTTCATCCAAACCCCCCCCGCAACACTCACTGTTCATCCAGAGGCAGCATCGATCGGCTTCAGTTAGCAGCAGTCGCGAAGGAATCGCTCGATCGGGTTCAGTTAACAGCCATCGATCGATCCTTTGGGTTCAGTGACGCGTAGCCTGTAGTGCAATCGCTCGGGTTCAGTTAGAGCCCAACGCCTCACTCGGGTTCAGTTAGATCCAACGCCTTGCACACACGCGTGTATGTGTACGAGAGAAACATGCATTGCTCGGCCCCCGACCTCCCACCGTAACCGGGAACTCCCCAAAATTTTCCTCCCCCTCACTTCTACCATGGTTTTTCCCATCATGCATGGCCCAAAGAATGTCATGCAGCTACGTCTCCGGCCCGCCCAGGATGAAAAGCCCATTTTCTGTCATGATTTTTTGTCATAGAAGTAGGAGCCCACCACATCTATGATGATACCGGGTTTTGTCACAATTATCATCATAGAAGTGTCATATGTATGACAGAAAAAAATTTCGTTCGGCCCAAAATGTCACGGATGTGTCTTTTTTTTGTAGTGGTCGGAACGGAGAAACAATGTTGTCGTCGTGTTCATGGGGAGCCAACCGGCTGGGTCGGAACGGAATGCGTCGTCGTGTTCATCGCGAGGGCTTGGACAGAACAACCGATGGAAACGAGGCCTGGCGTACCGCAGAACGGAGGAAACTGCCTTGTGTTCGACCGGCCATGTTCGAAACAGGATCCTATTCATCGGGAGGGGTCTGGCGTACTGCAAAACGGAGGGAACGGACCTCCTACGGTTGAAACGGGGGTCCTATTGATCGGGAGGGGTGTGGCATGCCGCAAAACGGAGGAAACAGAATTGTGTTGGAGCACTACGGTCGAAACGGGGGTCCTGTTCATTGGGAGGGGTGTGGCGTACCGCAAAACGGGACTCCACGGGATACTGTTCATCTCCACCGTCGACCCCCTCCAGCCTCCATGGGCTACTGTTCATCCACCGTCGACCTCCTCCACCCTCCACATTTGACTGTTCATCCACGGGCTCCTGTTCATCCAACCTCCACCGCGCCCTACTCCACCGGCTACTGTTAAACCAGCCCTCTCCATGGGCTACTGTTCATCCTGCCCTCCACCATCTACTGTTCATCCTGCCCTCCACGGGGTAGTCCTGTTCATCCTACCCTCCACGGGGTCCTGTTCATCCAGCCCCAACCGGCTCG
The DNA here is from genome assembly GCF_018294505.1 of Triticum aestivum. NCBI lineage: Eukaryota > Viridiplantae > Streptophyta > Magnoliopsida > Poales > Poaceae > Triticum > Triticum aestivum. The sequence continues at coordinate 192,682,533 of NC_057794.1, forward strand.
ATCGATCGGGGTACTTTTCATCCAGAGGCAACACCACGGGGACCTGTTCATCCACCCGCACCGGGAACTGTTCATCCACCCCCCCCCCCGCAACACTCACTGTTCATCCAGAGGCAGCATCGATCGGCTTCGGTTACCAGCAGTAGCGAAGGAATCGCCCTATCAAGTTCAGTTAACAACCATCGATCGATCACTCAGGTTCAGTAACGCGTAGCATGCAGTGCAATCGCTCGGGTTCAGTTAGAGATCAATGCCTCGCTCGGGTCCAATTAGAGCCCAATGCCTCACACACACACACGTACGTACGAGAGAAACGCACATCACTCGGCCCCCGACCACCCACCATAACCGGGGACTCTCCGATATTTTTCGTGCCCTCGCTTCTACCACGGTTTTTTCCGCCATGGACGACCCAAAGAATGTCATGCAGCTGCGTCTCCGGGCCGTCCAGGATGAAAAGCCCATTTTCTGTCATGATCTTTTGTCATAGAAGTAGGACCCAACCACATCTATGATGATACCGTGTTTTGTCATATTTATTGTCATAGAAGTGTCATAAGTATGACAGAAAAAAATCGTTTGGCCCAAAATGTCATGGATGTGTCTTTTTTTGTAGTGACCATTGTGGAGCACTTTGGTGATTATGAAGGGGCCTTCCCAGACAGGGGCGAGCTTGTGTGGACATTGCTGGTCCACTCGGAGAACTAGGTCTCCTTCCTCAAATGCTCGACCCCTGACGTTTCTGGCATGAACACGCCGTAGATCTTGTTGATAGATGGTCGACCGGATCAGCGCCACCTCTCTTTCCTCTTCCAGAAGGTCAACAACATCTTGACGGGCTTGTTCTGCTTCGACTTCTGACAAGAGTTCCACTCGCGGTGCATTATGAAGCAAATCAGTCGGTAGTACGACTTCGGCTCCATAGACCAGGAAGAAGTGAGTCCGAGCAGTCGACCGATTCGGCGTTGTTCTCAGGCCCCACAGTACTGATGGTAACTCATCTACCCAAGCGCCTGCCGCATGCTTGTGATCTCACATCTACCTAGGCTTCAATCGTTGGAGGATCAAACCATTTGCTCTTTCTGCTTGTCCGCTCGACTGCGGGTGAGCGACTGAAGCATAATTGACCCGAGTGCCCTGGGAAGCACAGAAAGCTCTGAATTTATCTGAATCAAAGTTTGATCCATTGTCTGTGATGATTTTGTGCGGGACTCCAAATCTGAATGTTAGCCCAATGACGAAGCTGACGGCAGTGCTCGAATCAAGGCTTTTGATGGGCTTGGCTTCAATCCATTTAGTGAACTTATCGACTGTAACAAGTAGGTGAATGATACCACTTCTGCCAGTCCTCAAGGGTCCAACCATATCCAACCCCCAAACGCCAAATGGCCAGACGAGTGGAATGGTCTTCAGGGCTGAGGCGGGTTTGTGAGACATGTTGGAGTAGAACGGGCAACCTTCACATTTGTCGACTATTTCCTTTGCCATTTCATTTGCTCGTGGACAGCAAAAACCTGCTCGGTATGCTTTGGCCACGATTTTCCGTGAGGACGCACGGTCACCACAGGTCCCCGAGTGGATATCATTGAGGATAATTCGGCCTTCTTCTGGGGTAATGCATCGTTGAGCAACTCCAGTCACACTTTCTCTGTACAGCCGACCGCTTATCACGGTGAAGGCTTTAGATCGACGGACGATCTATCGCGCTTCATCTTCGTCTTCTGGAAGCTCTTTCCTGAGAATATATGCGATGTACGGTACAGTCCAATCAGGAATGACGGCCAAAACATCCATGACTAGGTCAACCACAGCCGGGACTTCAACTTCAGTCGGGTCAGTGGAACTCTTAGGTTGCAGGGGCTCTTCGGTGAAGGGATCTTCCTGGACTAATGGGGTGTGAAGATGCTCTAAGAACACATTGCTGGGAATGGACCCTCACTTAGAACCTATCTTAGCTAGGTCATCTGCTGTCTGGTTCTTCAATCGGGGAATATGGTGGAGCTCTAAACCTTCGAACTTCTTTTCTAACTTTCTAACTGCATTGCAATAGCTAGTCATAGCCGGGCTTCTGATATCCCACTCTTTCATCACTTGATTAACCACCAAATCCAAGTCGCCGAAGACCATTAGGCGAAGGACGCCGAGTAAAATGGCCATTCACAACCCATACAAAAGAGCTTCTTACTCAGCCTCATTGTTGGAGGAATCGAAGTGAATCTGAAAGACATAGCTAAGTTTGTCACCTTGCAGGGATACCAGAACAACTCCAGCACCAAAACCACTCAACATTTTGGACCCATCAAAGAACATAGTCCAATCTTCCGACTAGACTTGAGTCAGTTGTTGCATTTCAATCCACTCGACGAGGAAATATGCTATTGCTTGGGATTTGATTGCTTTCTTTGCCTTAAACTTGATATCCAACGGAAGGAGTTCAATCGCCCACTTTGCCACTCGACAAGTTGCATCTTTGTTGTTCCGAATTTCTGACAATGGAGCGTCGCCGATGACTGTGATGGAGTGATCTAAGAAATAATGTGACACCTTCTTCGCAGTCAAGTAAATTCCATAGACTAACTTTTGGTAAGACGGATACCTCTGCTTGGATGTAGTTAAGACTTCAGAAATATAGTACACTGGGCGCTGAACTTTATGGATTTTACCTTCTTCTTCCCTCTCAACCGTGTGTACTATACTGACAACTTGTCCAGTGGCTGCAATATAAAGCAACAAAGGCTCCTTGCTAACTAGAGCAGCGAGCACCGACTGGGTGGAAAGTAGGGTTTTGAGCTCTGCAAACGCTGCGTCAGCTTCAGGAGTCCAGCCGAACTTATCAGATTTCTTCATTAATCGGTAAAGTGGTAATGCCTTTTTGTCGAGATGAGAGATGAACCGACTGAAGGCGGCCAAACAGCCAGTATGCTTCTGAACGTTGTGTATGCACATGGGGCGCTTTATTCGGAGTATTGCGCCTACTTTCTCTGGGTTCGCGTTGATTCCTCGTTCGGAAACAAGGAAACCGAGTAACTTGCCACATGGAACTCCAAATGTACACTTTGACGGGTTAAGCTTGATATCATATTTTCTTAGATTGGCAAAGGTTTTAGCGAGGTCAGTTAGTAGGTCCGAACCTTTACGTGACTTAACCACGATGTCATCCATGTACGCCTCCACATTCCGACTGATTTGAGTGAGCAGGCACTTCTGTATCATGCGCATGAATGTGGCGCCAGCATTCTTGAGACCAAATGGCATGGTAACATAGCAAAAGCACCTGACTAGGGTGATAAAGGCTGTCTTTATTTAGTCGGGCTCATACAGTCGGATCTGATGATACCCGGAATATGCGCCCAGAAAAGACAGTCGCTCACATCCCGCAGTCAATTCGACTATTTGATTGATGTGGTGTAGAGGAAAATGATCCTTCGGGCATGCCCGATTGATGTGCTTGAAGTCAATGCACGTACTGAGTGAATCATCTTTCTTGGGAACCATGACGACATTAGCGAGCCACTGGGAGTGGTAAATCTCTCGAATGAGCTCGGCTACCAGAAGCCGAGCCACTTGTTCACCAATCGACTTTCACTTTTCCACGGTGGACCGTCGGAGATACTCTTTCACATGTTTAACTTTTGGGTCGACTCGCAAAAAGTGCTCAGCCAGATCCCTCGGTAGACCTGGCATGTCAGAAGGTTTCCATGCAAAGAAGTCCCAGTTCTCACAGAGGAACTGGATGAGCGCTTCTTCCTATTTGCTGTCGAGTGTTGTTGATATGTGAGTCGAAGCAGCATTGGGGTCAGTCGGGTGAATATGAACTGACTTTGTTTCACCAGTCGACTAAAATGCAGACTCTGAAGCAGGCTTCTTAGCTCTCAACAAATCACTCGGATATGATGTCTTCTTGTATTCATCCATTTCAATTGCTGCCATCAGTTCATCGGCAATCTTTGATCCCTTCTGGAAGCACTCTTCTGCTCGCTACCGATTACTAGTGAATGTAATCACGCCTCTACGGCCAGGCATCTTGAGCTTGAGATACACATAACATGGCCGAGCCATGAAACGGGCATACGCAGTCCTGGCCAAGATAGCATGATAGGCACTATGAAAATCCATGACTTCAAACGTCAACCTTTCCTTTCGATAAATCTTTGAATCACCGAAAGCCACATGAAGGGTGATCTGGCCGAGTGAATCTTCCTTCTTCCTTGGTATAACTCCGTGAAACCGCATGTTACTCTCACTGAGCTTGGACATCGGAATGCCCATCCCACGGAGGGTCTCATCATACAAGATGTTCAATCCACTACCACCATCCATCAAAACTTTGGTCAATCGGGTGTCTCCAACGCTTGGGTTGACCACCAACGCTTGCCTCCTAGGGGTGGCAACATGCAGCGGGTGATCTGACTGGTCGAATGTAATGGGGGTTGAGGGAGTCCTGGATTAGGGGGTGTCCGGATAGCTGGACTATACCTCCGGACGAACTCCTGGACTATGAAGATACAAGATTGAAGACTTCGTCCCATGTCCGGAAGGGACTTTCCTTGGCGTGCAAGGCAAGCTTGGCGATACGGATATGTAGATCTTCTACCATTGTAACCGACTCTGTGTAACCCTAGCCCTCTCCGGTGTCTATATAAACCGGAGAGTTTTAGTCCGTAGGACGAACAACAATCATACCATAGGCTAGCTTCTAGGGTTTATCCTCCTTGATCTCATGGTAGATCTACTCTTGTACTACCCATATCATCAATATTAATCAAGCAGGATGTAGGGTTTTACCTCCATCAAGAGGGCCCGAACCTGGGTAAAACATCGTGTCCCCTGCCTCCTGTTACCATCCGACCTAGACGCACAGTTCGGGACCCCCTACCCGAGATCCGCCAGTTTTGACACCAACAGGGGTCTTTGACCACTTCAGATACATCGGTGTTGCCGGAGCAACCATGTTCACTTCTCTGTTGATGACTTTCAGTCGACTTTTGCTTTGAACATCAGCAAAAATTACCAAAGTGGAATTAATATTCGGAAAACCATCATGATCCTCTTCTTTGTCCTCGTCTTTATCAGACTCTTTTTCCTTCTCACTGGGTTTCTTTTCCCTGAACTATTGTATAAGGACTCGGCACTGCCAAGTGGTATGCTTAGGATAGATGAGATTTCCCTCTTCATACTTCTTGATGTGAATGTGACATTGTAAATCCAACACATTGTTACCAACTGCATCTTTCACCTTCTTAGGAGTCCAGGGCTCTTTACGCTTTCCTTTAGCCTTTGCTTGGGTTGCCACTACAACCTCCCCAGGTGCTGCAAGCTCCGCTTTGCGCTTCTGCTTCCGATTGGAATTTTCTCCTCCGGTGTCCTGGCCGACCGGTTTACTCTTGCCACTGCGGAGTCGGTCTTCTACTTCGCCGTTAGCGTACCGAGTGGCTATCTCCATCATTCAAGTCAGAGACATGTCTCCTGTCCGACCGAATTTTAGGTTGAGCTCCCAGTACTGAACGCCCTCCTTGAAGGCGCACACTGCTTGATGAGGAGACACATTCTCTACAGTGTGGTGTAAAGTGGTCCAGCTCTGGATGTAATCCCTCAAAGTTTCATTCGGATTTTGCACGTAGTGCTGCAATTCAGTCAATCCTGCTGGCCGTTTGCATGTGCCCTCAAACGTTCTAACAAACACTCAGGCCAACTCTTCTCAGCTGAAAATACTGCCTGGAGCCAACTGATTCAACCAGGCTCTAGCTGACCCTTCGAGCATCAGGGGAAGATGCTTCATGGCAACTTAATCATTTCCTCTGCCGATCTGCACAGCCACTCAGTAATCTTCAAGCCAAGTGTTAGGCTTTGATTCTCCAGTGAACTTACTGACCCCAGTTGCCAACCTGAAGTTGGGAGGGATCTCTGTAGCTCTGATGGCTCTGCTAAAACACTAGGGACCAAAAACGTGGACCCTGTTTATAGTCGGGCGATCTCTGTCCTACCCTTCTCTCTGTGCTCGGTTCCTGTCCACTAGACCTGGCACCAAAATTGACCTTGCGTCAAACCATGGCTCTCTTGGGTCGACCGTCCTTCTCTGCTCTTTGTTGTACGGGTGCCTATCATCATAACGCCGTGGTACGTATTATTCGCCCCTCGGAGGGGGTGTAGGCACTCGACGGCAGTCATCGCGGTCAAGTCGACGATCTTGTTGCTCATCATTCCGACCCAAATACTGCCCTTAGCGATGCCCACGTCCCTCACACCGCGGGGGAGATCTTGGGATGTGGGCCGACTGGACGGTATCAACCACCACAGATCTGCTATGAATCATGTTGCGCGACTGGGAAACTGTTGTGTTCTGCTCTCCTGCTGCTCGGAGCAACACCCTGATCTGCATTAAACCTCTTCCAGCTTCCGACTGGGACGGCTGAATGGATTCTGCTGTAGGAGCCACAAGAGTAAGATTCTTAATCGGTATACCTGTGGTTCTGGTGGAAATAATTGCCGCTGTCATCGACTGGACTCAGGGATTTGCCACTGAGCATGCTCGTCGAGTGAACACTAAAGATTCTCCAGTCGAGTGCGCTCAGCCAAAGTCGCTAAACGCACTTCCTCAAAGGCCTGAGCCTCAGAGGTCTCTCCAACAACGGGCGTGTGCAGGGCCTCGATATTGTGGTGGTGAAGTTCTTCCCTCTGCTGAGAAGAGAGAGTTTTGGGATGATACTCTTCATGAATATGTGACGGCTTGCCGTCGCCCTCATTGCTGCCGTTGCCACGCATGCAAGGCGGGCTGCGGGGCGTGTCGACCATCAGGACTTCTGCCGTGGGGTAGCTGCTCTTGCACTTGGATGAGGTCTCGACGGATCCAGTCTAACAGGCTGTAGAGAAATTTGTTGGGCTCAATTGCCATGACTTGAGGGGTGGCCGACTGACGTGCCACCGCATGCTTCACCCACCGCTAAATCCGCGACCGACCGGATCGCTTCCAACGGCGTATAGTGGGGAGCAAGGGTACCGCGGGAGCCGGCCGATACTGGGTCGACGGCTGCCACAGCTGGACACCGCAAACGCACACACGAAAGTGCGTTGCTCCACGGACAAGGAGCACCTCGCCGTCGAGAGGAGCTTCCTGAAGCCAGGCGGAGTCGTCGGCGATGAAGACGAGCGCGCCGAGACGGATCTCGCAGCCCTCAGCCAGACCTCCGCCGGAAACCATGATGAAAAGAGTCGGAGAAAATTGCAATCTCACTGGAAAGTCGCTAAGACACCTGCCCCAAGGTGGGCGCCAACTGTCGTGGTTCTAAGTCTGACAATAAAGTACGGGGGGTAGGTATGTAGAGGCAAGATCCTAGCTATGGTGAGATTGTGCACGCGGGATGTATGAGTTCAGGCCCATCGCGGAGGAAGTAACAACTCTACGTCTCGGTGCCCGGAGGCTCGGTCGATTGGAATATGCGTGAAGTTACAGGGGCTGCAAACCCTTGTGCCAGAGGAGGGCGGTGTCTTATATAGAGTGCGTCAGACCCCTCCAGCCCTTAATTACACATGGTTTAAGGTACATAAAGATGGGCATTACTGATAACGCCAGCAATAAAGATACATGAATGACTATTAAGTCTATAAGGTAACACCGGACCGTTGCCGTACAAAGTGACCTTAGATCTTCTAGCTGTCGAGTGATTCTTGTCGAGGTCGAGTGAGTACTCCTTGGTCGAGTGAACTTGAATCTTCCGAGTGGAGTGTTTATGGTCGAATGAATGCTGGTATTCCTCAAATGCTTACGACTTTAGGCCAATGTCCTTGGGGAGGATGTCTAGGTAAAGCCTATGACCCTACCCTAGGTACATGTCTTCGTCACCTTCATCTCGCAATGTGGTTAATAAACAGGATATTCACTTTAGTGCCATGGAAAAGCATGAGCATAACCTTCTATCCTATTCTCCAAGATGGATGGGCCTTCATTATTTGAGACAACCCATGAATAAGTATCTTTTGATCTCCAAGGGAAATGGGGTAGGTCGACATAAACATCATGTAGTGACCAAGCACAAGTCTGACCCGACCATGGTCAGGCATCTGTATAGGAACAATAGAACTAGGCAGTTTCTATTTCAAGAAGATCCCAACTCTAAAACTATGTATAAGCAAGAGTTTATGAACAACATATATAATCAAAAACAACTTGTACAATAAGTTTCTCGATAGAGTTGGACCTGTTTAACATGGGCAATAGTGGCACACATATCCCACGTGGCCTTCCACGATTGAAATGCCCCACAAGGACCTCAAGACGATCAATAAAGTGTAGGAACTGGTGGATGTCGTCCCAGTCAACTTCATGGCCATCAGTAACAGTCGAGTTCTTATAGAATAACAAATGAGTAGCATGCTTAACATGGAAATGACCTACACGTGCCACCAATTATAAGAAATAATAGTTAGAAGTAGCATCTTCATGAGAGAAGGGAATCACAAATCGTTGCTACTTCTAAAGTTAAATTGTGATTAGTTAGACAGAGTAGGCGGATTAAGAAGTAATCGAGGCAACATGAAAGAAGTAGATACAAAACTAACATGGATGAACTATTGGAATGACGTCGGGCTGGAAGATCATAGTGAAGATGAGACCAGGTTCTGCTATTTCCATCAACATTCGTGTGCCAACTTTCATTCCGTGACACTTGAGAAAGTTTATCCAAGTTGGTCAAAAGGCAGGGATCTTCTTGGTTCCTGAACCCAACTCGGAACTTATATCCATGGCTTGTCTTCAATGTGACCATCAAACTGGTGTATTCAGTTAAGGCAAGGCCGGCCATCTTGAGTACATGTGTTCTGCCAGAGCAAGGAATGCACTGCAGGGAAAAAATATGAGAACACATGTGTTCGCTATCCAAATCTAGAAATAATTTCCTCTTTCACGTCAGTGTTGACCATGGTACAATTACCTTTTATCCGAATATAGCAATCCAAATTTCCAAATTAGTCAACCGCATGTTCAAACCCTACAAAAAATGTTCAAAACCCCACCCTCCCGGATAGAAAAGAGGATTCTAGGAACATACTATGCGCGTTTTAAAATCCCGTGTTAGGATGAGAAGGAACAAGTGTGGCGTCTCGTCGAGGGCGCAGAAAACTATAGGGTCCTCGCACTTTGGGCATTGCAAATGAAACACAGTAGATTCAGTAGGAAGAAAAATGCATCAACGGCAGCAGCTGCCATCCTAGGAATACCCGCGACCAAGGGACTAGGATTTATCAGGGATGGATGAAGAATTCATACCTGATTCTCCGTGAAAAAACCCTACGCAATCACTGAGAGGGGGTTTTCTCTGAACAAGCAGATGAGGTAGAAGTGGATTCAGGTCCAGTGAAATATTGCTGCTTCATCCATCCAGCTTACTACTACTGTTGGAAATGTGGGATTTTTTGTGATTTGACGTCTCATTGGGCATTACTGCGGCGTTACGACCGGCGGGAGTCTACCTGTAGTTGGGCACTCTAATTTGGTGCATGCTTCTTGGACCCCGTTGCCGGATGCCCCGCATATCAGCAAAAGGAAATAGAAAGGCAGGAATAACTAGTTACACATAAATATATTTTTGATGGAGATACTCCCTATGTAAATAAATATAAAAATATTTTGTATCACAACTTTATATATAGGAAAGATCAAGGGGAATATATATAACATAATATGGGGGTTCAGTTTTTTAGGCAATATGGGGGTTTAGATGAGAATATAATACTCAGATAGTCTGACGGTTCTGGACTTTGGGCCACAGGCCGATGGCCTGCGTGTTTGGGGGCCCATGTGTTCAAACTCAGTGTATTTCATATTGCAAGCGATCGGTACGGCGCTGGTTTTAGATGCTGTCACAAGGTGAATACAGAAAATTAAATAAAGCATGGCAGTTGTTAGAATGAAATCGAATGACAGTTCCTAACCAGCAATCAGAGTTGCAATTCTTTCACAATATCCTATGTGATAAATAATATTGTCATACTACTTACACACACATGACACTTGTTTCACCATGCCATTATATTACATCAAAAGCTCTCGAAGGATAGATCAGTTCGGCAGTTGCGTGCTACTACTAAAGAATTTCAAAGTTTATTAGGACCAGCTCTCCTTGCCGAGAAAGTTCAATTTTGACATTATCACCAACCGCAAGATTTGATAGAGTTTTGAACCTTGACCATCCTTTAGCATCAATAATCATGCGACCAGCCTTTGTACTTACGGTATATTGAGCAGGTTCATTCACACCAAGGCTGCACATGGTAAAAGAAACTTGGCCACGGTCGCTCGGATTATTGAACGATTCCCTCGTTGCTCTAGGAATTATCTGTTTGCAAACAAGAAGACATACACAAACACTTAGATCAACATAGTGAATCCTCATGTTCAGTAAAAAAACATAGTGAATCATGTGAAACAACATGGAAAGAAAAAAGAACAAAGCACTTGGGCTGCCAATGCTTACCAAGAAGGTAGAGATGTTGGTTTTTGCAAGGACTTTAGTATATGTAGTGCGAACTGCGGCCTACTCTGTTGCCGGTGCAAGTGTTGGTTTCATTGTTTCACGTGCCGGAGAAGATGTAAGTGAAACTTCAAGTGTTGGTGTCGGTGCCAGAGCCGTTGCTGGTGCCCGTGCTAGTGAGACTGGTAGTGCCGCTGCTACTGCTGGAGATGGTGCCCCTTGTGGATTTGGTGCCAGTGTTGGAGCAGGTGCCCATGTCGGTGCCCGATCCTCCGGTAGATCAACCTGATCTGCTAACGCGGCCGGTGTCCAAACCTCTAGTGGATTAGACTGAGCTACTGGCACTATTAGTGCTAGAGCCAGTGCCGACGGAGCAGGTGTCTGTGCTCAATCCGATGCTGAAGGTGGTACCGATGTGCAAGGCAGCAGCGATCGTCTCTAGTCTGCTATGATTTCATACATCAGCTCTCTAACTTCACTAGGCTGCATGACCTTGATCCAGTCTTTTTCTTCACTTGTTTTAAATGTGAGAAGGACTAATTGTGGCGTGTTTGTTAAAGCAAACTGCAGTTCATCATAGGGCTTTAGATTGTACCCAGACAACAAACTGATCCAATTGTGTCCAGTAGTATAAGTGATGGACAATGCCTTCGTTACTGACACAACGTAAGAAGTGAAACCTGCAAAAATAACCATCATAGAGCAAACCAAACGGTTTATTCTGTAGGGAATGTGACATGGCAAAACCTGCATCGTAAAATTGCAGCAAAAGTAAGAAAACATGATAGTAAATCAATAAGATATAGACAGTAAACCAATAAGATTTACTTGTAGTGACATGAGTGAATCCTTACCAGGAAATCACTATGTTCAAGTTCTGAATTGAAGTTTGATTGTCCAATTACGGGTGGCATGCAGGGCCCCCGCTTACTCCCACAAGCAAGACAGTCCAAAGGCCATGGCAACTCGTATTGAGCGAACATCCAAGGGACTGGAAATCCTGGTGGGTGCGATAAACCCTGCAATGCATACAAATATTGGAGTGTTACAATAATTGATAAACTGTCCCCACAAAAAAGATGATCTAGATACTTGAAAATATATAGACTAAATTGAGTGGACAAACATTAACATAGATTGTTCTCAGGACTCACCACACAACAAAAGCAGCAGTACTAAACAATACAACAATAGAAGTTACTACAGATGAGCAAAGTCGCACTAATTAAACTCTATAGACTATTACTTGCCACCGATACGTCTATGTCTATCGCGGGATGTCCGTGGCCACCTATGGGACCGGGTGGCCTCTTGTTGGTTCGGCAGGGGGACAGCGTGTTGCACAAATAGCATACCAGCGTACGGCAGCGCGACAGAGAGCACACAAGCAATTTACCCAAGTTCGGGCCGCCGCGAGGCGTAAGACCCTACTCCTGCTTTGGTGGATTAATGGTGGAATAAACGTGGTGGTGTGTAGTACACTTGCCTGGCAGGGCTTGCCTCAGGGCCGCAATGACTACACGCATATGGTCGCTTGGGTTTGTCAACTTTCCAACCTTCTAAGCCCCCAACGTGTGCCATGGGTATCCTTTTATAGATTAAGGAGTCATGTAACATCCCCATTTTCAATTTGGATGTTAATCATTAGGACATCATATGCATACATGCCCTTTGCATTTTTATTTGGTTTTATTTGAACAATTTGATCCTAAAGACCTTAAGCAACTCAAGGACCACCTGAGAGAGTTGGAGGTTTTCATAAAATCCAATTTTTGAATTTTTCAAAATTTGGCAAGTTGGATCAAGATGATTTTTATTTGGAATTATTTTTACAATTATTTCAAAATAAATAAAATAATGAGAGAAGATAATATGACTTCTTCAAAACATAGGAAATAATGGAAATTTAATTTTAAATAAAAATATGTTTTTTATTTGAGATTTTATTCGGTTAAATTAGGGAAAAATGCATTTCTAATAATTGTATCTTAGCCCAAAAAAATATTCACGTGGTCCTAAATATTATGAGAGGACTGTGAAAATTATTTCTAGAAATTTTAGGATTTTTCTTTATTTTTTTTATGGATTTTTCCGTTTGGCAAAATTATTATTTTTCACAAAAATAGTTTTGGACCGAACTAGGCCAACGGCCCAGACGGCCCACACGCACCGCCGCCTTCCCGAGACGTGGGCGGTCCGGACTCGCCGGAGTCCGGCGCCACCCCGCCGCCCATGCCGACCCCCTCCCCAAGTCGGCCTCGCCCCTCTCCTTATAAGCCGGAGGCCCACCGCCCTCTCCTCCTCAACTAGCCACCGCCGTCGCCGCAAGACAACACCGCCGCAACCTCGCCGCCTTCTCCTCGCTACCACCGCCACCGTGCCGCACCACTCCACCGCGCCACCTATGCACTCCACTGCTGATGTCGCGCTGTTCTACCACGCCATCCCGTGCCACGCCGTCGCCCGCCACTGCCGCCGTCGACGCCGCCTAAGGCTGCTGCCACCGCTCGCCAGAGCGAGACGCCACCACCGCCGGTTTTTCCGCCCCGAACCACCCCGAGCCGGTATAAAACCGAACCACACACCGGGTTTATTTCGATTTATTGGTTTAGATCAGTTTTATTTTTAGGGTTCGCTAATTAGCGAACGTTCACCCGATCTTCTCTGTTAGCAAACGGATTCGTTCATTAGATTCTTTTAACGAACATTCGTTCATTAGGTTTTTCTTTTTAGTTTTATTTTCGGACAGGGACCTATCCATAATTACTTTTATCGCAGATTAATCCCTGAACTTCAAACCCTCGTTACATTTTGCTAGTTTATCCAAATCCAGTGAAACCAATGCCAAAATCTTCATCTTGTTCCGCTCTTTCCAAATAATCAACTTGAACATGATTTTGAAAATTTAAAATTTGGTTTCAATCATATGTGAATTTGAACTTCGTTTGATCGTAGTTTGAGTTTCCTAACTCCGATTTGATTGATTCTTTTTGCAAATCGAAGCTCTTCACTTGAACTTTCAGTTCAGATCTTTTCTCTTGGTTTTACCTTTGCATCTTATGTTTGATTGCTTATGTAATCTATTGTTCGTTCACGATAGAGTGTCTGGAGTGCGAGGCTTGCTACTACGAATCTCTAGGGTTTTTCGATCGTTGGCAAGTCAAGTAACACTTTGATCATACCCCTTCATTACCCAATTTTATGCATTAGTTTCACCCCTCAAACATTGCATGATTAGGATTTGATTAACATGTGGGTATTGGGAAGTAGTTGATGAGGTAGTACCTATTGTCTTATATCAAACCCTGGGTATTTTTCTACGCTATGCTTATACTGCTATGCTATGCTCGTAGACGCGGATTGGTTGTGAGATTCATGAAAGATGTGAGAGTTATTATTAACTAAGGGAAACTTAAGGTGGCTACTTTAATACACATCTCGATGGACTGGTTGTGGGCACCTAGGGAATCCAGTGTTGTCCTAGGATATCCCGGGGTACCCATGTGATCATCCTATGGTTCGCCACCCAGGCTCAAAGGGATCATAAGATTATTCATGCTAGAAACTTCCGTGTGCGGCCACAAGCCATTATGGGCTCTAGCAGAGTTGAGTAAGTTGTGGGAATCCTTTCCACGATGGGCTAGCAGATGTAGGGGATTGTAGGTGTACCGGCCTATCTATTGGTTAAGGGGACCTCTTCGGAAAGACTGTGTCTCGGTCATTCGTTTCTCAAACGCCATGTAGTGCAAGAAATACAACGGAGGAGATTGAGTCTTGTGGGAAAAGTGTGCAAACCTCTATAGAGTGTACAAACTAATCATGGTTAGCCGTGTCCCCGGTTATGGACATCTTGAGTATCTGGTACTTGAATTATTATGTTGATCTCATCACTTTGCTTAATTAATTTGTCGGGTTATAAATTTTAATTTTTGGATTAAGTTGGGATTACCTTCTCAATGTTTTCAAAAAACTTTGTAGTTAAATAAAATATATTCCTTTGTTGTAGGGAAAAACTAGCTTTATGCAAATGATAACCATAGAGCCTCCACCAGCCATATATGCATGTAGTGATAGCTGTTACTTTGTTCAGTGCTCTGTAGTGTTATCTTGCCATCATATTCCATGTGCTGACCTACACAGGCTGCAACGTGTTATGTTGCAGAATTTTCTGACGAGGAGTAAGGTGTGCTAGGTCGTTGTCATTCACTCAGTTTTGCTGTGGAGTTGGATGGAGTCATTTACCCTCGAAGCTTCCGTGGTTATCTTATTTAGATGTCCTTCAACCATATTATTGTAATAAGTACTCTTTTTGAGACACTCGATGTAATAAGTGTGTGATTGAACTCTGCAATAAATCCTCGAGTATTGTGTGTGTTAGCAATACCGATCCAGGGATGACACTTAAGCACAAAGACTTGACCGTCTAAGGTCTGGTCAATACAAGATGGTATCAAAGCACATGCTGACTGTAGGACGCGACCACTAGGACAAGCCACATGATACTCTTCTCTACTCATTTTTGACTCTTCTCCATTTCTACTCTGTAGATGGCAGACCCAGGGAACAAGTTCACTCAACTGGATAACAACACCCCTTTCGGACGACACTTGAAGGAAGTCACTAGGTACCTGAGCATCGGAATACCAAGTTTCACTGGGACCTATACCGCCACTTTACCAGAAGAAAAGCGTTGGATGATTCGAGTTCATATTCTAGGAAGGACATTCATGCCAGTTACTTGGCTAATAGAGTTTTCCTTTGATGCACCAACCTGGAGTCTAGGAAAGAGCATGGCCGCCCACATCGCCATCGGACACATCGGCGAGGTATACAACAAGGATCTTAAGGACACCATCTACCATATATGTGGACGCCGAGATGAGCAATGGGAGATGATTCGCACCAGGAGGGATAAATCCATTGTATCCTACATCTAGGAGTTAAATTAGCACAGTCGTTGTTAGGAGAACCAGATGTGCGCCAGTATGATAGACATGAAGAAGGTGATGACCAGGAACATGGAGCTAGAAGAGGAACTCAAGTCTAAATGCGATAGATATGAAGAAGAAATTGCAGTACTACTGGAAAAGAATGAAGACCTGAAGAAGAAGCTAGCAATATTCATGGGAGATCCCAAACCTGAAAAGGACATCCGTTCTGAAGACTACATCATACTCGACGACACCGACTCCTACCCCGACAGCGATGATGACTATGAAGATGAAGCTGGAGCGGATTTCATGGAGTCATCCACCAATCAAAATTTCTAGATGACCACCATATTACCATTAGTTTTCTCACAAATATATAGTAATAGTCCGAGCATTTTGTAATGATAGTTTAGATCGATTGTATGATCTTGCTTGAATTGAGTGGTGTGAATTGAATGTGTTTGTCTCATGTGCATATGGGTAGTGATTTCTCTTTAGACCTCACTCTATTCTGTTCTCACCCCTCTCAACCTATCAGATGCCTCCGAGACGTGACCCCGGATTTGTCTTCCCACCGGAGCTCACCCAGTTGATCCAACATCAGATTGCCTTGATGCAGTTGCTAGTCTAGAACCAAGGCAACAACAATAACAACAACCGACTGCCACCACCCCTAGTTGACAACTTAGCCTATTTTCTAAGGTTGAATCCGCCGGTGTTCTCTAGTAGCACTGAGCCGATCGTTGCTGATGACTGGCTCCACAGGATTGGAAGGGAGGTGACCATCACAGGTTGCATAGATGCTGAGAAGGTGTGCTTTGCCGCACATCAACTAGATGGACCCTCAGCCTCATGGTGGGAGAATTACACAACCACTTTCCTCGTGGCCAATGTCACTTGGGATTAGTTTCAGCAAGCATTCCGCACTGCACATGTCTCAACCGGAGCGATGAGCATGAGGAAGTGTGAGTTTCCCATGTTATGCCAGGGAAATCGTACTGTGGGGCAGTACATGGATGAGTTCAGCAAGTTAGCTCGCTATGCCCTAGATGATGTGGCCACAGATGCCACAAAGCAGGAGAAGTTTATGGAGGAGATGAACGATGAGTTGATTATGCAGTTGATGGTGGCAACATTCTCCAACTACTAGGATTTGGTAGATAGGGCTCTCATGATTAAAGGCAAGCAGCAGTATATTGATAACCGCAAACGGAAGTATGGATAGGGGAAGTACAACTCTGGAGCTCAATAGAAGCCTCGTTTTACCCAGAACATGGGAGGTCATACCTATCATAACCATGGAGGCCATACCCACAATGGAGGAAGTTCACATAACCACAGTGGCCCTAAGAATGGAAATGGGAATGGAGGAAGCAACAACCAGAACCGTTCCAACCCAACAACACCCACTAAGAAGGATCTAAGTCATGTCACCTATTACAAGTGCGGGAAGACTGGACACTACGCCAATGACTGTTTTGAGTTGAAGAATGGCAACAGAAATGGATGTTCTGGGAAGAAGCCAAACCCTTTCACTAGAGGACATGTGAACCATCTTAATGTGGAGGAAGTTGAAGAGCAGCCGGATGCAGTTATCGGTAATTTTTTTATTAAGTCATTTACTGCTATTGTTCTTTTTGACATTGGTGCATCACATTCATACATATCAAGGGGATTTTCGGATAAGTTTAAGTTGCCCACCATAGCCCTTAACACACCTATGTTAGTAAGCTCACCTGGAGTGGATTATATGGCAAGTAGAGGATGTTTTCAGATGCCATTGACCATAGGTAGGCATGTTTTCCCCTCAGACCTAATAATTTTGGAGTCCCAAGGATTGGATGTGATACTAGGCATGGATTGGCTATCGATGTATGGAGGAAATATCGATTGTGCTAGCAAGTCAATTCTCCTCACCACCCCAGAGGGTAAAGGGATCAAGTATGTGTTTAGGCATGCGCCAAGGAGGACCCAAGTAAATTCACTCTCGGGAGTTGTTCAGGAGGAAGCACCTGTTGTGAAGGATTATCCCGATGTGTTCCCAGAGGAATTACCAGGCATGCCACCAGATCGAGATATAGAATTTTCGATAGAGTTCTTACCAGGCACCGGACCAATATCGCAGCTACCGTATCGGATGCCCGCAAATGATCTTGAGGAAATTAAGAAGCAGATTAAGGAGTTATTAGATAAAGGTTACATTCGACCAAGTTCATCACCGTGTGGAGCCCCAGTGCTCTTAGTTATAAGAAGGATGGATCTTTGAGAATGGTTGTTGATTATCGTGCATTGAATGAAGTGACGATCAAGAACAAGTACCCACTACCGATGATCAATGATTTGTTTGACCAACTGCAGGGAGCTAAAGTATTCTCCAATATCTATCTTCGATTAGGATACCACCAACTGAAGATCTAAGATCAGGATATACCCAAGACAGCTTTTACCACAAGGTATGGGCTATATGAGTACACGGTCATGTCTTTGGATTGACTAACACCCCTGACTATTTTATGAGTATGATGAATAAGGTGTTCATGGAGTTCTTGGAGAAGTTTGTTGTGGTGTTCATTGATGATATATTGGTGTACTCAAAGAATGAAGAGGAACACAAGGAACATTTGCGATTAGTTCTCGAGAAACTCAGAGAACATCAACTATACGCCAAGTTCAGCAAATGTGAGTTTTCGTTGAAGGAAGTTGGATTTCTTGGACATGTTATATTAGGAGAAGGTATAGCAGTAGACCCTACCAAGGTTCAGTCTGTCACTGAGTGGTTGGCACCCACCTCTGTTGGAGAGATACACAGTTTTCTTGGACTTGCAGGATATTACCGGGGATTCATTAAGAATTTTTCTTTTCATGCAGAAGGAATTGAATCTCAGGCAAAGGAGATGGTTGGAGCTCATAAAGGATTATGACATGAAGTTACACTATCATCCAGGAAAGGCCAATGTTGTAGAAGACGCTTTAAGCCACAAGAGTTATGTAAATACTCTAGTAACCGGAGGTTTACTCTAGGAGTTAACAGACGATCTCAGAGGACTACAGATGGAGATAGTTCCGAGAGATTTTTTGGCAACTTTGGAAGTTCAATCCACATTATTGGGAAAGATTCTAGAAGATAGAAGATTGATAACGAGATTGCTGAGATAAAGGAGAAGATGAGTAAAAGAAAATCCATGGGTTTTCATGAGGACGAGCACGAAACTTTATGGTTTGAGGATCGTATTTATGTGCCCAATGATGCAGGGATTAGTAAGTTAATACTTTAGGAGGCTCACGAATCCCCATACTCGATTCACCCCAGAACACTAAGATGTATTTGGACTTGAAGGAACGTTTCTAGTGGACAAGTATGAAGAAGGACGTTGCCGTGTATGTAGCAGTATGTGATGTATGTCAGAGAGTTAAGGCAGAACACCAGAAGCCAGCAGGATTACTACAGCCTATGCCGATACCCGAATGGAAGTGGGATAAACTTGGCATGGATTTTATCACCGAACTACCTAGGACCCGATCAGGATATGACTCCATTTGGGTAGTAGTTGATCGCTTGACCAAAGTGGCTCACTTTATCCCCGTGAAAACCACCTATACGAGTGCGAAGTTGGCCAAGATATATATGAACAGGATCGTATCAGACAGAGGAACACAGTTTACCTTGAAGTTTTGGAATCAGTTACACCAGACTTTGGGTACCAGGCTAGAGCTCAGTATAGCCTTTCATCCATAGACATATGGATAGACCGAGAGAGTTAATTAGATTCTCGAGGACATGTTGAGAGCTTGTGCGCTAGACTATGGGTCTAGTTGGGACGATAATTTGCCTTACGCAGAGTTCTCATACAACAATAGTTACCAGGCTAGTTTGAAAATGGCCCCTTTTGAAGCCTTGTATGGAAGGTGCAGGACACCTTTGATGTGGGATGAAGTTGGAGACCGTCACCTATTCGGACCAGATTTAATCAAGGAGTCTGAAGAGAAGGACAAGTTGATTCAAGATAGACTGATGGTAGCTCAGTCCAGACAGAAGAGTTATGCTGACACTAACCGCAAGAAGGTAGTCTACGAAATCGGAGACAGAGCATATCTTCGTGTGTCACCAGTGCGAGGAGTTAAACGATTTGGAGTCAAAGGAAAGTTAGCCCCAAGATTTGTAGGACCATACCGAGTTTTGGAACGTATGGGAGAAGTGGCTTACAAATTGGAATTACCCGAAGGTTTGTCAGGAGTTCATGATGTGTTTCACGTTTCCCAGTTGAAGAAGTGCCATGCAGAGATGGCCGATATTCCTCTGAGAGATATAGTGCCCCTGGAAGCAATTCAGTTGGCGAGACCCGTCAAGATTCTCGAGATTGCCAGTCGAGTTACACGTAGAAAGGTCATCAAATTTTGTAAAGTTTAGTGGAGCCACCATACTGAGGGAGAAGCCACCTAGGAGCGAGAAGAAGACCTACGGAAAGACCACCCACACCTATTTGCTAGCCAACCCGAATCTCGAGGGCAAGATTCATCTTAAGGGGGGTAGGTTTGTATCATCCCAATTTTCAATTTGGATGTTAATCATTAGGACATCATATGCATCCATGCTCTTTGCATTTTTATTTGGTTTTATTTGAACAATTTGATCCTAAAGACCTTAAGCAACTCAAGGACCACCTGAGAGAGTTGGAGGTTTTCATAAAATCCATTTTTTGAATTTTTCAAAATTTGGCAAGTTGGATCAAGGTGATTTTTATTTGAAATTATTTTCCAATTATTTCAGAATAAATGAAATAATGAGAGAAGATAATATGACTTCTTCAAAACAGAGGAAATAATGGAAATTTAATATTAAATAAAAATATATTTTATTTAATTTTTATTTCAAATTTTATTCACTTAAATTAGGGAAAATTGCATTTTTAAAAATTGCATCTTAGCCCCAAAAAATGTTCACGTGGTCCTAAATATTAGGAGAGGACCGCGAAAACTATTTATGGAAATGTTACGGTTTTTATTTATTTTTTTTTTGGATTTTTCCGTTCGCGGAAATTATTTAAAAAAAAATTGGACCGAACTCGGCCAAAGGCCCAACCGCCCACGCGCGCCGCCGCCTTCTAGAGCCGTGGCCGATCCGGACTCGCCAGAGTCCGACACCACCCCGCCGCCCGCGCTGACCCCCTCCCCAACTCGGCCCCACCCCCCTCCTTATAAGCCGGAGCCCCACCGCCCTCTTATCCTCAACCAACTGCCGCCGTCGCGCAAGCCACCGCCGCCGCTTTGCGCCACCGCCATCGCAAGCCCGCCACCCTCTCCTCGCTTCCACCGCTGCCGTGCCGCCTCGCCCCGCGCCACTTCCCTGCCGACGCTGCTCGCCACCATCGTCGCCGACACCACCTAACGCCGCTGCCGCAGCTCGCCGGAGCGAGACGCTGCCACCACCAGTTTTTCCACCCCAAACCACCCCGAGCCGGTATAAAACCGAACCGCTCGCCTAGTTTTTTTGGTTTATTCGTTTATATCAGTTTTATTTTTAGGTTTCGCTAATTAGCGAACGTTCACCCGATCTTCTCTATTAACGAACGAATTCATTTGTTAGATTCTGTTAATGACCGTTCGTTCGTTATGTTTTTATTTTTAGTTTTATTTTCGGACAGGGACCTATCCGTAATTACTTTTATCGCTGATTAGTCCCTTAACTTCAAACCCTCATTACTTTTTGCTCGTTTATCCAAATCCAGTGAAAAAAACTCCAAAATCTTCGTCTTGTTCCCCTTTGTCCAGATAATCAACTTCAACATGATTTTGAAAACTTAAAATTTGGTTTCAAGCAGATTTGAATTTGAACTTCTTTTGATCGTAGTTTGAGTTTCGAAACCCAGGTTTGATTGATTCTTTTTGCAAATCGAAGCTCTTCACTTGAACTTTTAGTTCAGATATTTTCTGTTGGTTTTCCCTTTGCATCTTATGTTTGAGTGCTTATCTATGCTATTATTTGTTCACGATAGAGTTTTCGGAGTTCGAGGCTTGCTACTACGAATCTCTAGGGTTTTCTGATCGTTAGCAAGGCAAGTAACACTTTGATTATATCCCTTTATTACCCAGTTTTTATGCATTAGTTTCAACCCTCAAACATTGCATGAGTAAGATTTGATTAACATGTGGGTATTGGGAAGTAGTTGATGAGGTAGTACCTATTGTCTTATATCAAACCCTAGGTACTTTTCTACGCTATGCTTATAGTGTTATGCTATGCTCATAGACGCGGATTGGTTGTGAGATTCATGAAAGATGTGAGAGTTATTAGTAACTAAGGGAAACTTAAGGTGGCTACTGTAATACACATCTCGATGGACTGGTTGTGGGCACCTGGGGAATCCAGTGTTGTCCTAGGATATCCCGGGGTACCCATGTGATCATCCTATGGTTCGCCACCCAGGCTCAAAGGGATCATAAGATTATTCATGCTAGAAACTTCCGTGTGTGGCCACAAGCCATTATGGGCTCTAGCAGAGTTGAGTAAGTTGTGGGAATCCTTTCCATGATGGGCTAGCAGATGTAGGGGATTGTAGGTGTACCGGCCTATCTATCGGTTAAAACCATTACAGATGGAAAGATTGAATTTTTCTGATCAAATTTCATATATAAATCTTTGCATTTGGAGTTACAGATTAAAAGTTATGAACTTTTGAAGTTTGTAATATTTTCAGGAATTTCTTGTATAAGAATAATTCCAGTAATTCAGTTACTGCGTCAGCATTGCGTCAGGGTGACATCAGTGGTCAACAGGGCCAGTCTAGGTCAAACCTGACCAGTGGGACCCGCGTGACAGTAGTTAATTAACTAACTAATTTTAGTTAGTGCTAATCAAAGTTAATTAGCAGGGCGGTCCCACGTGTCATAGATTCAGGGGAAGTCAACCTGGGCCCACACGGGGTCAAACAGGGTCAAACTCGCCGGCGTTTAGCTGCCGGCGAGGCCAGATGCAGCGGAGTGATGCGGGTTTCGTGCTCTGGCGACCAAAACGACGGCGGAGAGCATCTACGCGTAGCTGGGAGCAAGTCGCATCGAGTGGTGGAAGTGGGTGGAGCTGGGGTGGCCGGAAACATCGCCGGCGACGACCTTGGCGGTCATTGGAGTTCTGGCGAGGTCGAAACCGAGGCTACGGGGCATGGCGAGGCGCGTGGAGTGGTTCTACGGGCTCCTGCGAGTGTGGTGAGTGCGTTGGTCACAATGGTGTGGCCGGTGGGTGGCTGGAGTCATGTCGGTGACGAGCACGGCGGTGGCGGGTGCTCGGGTGAGCATGGTGCGGTGCACACGTTGCAGGAGGGAGTTAATGGAGAGGGGGAGGAGGTAGCTAGGCTCACGGCGATCACAGTGAGGCAAACGGCGAGGTCGGTGATGAGCTGGTGCTGCGGTGAAGGTGAAGGGGATCTCCGGCGGACGGAGTTGGGGAAGACGGGGTCGGGCGCGACTCCAGAGCGGGCGAGCGCTCGGGGCTCGGTGTAACACCCTCGATGCGACTATAGCTCCCACGTGTCGAGGCACGACTTAGAGACATAATCGCATTGAAGGCATATGTCGCAAGTTAGGCAATCTTCACAACATCCCATGTAATATGATAATAAAAGGGAGATAACATAGTTGGCTTACACTCGCCACGTCAATCAATTACATAAATAACATTACATCATCCAAAACACTCATGGCCAGACTACGGTGCAAAAATAAAAGAGAACCCAACATGCGACACGGTCCCAATCACCCCCAACTGGGCACCACTACTGATCATCGGGAAAGGAAACGTAGTATTGTTGAGAGTCTTCGTCGAACTCCCACTTGAGCTCATACGCGTCTCTTGGGGCGGAATCATCAGGCCCTGCATCTGGTGTAATAGTAATCTGTGAGCCACAGGGACTCAGCAATCTCGCACCCTCGCGATCATGACTATTCAAGCTTATAGGTAAGGTAAAATATGAGTGGAGCTGCAGCAAGCGACTAGCAAGTATGGTGGCTAACTTATTCGCAAAAGAGAGCGAGAAGAGGAGGCAAAGCACGAGCGAGAAGCTAGAGAATAACCTGCGCAAACATTACTCCAACACCGTGTCCACTTCCCGGACTCCGCCGAGAAGAGGCCATCACGGTAACACACTCAGTTGATTCATTTTAACTATTTAAGGTTCAAGTTATCTACAACCGGACATTAATAAATTCCCATCTTCCCATAACCGCGGGCACGACTTTCGAAAGTTCGATCCCTGCAGGGGAGTCCCAACGTAGCCCATGACAAGCTCTCACGGTCAACGAAGGAATAGACCTCCTCCCAAGACGTTCCGATCAGACTCGGTATCTCGGTAACTCAAGACACTTCGACAGGTTAAAACAAGACCAGCAACACCGCCCGAATGTGCCGACAAATCCCGATAGGAGCTGCACATATCTCTTTCTCAGTGCACACTCAGATTGTCCTAGGTACGGGTAGGCCAGCCCAGAGTTGCCCCTGGTGGCCACCGGTAGCTGACAGGTGGACCAACACTCAGAGGAGCACTGGCCCGGGGGGGGGGTTAAAATAAGATGACCCTTGAGTCTGCAGAACCCAAGGGAAGAAAAAGGCTAGGTGGAAAATGGTAAAACCAAGGTTGGGCATTGCTGGAAAAGCTTTAATCAAGGCGAACTATCAAGGGGTTCCCATTATAACCCAACTGCGTAAGGAACGCAAAATCTGGGAACATAACACCGATATGGCGGAAAACTAGGGCGGCAAGAGTGGAACAAAACTCTAGGCAAGAGACTGAGCCTTCCACCCTTTACCAAGTATATAGATGCATTAAGATAACAGAGCAATATAATGATATCCCAACAAGTAAATAAATGTTCCAACAAGGAACGGCCTCCAATCTTCACCTGCAACTAGCAACGCTATAAGAGGGGCTGAGCAAAGCGGTAACATAGCCAATCAACGGTTTGCTAGGACAATGGTGGGTTAGAGGTTTGACATGGCAATTTGGGAGGCTGACAAGCAAGTGGTAGGCATCGTAGCAATGGCATAGCAAAAGAGCGAGCAAACTAGCATAGCAAAGATAGTAGTGATTTCGAGGGTATGATCATCTTGCCTGCACAGTTGTCAGAGTTGACTGGATCCTCACAAGCAAACTCAACGGGCTCCTCGGTAGCGAACTCGTCTCCCGGCTCTACCCAAACAAGACAAACAAGCAACAAGGACACAATCAACCACGTGCAAACTCAATCAACTCGATGCAAAGATGATATGCTATGCGGGATGCGATGCGGGATGCCAAATGCAAGATATGACAGGAAATGCATGAACCTGGCCTCAACTTGGAAATCCAAGTGTGCCACTGGAAAGATGGGTTGAAATCGCTTGAAAACGATATAAAGAACGCCGGAATCGGAGTTACAGTTTGGAAATGGCAAGCGATTCAAAAATGACACCGGTCTGCGATTTACAGCAAGTAGGCATCTAAATGCAATGAGATGAACATGCTACAGCCACCAATCATGACAACAAATACATGGCAGGGATGCACA
Organism: Triticum aestivum; assembly: GCF_018294505.1. NCBI lineage: Eukaryota > Viridiplantae > Streptophyta > Magnoliopsida > Poales > Poaceae > Triticum > Triticum aestivum. The sequence continues at coordinate 192,707,464 of NC_057794.1, forward strand.
CAAGATGCTTAACAAAAGTCTAGCACTGAGCTATGGCCAAATCATCCATTATGAGGTTCAAACAAGCATGGCAAAAACGCAAATGCAAAACAGATCTCAGACTTAGTGAAATTAACACTTGTCTGAAATTTCAGATCATATAGCCCTCTTCGGAGCAACAAAACAACATGCTACAGGACCTTAACATGACAAAGAAAGACATGGCATGGAGCTACTCAACAAGCTTAACAAAAGTCCCTTAGTGACCTTGAGCCAAAAGGGATCACAAAATATTCTAACTCAGGCTTAGTGAACACTGGGACATGCTGAAACATAACTCACGAAGGCATGTAAACAAGCTCGATGCACTCACTATGGTGCAAGTCATGGCAAGGAAAGCATACACCCATAAATAAGGCACAAAATACAAGCTAGACATGGCAAGAGCAATGGCATAGCATGCACGGATCAACTACAATAACATCGGCAAAATCGCAAACTAGTTGACGATCTGCCGAGATTCACAACGAAGCAAAAGTAGAGCTCGATTGACTCAAGCTAGGGTGCTCCATAATTGCAAACAAAGACATGGATGGATAGAGCATAACAAGATTAATAAAACTCCTTTACTGATCATCCTCAAAAGAGGCACGGATCACTAGGAAACAACATGAACATATGGCATCATGAACTAAATAATCCCAGATTTACTGAAAACTACTAAGTCCCTGAAAACAGATTTACCGGGTGCCTCACTTTGCAAACTTGCACAAGTCACCACACACATCCTAAAAATGCATGGGTTGCATCTCTGGAAATATAACAAGATGTTTAACAAAACATACGAAGGACTCACAGGCATATCATGCACACAACAATAATGGCAAAAATGACAAAAGTCTAAGATGAACTAGCAGATCTGGCAATTAACTCATGAAGCCTCCTTCTAGCAGAATTTCGGGCACCAAGATGAGCTCAAATGAAAATCATGCAATGGAATGAAATGATGTACTCCTCGAGGCGAACATTTTGATATACTATATGCCCAAATCGGAGCTACGGATGCAATGTTACGGCAGGTCAAAGTCAACCCAGATCTAGGGTTCCTCGCGGGCGCGTGAACCGAGGCGAGATCCGAGCTCGCCGGAGAAGACCTGTTCACCGGAGATGGTGGCCGCCGAGGGGAGGAGAAGACGGGGCGGCTCCGGCCGGCGTGGATGCGGCGGCGGCGGCGCGTGGAGGCGGCAGCGGTCGGTGGCGGTGGTGCCCGAGGGGGCGGCGAGGCGAGGTGGTGCGGCGCGGCGGCGGTGGCAGCCGGGCGCGAGGCGGCGGAGGACGGCGGCGCGGGCGGCGGAGGACGGCGGCGGGGCGGATCGGCGTCAGGGACGAGGTCCCGGGCGGCGGCGGCGGTGGCCCGGGCCTTGGGGGCCCAACGCGGGCCGGGCGGGCCGCGCGGGGAGGTGCCGGCGGGGAGGCCACGTGGCGGGAGGAGAGTGGCTGAGGTGGCGGCGGAAGTGTTCGGCGCCGTCCGGACGTGTCTGGCGGCGTCAGATCTGAGATTTTAGGGTTAGGGGGGAGAATGAACCGCGAATTTGTGGAGGGGGGGGTGTATTTATAGGCATAAGTGGACCTAGGAGAGTCCAAATGAGGTGCAGTTTTCGGCCACGCGATCGTGATCGAACGCTCTAGGTGATGGAGCAGAGTTTGGTGGGTTTTGGGCTAAATTGGAGGGGTGTTGGGCTGCAACACACACGAGGCCTATTCGGTCCCTCGGTTAACCGTAGGAGTATCAAACGAAGTCCAAATGGTACGAAACTTGATAGGCGGTCTACCGGTAGTAAACCAAGGCCGCTTGGCAGGTCTCGGTCCAATCTGGAAATGTTTAATCGCCACCACGAAAGAAAGCTAGAAATGACCACCGGAGGAGAACGAAGCGCCGGAATGCAAAACGGACAACGTGGAAAATGCTCGAATGCATGAGACGAACACGTATGCAAATGCAATGCACATGATGACATGATATGAGATGCATGACAACGAAAAACAACACACGGAGACAAACCCGAACCCGAGAAATAAATATAACTTAATGCCAGAAACGGCAAGAGTTGGAGTACAAATTGGGAAAGTTACATCCGGGGTGTTACAACACTCCACCACTACGAAAGGATCTCGTCCCGAGATCTAGGACTGAAAGAACGTCAGGTACTCAGAACGGAGGTGGTCCTCGCGTTCCCAGGTAGCTTCACGGTCGGAATGGTGTGACCACTTGACTTTGAGAAATTTGATTGACTTGTTGCGAGTCTTGCGTTCAGTCTCTTCAAGAATAGCAACTGGGTGCTCACGATAAGAGAGATCTTCTTGGAGCTCAATGTCCTCGAAGTTGACGGTGCGGTCAGGAGTCTTGAAGCACTTTCGAAGCTGAGAGACATGGAACATGTCATGAACATTTGCAAAGTTTGAAGGAAGCTCGAGTTGATAGGCGAGGTCGCCTCTCTTGCTGACAATCTTGAAAGGTCCCACGTATCTAGGGGCAAGCTTCCCTTTGATACCGAAGTGACGAGTACCTTTCATAGGAGAGACGCGGAGGTAAACATGATCTCCGATCTCAAAAGCCAAATCACGGTGCTTACTATCATAGTAGCTCTTCTGACGGGATTGGGCTACTTTGAGGTTATCACGAATGACTTTGCACATTTCTTCTACTTCTGTGATTAAGTCATTACCCAAAAGCTGACGTTCACCGGTTTCAGACCAGTTGAGAGGGGTACGGCACTTCCTGCCGTACAGAATTTCAAATGGGGCCTTGCCCGAACTTGCTTGAAAACTGTTGTTGTAAGAGAATTCAGCATAAGGAAGACAATCCTCCCACTTCATGCCGAAGGAGATCACACAAGCCCTGAGCATATCTTCAAGAATCTGGTTGACACGCTCGACTTGACCGCTTGTTTGAGGATGGAAAGTTGTGTTGAAGCGGATGTTGGTGCCCATGACCTTCTGGAAAGAATCCCAAAACTTCGAGGTAAAGATGCTGCCACGGTCTTAAGAGATCACTTGAGGAATACCGTGCAGAGAGACAATACGAGAGGTATAGAGTTCCGCCAATTGAGCTGAAGTGATCAACTCTTTGATAGGCAGAAAATGAGCCACTTTGGTGAGTTTGTCGATGACAACGAATATAGCATCATTGCCACGCTTGGACTTTGGAAACCCAGTCACGAAGTCCATCTCAATGTGGTCAAACTTCCATTCTGGAATGGCAAGAGGTTGGAGGAGACCAGCTGGCCTTTGGTGTTCTGCCTTCACTCTTCTGCAGACATCAGATTCATTCACGAATTGAGCGATCTCGCGCTTCATTCGAGTCCACCAATAAGCTTGCTTAAGGTCCTGATACATCTTCGTGCTCCCAGGGTGGATGGAGAGGAGAGAATTGTGAGCCTCGTTCATGATCACTTTACGGAGGTCACCTTTGGGCACAACAATACGATCCTCGAAGAAAAGAGTGTCCTTGTCATCAAGGCGGTAGCACTTGTACTTGGACTGACTCTTGGCAATCCCAATCTTCACCTTTTTCACCATAGCATCAAGAAGCTGGGCTTGGCGAATCTGGTCTTCTAAGGTAGGAGAGACTTGAAGGTTGGTGAGGAAACCTTGAGGAACAACTTGCATATTAAGTTTGCGGAAAGCTTCACAAAGCTCGGGTTGATAAGGCTTGAGAATTAGACTGTTGTAGTAGGCCTTTCTGCTCAATGCGTCAGCAATCACACTGGCCTTTCCTGGAGTATACTCGATACTCGGATTATACTCTTGAATCATTTCGACCCATCGAGTTTGCCTGAGGTTGAGATTAGGCTGAGTGAAGATGTACTTGAGACTCTTGTGATCAGTGAAAATGTCCACTTTTCTTCCCAATAGAAAATGTCTCCAAGTCAAAAGAGCATGCACAACTGCCGCCAACTCGAGATCATGAGTGGGGTAGTTGTTCTCATTAGGCTTCAACTGGCGAGATGTATAAGCAACCACTTTCTTCTCTTGCATCAAAACTGCGCCAAGTCCTTGGAGAGAGGCATCACAAAAGACCTCGTACGGCTTGGATTCATCAGGCGGAGTTAGAACTGGAGCAGTGATCAACTTCTCTTTCAAAGTGTTGAAAGCAATGTCACACTCCGGAGACCAAACGTACTTGACATGCTTCTGAAGAAGATTAGAGAGAGGCTTCACGATCTTAGAAAAGTTTTCAACGAATCTTCGGCAATAGCTTGCGAGACCGAGAAAACTGCGGAGTTGCTTCACGTTCTGAGGAGGTTCCCAATTCACAATTGAAGACACCTTCTCAGGATTCACGGCAATGCCCTTGGCAGAGATGATATGACCAAGATAAAGAACCTCATCGAGCCAAAATTCACACTTGGAGAACTTGGCGTAGAACTGATGTTCCCTGAGCTTATCAAGCACCAAACGCAAGTGTTTGGCATGATCTTCCTTGTTCTTGGAGAAAACCAGAATGTCGTCGAGATAGACCAAAACGAAGTCATTGGTGTAGGCATTGAAGATGAAGTTCATCATGCGAGAGAACATCGGAGGAGCGTTGGCGAGGCCAAAAGACATGACAGTGTATTCATATGAACCAAAGCTTGTTCTGAATGCTGTCTTGGGAATATCTTCTTCACGAATGCGAATCTGGTGATAACCCATATGGAGATCAAGCTTTGAGAATACTTGAGCACCTTTGAGTTGTTCGAACAGCTCATTGATGTTGGGAAGTGGGTATTTGTTCTTGATGGTCTTCTTGTTCACTGGATGGTAATCAACACAAAGTCAGTCCGTTCCATCCTTCTTCTTCACAAAAAGAACACCACAACCCCACGAAGAAGAACTAGGCCGGATGAGACCCATTCTCTCTTGCTCATCAAGTTGCTTCTTCAGCTCCTTCAACTCTTCAGGTCCGAACTTGTAAGGACGTTTGCACACAGGTTCCGTGCCAGGCTCAAGATCAATAACGAATTCAACTGGCCGGTGCGGAGGCATTCCTGGAGCTCTTCTGGAAAGACGTCTTGATATTCGCAAACGACTGGAATTTGAGAGATGTCATCCAATTCACCCTTCTCATTGAGAGAAAACAGACGGATGGTATTATCCCGAGCGGCAAAGACAATTACATCCTCAGACGAATGAGTCAATTGAATCTGCCTTGCTGCACAATCAAGCTGAGCCTTGTGCTTAGAAGGCCAATCCATTCCGAGAATAAGATCAATATCCAAGTCACCGAGAACCGTAGGAGAAGCCAAGAACTTGTAGTCACCCAAACTGATAGAAACATCCGGAACGATGGAGTTAGCCTACATGCGCTTACCGGGAGAAACAACTGCTAAAGAACTAGGCAAAACTTGCGAAACCAATTCATGCCTATTTGTAAACGGTCTTGAGATGAAGCAATGCGATGCACCAGTGTCAAAAAGAACATTTGCGAGAATATCATTAACAGGAAGGTTACCCATGATCACATCTGACGAGTCCTCTGCCTGAGCTGCATTCATCAAATTGACCTTGGCATGCTTTGGGTTATGCTTGACCACAGCTGTACTTGCCGATCTGACAGGAGGAGGAGGAGGAAGACGCCTCTGGTTGAGACACTTGTTGGCATAGTGACCCTTCTATTGGCACTTGTTGCACGTGACCTCTGAAAGCGGACGGTGATACGGAGCACTCGATCTTGGAGGTTAAGACGAAGTCTTGTTCTGAAAGCCAGGGTTGGGTGGGTGGGAAGAACCACTGCCACCTTTGCTCTTCTGCTGAAATGGCTGACGGAACGGAGGAGGAGGAAGCCAAAACTTCTGCTGCTTGGCCAATTGAGTAGAGGAAGAAGGAGTAACATCTCTGACTCGCTTCCTGGAAGCATCACACCTCAACTGAGCAGCCTCTTGCTTCAGTGCCATGTTGTAGAACTCATCGTATCTCAACGGCTCAAAGAGGACAACAGCGAGCTGAATTTCTTCTCTGAGACCACCCCTGAACTGATATATCATGCTCTTCTCATCAGGGACGTCCTGCTTGGCAAAGCGGGCAAGCTTCTGGAACAACTTGTTGTAGTCATAGACAGACAAAGAGCCTTGCTTCAGATTGCGGAATTCCTCACGCTTGCTTTCAACCACGCTCTGCGGTATATGATGAGCTCGGAAATCTCGACGGAAATCATCCCAAGTGATAACACGTCCACCTCTGGAGTCCTTGTACTGCTGGAACCATTCTGCAGCTTGATCTTTGAGTTGGAAGGAAGCGAACTTAACAAAGTCCTCATGCCTGACGTTACTGCACTCGAAATGCTTACACGGATCCACAAGCCAATCGTCAGCATCGGTTGCCTCAACACAATTGCTGAAAGTCTTTGGCCCATTAGCAAGGAACTGGTTGAGTGTAGCAAAGTGACTCTGATTGCTGCCTTGATTCCCTTGACTGTCTTGATTGCGCTCTTGAAGAATTTCCATGATCAGCTGTGTGTTTGCATTGGTTGCGGCCATCACAGCTTGCCATGCCTCTGGAGGAGGTGGAGGTGGTGGCGGATCAGGATTTGGAGTCGTGCGCGTTGGAGGAGCCATCCTGAAGAGGTTGACCACCATTAGCACATTGACAGATAAATTATTGAAGCTGAATCCAACGGAATGAAAATTGCAACATATAGTCTTCACATCCGAACAAAATGAACGTATGCATTCCTCTTGAAATGGTCACATATCCATAAATTGAGAAGCCACGTAGAATTAAGGTAGAGAAATAAATCAACAAGGTACGGATCAAGAACGAATAATCAGTAAGAAATCCCAATCTCAAACCAATATCCGTGGAACAAGAACTAGAGGTACTAGAATTCCCACCTATGAAACTCCCGAACTTTTCCGGTTATGCAATCAGGTGTTGGGGATACAGGGGAAGCATAATATCTCACCCAAACTAGCAAATCCTACATCTAGCTGTATCCATCCTTCAACACATAACCAAGAAACCTTCGGAAACCATCTACCTCAACCTTCCAAAAGCATCCGTTATACAAGTTATGGCGATACTCCCGAACTCCCGCCCCAGTACTGGGTGGCATCGAGGTTATCTCACCAACGAACTGCATAAAAGAGATTTTCAATGTCGGCGTACTAGACTCAGGTATTCCAGAACTACAACGATAACATTATGATGACAACACCTCAGAGCTCAACTCCCCGGGACACTTCCACTAAACCCCTGACAGGAGGCACCAAGACAATGTTCTCATCATAAAACCATCGGAACGATTCCAAGATACCCGCGTGATCCTAAATTTTTTTTAGTGAAATTTGAGAAGAGAAGAGTCAAAACTCTATGTCAGGATACCTTACCAGAGCGATGAGGAGACTGGGAAGTAAAAAGAATTCCTAAGCTCTCCGATATATAATTCCTAAATGACTCAAAACATTTTTCTAGACACAACTCGGCCACTAAAAACGATCAAGCAATGGGGCTCCTAAGGTCAGGGAAGGCTCTGATACCAACTTGTAACACCCTCGATGCGACTATAGCTCCCACGTGTCGAGGCACGAATTAGAGACATAATCGCATTGAAGGCATATGTCGCAAGTTAGGCAATCTTCACAACATCCCATGTAATATGATAATAAAAGGGAGATAAAATAGTTGGCTTACACTCGCCACGTCAATCAATTACATAAATAACATTACCATCATCCAAAACACTCATGGCCAAACTACGGCGCCAAAATAAAAGAGAACCCAACATGCGACACGGTCCCAATCACCCCCAACTGGGCACCACTACTGATCATCGGGAAAAGAAACGTAGTATCATTGAGAGTCTTCGTCGAACTCCCACTTGAGCTCATACGCGTCTCCTGGGGCGGAATCATCAGGCCCTGCATCTGGTGTAATAGTAATCTGTGAGCCACAGGGACTCAGGAATCTCGCACCCTCGCGATCAAGACTATTCAAGCTTATAGGTAAGTCAAGGTAAAATATGAGTGGAGCTGCAACAAGCGACTAACAAGTATGGTGGCTAACTTATTCGCAAAAGAGAGCGAGAAGAGGAGGCAAAGCACGAGCGAGAAGCTAGAGAACAACCTACGCAAACATTACTCCAACACCGTGTCCACTTCACGGACTCCACCGAGAAGAGGTCATCATGGTAACACACTCAGTTGATTCATTTTAATTATTTAAGGTTCAAGTTATCTACAACCGGACATTAATAAATTCCCATCTGCCCATAACCGCGGGCATGGCTTTCGAAAGTTCAATCCCTGCAGGGGAGTCCCAACTTAGCCCATGACAAGCTCTCACGGTCAACGAAGGAATAGACCTCCTCCCAAGATGTTCCGATCAGACTCGGTATCTCGGTAACTCAAGACACTTCGACAGGTTAAAACAAGACCAGCAACACCGCCCGAATGTGCCAACAAATCCCGATAGGAGCTGCACATATCTCTTTCTCAGGGCACACTCAGATTGTCCTAGGTATGGGTAGGCCAGCCCAGAGTTGCCCCTGGTGGCCACCGGTAGCTGACAGGTGGGCCAACACTCAGAGGAGCACTGGCCCAGGGGGGGGGGGTTAAAATAAGATGACCCTTGAGTTCGCAGAACCCAAGGGAAGAAAAAGGCTAGGTGGCAAATGGTAAAACCAAGGTTGGGAATTGCTGGAAAATCTTTAATCAAGGCGAACTATCAAGGGGTTCCCATTATAACCCAACCGCGTAAGGAACGCAAAATCTGGGAACATAACACTGATATGGCGGAAAACTAGGGCGGCAAAAGTGGAACAAAACTCTAGGCGAGAGACCGAGCCTTCCACCCTTTACCAATTATATAGATGCATTAACATAACATAGCAATATAATGATATCCCAACAAGTAAATAAATGTTCCAACAAGGAACGGCCTCCAATCTTCACCTGCAACTAGCAATGCTATAAGAGGGGCTGAGCAAAGCGGTAACATAGCCAATCAATGGTTTGCTAGGACAATGGTGGGTTAGAGGTTTGACATGGCAATTTGGGAGGCTGACAAGCAAGTGGTAGGCATCGTAGCAATGGCATAGCAAAAGAGCGAGCAAACTAGCATATCAAAGATAGTAGTGATTTCGAGGGTATGATCATCTTGCCTGCACAGTTGTCAGAGTTGACTGGATCCTCACAAGCAAACTCAACGGGCTCCTCGGTAGCGAACTTGTCTCCCAGCTCTTCCCAAACAAGACAAACAAGCAACAAGGACACAATCAACCACGTGCAAACTCAATCAACTCGATGCAAAGATGATATGCTATGCGGGATGCGATGCGGGATGCCAAATGCAAGATATGACAGGAAATGCATGAAACTGGCCTCAACATGGAAATCCAAGTGTGCCACTGGAAAGATTGGTTGAAATCGCTTGAAAACGATATAAAGAACGCTGGAATCGGAGTTACGGTTTGGAAATGGCAAGCGATTCAAAAATGACACCGGTCTGCGATTTACAGCAAGTAGGCATCTAAATGCAATGAGATGAACATGCTACAGCCACCAAACATGACAACAAATACATGGCAGGGATGCACACAAGATGCTTAACAAAAGTCTAGCACTGAGCTACGGCCAAATCATCCATTATGAGGTTCAAACAAGCATGGCAAAAACGCAAATGCAAAACAGATCTCAGACTTAGTGAAATTAACACTTGTCTGAAATTTCAGATCATATAGCCCTCTTCGGACCAACAAAACAACATCCTACAGGACCTGAACATGACAAAGAAAGACATGGCATGGAGCTAGTCAACAAGCTTAACAAAAGTCCCTTAGTGACCTTGAGCCGAAAGGGATCACAAAATATTCTAACAAGCACACGAACATAGCAAAAACATAATCAGTTTTCAGACTTCTGGGACATGCTGAAACATAACTCACGAAGGCATGTAAACGAGCTCGATGCACTCACTACGGTGCAAGTCATGGCAAGGCAAGCATACACCCGTAAATAAGGCACAAAATACAAGCTAGACATGGCAAGAGCAATGACATAGCATGCACGGATCAACTACAATAACATCGGCAAAATCGCAAACTAGTTGACGATCTGCCGAGATTCACAACGAAGCAAAAGTAGAGCTCGATTGACTCAAGCTAGGGTGCTCCATAATTGCAAACAAAGACATGGATGGATAGAGCATAATGAGATTAACAAAACTCCTTTACTGATCATCCTCAAAAGAGGCACGAATCACTAGGAAACAACATGAACATATGGCATCATGAACTAAATAATCCCAGACTTAGTGAAAACTACTAAGTCCCTGAAAACAGATATACCGGGTGCCTCACTTTGCAAGCTTGAACAAGTCACCACACACATCCTAAAAATGCATGGGTTGCATCTCTGGAAAGATAACAAGATGCTTAACAAAACATATAAAGGACTCACAGGCATATCATGCACACAACAATCATGGCAAAAATGACAAAAGTCTAAGATGAACTAGCAGATCTGACAATTAACTCACGAAGCCTCCTTCTAGCAGAATTTCGGGCACCAAGATGAGCTCAAATGAAAATGATGCACTGGAATGAAATGATGTACTCCTCGAGACGAACATTTTGATATACTATATGCCCAAATCGGAGCTACGGATGCAAAGTTACGGCAGGTCAAACTATGCACAAAATTATAAGGGAGAGGGGAAAAAGTCAACCCAGATCTAGGGTTCCTCGCGGGCGCGCGAACCGAGGCGAGATCCGAGCTCGCCGAAGAAGACCTGTTCGCCGGAGATGGTGGCCGCCGAGGGGAGGAGAAGCCGGGGCGGCTCCGGCCGGCGTGGATGCGGCGGCGGCGGCGCG